>NC_081180.1:78186440-78786440 GCF_029867415.1 Vicia villosa | reverse complement strand
CAACCACACTCCAAGTAGAAGAGCTCAAAGACTGCTTTAATTCCTTCAGCTCTTTACTGTATTTGCCAATGCAGAATAGTAGAAGCTTGATACCGATAGTATCACTGAATTAAAAGATAACCATAGAAATCTCAATTTCTCGTACTGCCATCAATGTTCCTCTCACCCACACTATCACGTTGCTCTCTCACCTAGCCCCCGATAACAATGTTTGGCCTAACTAGAAATGGTTAATCTTTTGTAGCATGTTAAACTTTTTGTAGTATTTGGTATAATTATGTTTTGCGGCAATTTGTTCTCATGTTTATGAACCAATTATTGCATGTGTGATGCAGGGTCTTAAACTAACCAATTATTTTCAGTATGGAAAAAAAAAGCTTTGCCTTTCATTTCTAGTGCTTATAGTCCAATTTTTGTGTGAAGACTAAACTATTTTCAGTATGCAAAAAAGAAGCTTTGCCTTCCAATCCAATTGATATGTGAGTATTTTTTTTGTCTGCATTTAGGCCGAGTTGTTGAAGGAAACAGATGAAAAGGAAGGCACTGAAATTGATGATGCTCGAAACACCATTGTGGAAGTTGAAGAGGTATTAGAAACTTAGCAAAGCAATTTCACTAGTGTCTTGGGTCGAGAATATTGTGCATGTATTATATAGTTTCTCCTTGATATTCAAAAACCGATCCATACTGAAAAGGTTGTAAAATTTGTGACATTTAACCTTACATAGTCAATGTTTTTGTGGAATCTGGAAATTAAAAAGCTTGTAACATCATAACTTTTACAAAGTTCTTAGGCTTATCATTTAGGTGTCAACCGTTCCACTCCAAAAAAAGCGAAATTTAATTATAAATGTATAAAAACAAATTAATTTTGTATTTTTATCTATCTCAGTTGCTCGTAATCATTGATTAAGTCCTCGATTAATCGGTAGTCAATATCAACATGTTAAACTAATAAGAAGAATGTGATAATAGTAATACTCGGATGTTGCAGAATGACATTTTCTTGCATCTAGAAACATAATATCTCCTTCCAAAATGTTTAAAGTTTTAGCACAAATTGTTGGAAATATCTCTAGGTTTAAAAGAAAAGACCAGTAGATCTTATATCATATCATTCTTAATTGTTTAAACATCATTGTTAGTTTTCAATGAATTTTTTATTTAATAATAAATAATTATAAGAACAAAGCAAAAAAAAAAAGATAAATATCTGTGAACATATTTCGAATTAATATCAAGTAATAGTAAAATCATAATAAACATTATATTTCATATTTAGAATTAATATCAAGTAATAGTAAAATCATAATAAACATTATATTTCATATTTAAAATTATAACATGTAACATCTTTCAAATATATATATTTGTCTTTAAATCCGGTGTCTTTGGATGATTATAGACCCATTTATTTGGTGACATTTATGTATAAGGTCATTTTAAAACTCTTGGCGGGAAGATTGAAAAAAGTGTTGCATTCGATTATTTCTCCGAGTCAAAGTGCTTTTGTGTTGGATAGACAATTCCTCGACAGGGTTTTGGTGGCTAATGAGGTAGTGGATTTTGCTAAAAAAGAGGGGAGGGTTGTCTCTTATTCAAAGTGGATTTTGAGAAGGCGTGTGATAAAGTGTCTTGGAATTTTCTAAGATAGATGATGGTTAGAATGGAGTTTGGTTTGGTGTGGAGGAGATGGATGGATATTTTGGTTTTTCAAAGCAAGATGTCCGTGTTGGTTAATGGTAGCCCAACGAAGGACTTCGAGGTGGAGAAAGGGTTGAGGCAAGGTGATCCCTTATTGCATTTTCTTTTTGTTTTGGTGGTAGAGGGTCTTGCGGGTTTAGTGAGGAAATCTTTTGAGGATGGAGAATTTAGAGGCTTTGGGATTAATGGGAGTTGTGTCGTCGACATTCTCTAATTTGCGGATGATACTTTATTAGTTAGGAAAGAATCTTTGAGGCATATGTGGGATATTAAGGCGATTTTAAGAGCTTTTGAGCTTGTTTTGGGTCTCGGTATCAACTACCATAAGAGTAAATTGATAGGTGTCAATGTTAATAATAATTTATTGGATGTCGCTTCTTTTGTTCTTTCTTGCAAGGTGGAGGATTGTAAATTTTCTTTTCTTGGGATCACTATCAGGTGTAATCTGAGGAAATTTTTGTCTTGGCTCCCTCTCTTGTCTATGATGAAGAAGCGATTATCGGGTTGGAAAAATCGGCTTCTTAGTATGGGTGGTAGGATCACTCTCTTGAAATCTATTCTTAGCTCGCTCACTATTTTCACCATGTCTTTTTATAAAATGCGGGTTATGGTTGTCAAGGAGTTTTCTAGGACTCAAAGTAATTTCTTGTGGGGAGGGGGTGGAGGATAAGAGGGGGATTCATTGGGTGAGTTGGAAGAGTATGTGTCTTCCGATTGATAAAGGGGGGCTTGGCATACAAAACATCACGGATTTCAATTTAGCTCTTCTTAACAAATGGAGATGGAGAATTCTTAAAGGACATGACTCTCTTTGGTACAATTTGTTGAAAGCTCGATATGGTGACTTATCCATAAAGACTTTTAATGGAGGTATGATTCCTATCGTTTCTACTTCTTCTTTTTGGTGAAAGAACTTAATTTCTATCGGGAAATCTATGGTTGGTGATCCTATGGTGGCTCATTGTCGGTTTAATATTGGCAATGGCTTTACCACCCCTTTTTGGGAAGCAAGGTAGATGGAGAATTTTTGTTCGAAGGAGGAATTTATGAAATTATATTCGATCTCTTTTTTGAAAAAGGTTGCGGTAGCGGGGATGGGGAGGATGGGAGAATGGTGTGTGGAAATGGGGAATTGTGAAATTATTTTGTCGGAGTTGACCGATATGCGCCTTATGTCGGTTCACTCCTCCTTTCGGACTTCGCTACTTGGCCACGAGGTACACTTTAATGGGGGGATGATGTAACTTGGAGTATTGCTTCAGATAGTGGGTTTTCCGTTGCTTCTTGTTATGAGCACTATGTCGGTTCGCGCATTCCGTTTGATCCTTTTAATAGGAATGACGTTGTTTTAGGCTTGGTTTTGAAAGTGGAAGTGCCTTTCAAAATTAAGGCGTTTGGATTGAGACTTTTTGTGAATAGACTTCTGACTAAGGATTTAATTTTGTATAGATGCATAACTTTGTCTTCAGATAATGCTAAGTGTGTTTTTTGTCGTATTAATCCGGAAAGTTAGGATCGCTCTTTTTTCAAGTGCAATGTGGTGAAGGTTGTTTGGAGGGAGGTTGCAAATTGGATCAGGAAACCGGTAGGTGGATTGGAGGAAGAGTGTTTATCGTGTTTCATGGATTGGTTTTCCTTTTGTAAAAAAAGAAGGTTAAAGAGGGAAAATTAGAAGTTGTGTGGTTAGCTATTTTGTGGATTATTTGGTTATCTAGGAATGAGATATGCTTCCGGAACAAAGTTTTGAATGTAGAAAATACGGTTTGAAGTATCAAATCTTTGATTTGGAAGTGGGCTTTAATAGAAGAAATTACTCATCTAATTTGTAGCTTTTACGAATTTAACAAAGATCATTTGTTATTTCTTTCGTAACTCTAATTGGTTTGTAATTTCTCTCGCTTTTTTGCCGGCTTTTTCCCTATTTTGCTGTGTATTCAGGTTTTGAGAACCCTTAGTTCTCTTATTAATATCATCTTGTTTAGACAAAAAAATTGACATTCAATTAAATTGATTGAATATATCAATTCAGAACGATACATATTAAAAGTAATTAAAATATAAATGACATCTAATTCCATTAAATCATCTCAGTTGGTAATTGTGCAGAGACATTAATTACAGGAGGATAGATTCGAACTCGCGACATTTCTTTTTTTCCCTTTTAAAAAGATGAAATTTCAACACTAACTACTTATCCGAATAAAAAGAAAAAAAATACTCATTTTTCTTTCAGATTTGCAAAATTGAAGATCTCAAAGTATTTGATTTAGGTTCTGTTTGTTAAAAATAGCGGTTAACTAATAAGTTAGCTGATAGCTTATACCTTATGATTGACGGTTGATAGCGGATAACTTATAGTTGATGACTGATGACTTATAGTTTATAAGCTAATTGACGTGTTTGATAAGATTAACGGTTCAATTAGCTGATAAATTAAAATCACATAAAAGACATTTAATATATAATCATTTTATTTTAAATAAAAATAAATTATAAATGATAGTAGTGGATTTTAGTTAAAATAATAAGGACAAAACTGTGAGAAGTATAGGAAACACATAGCTAGTTTGTGTTAGCGCAACATCGGGGGAGAGTCGAGCGAGGAACATTGGACTATTTTTCATATATTTTTCCTTTTGTATCTGTAACGCCCCAGATACTTTGACCTCACTTGCACGCTTTCTGGAAAACTTCTCAGAAGGTCACCCACCCCAGAATTGCTCCAGGTCAAGCACACTTAACTGTGGAGTTCTTATGAAACGGGCTACCGAAAAGAAGATGCATCTTGTTGGTATAGGTAGTACCCATCAATCCTTATAAGCTTTCCTTCAACCATGCAGTCCTATACCTGCACAACCTCAGGATTCCTCTCATTCCGATGTGGCGACCACCCTAGCCCTCTTCGGCCTGAGGTGTTACATGCGGTGTAACCACCCCTCGTCTTCTTTGACCTCGGGTGTTACAGTATCCTTAGTAGGTTGAATCCATGCAATCGCCGTGTATTAAAATGTTTTTGGATCAATCAAATTTTGCTCTATTTCAAAAAAAAAATAAAGACAAAACTGGAAGAAAAAAAGATATACTATAAATTATAAGTTAAAACGCTATTTGAAATAACATTTAAAAAATAAACTATAAACTATTAAATTAAACTATAAATTCTTGATAGAAAAACTATTACCAAATAAATCTTTTATTGTGATATTAACTTATAAATTATAAGTTATAAATTAAAATGTATTTTGTCAAACAAAACCTTAATATAAGTGAATGGAAGATAATCTATTAATCCGAACATGTTAACACCACAGCATAACAAAGATAATTTATTAATCTAACAGAAAACTTTCAAAACTACAAACAACACAATATCACACTAGGGAAGAAAAAAGTGAAACGTTTTATTTAAATAAAAAAAAAAGGAGATAAAACTTATTTGATTACTAGTTTTTTTTCCCACTAACTTTGCTTACATACATCTTTCTTATATTATGGCAAATAAATAGTCACTAGTTACTATTAATGATAATTTAAAAATAATTTATACAGTGTTTATTTTGAATTTTTAACAATAAAGTTGTTTTTATCTTCTATTAATTTCTTTAAAATTATTGTTCTACGAACTTATTCATGAGTTTATCTTTAAATATAATGTGTTTAAGAATTATCAAGAGTGTCCTAAAAAGTTTTATGATTAATGCATGTTTTACCTCTTTAGCTTTTTTTACTTAATTTAAAGTTTTATTTTCACATCTTAACTAATAAACATTCATTTTTAATCTTTTAAAAACTATTTATTAGTCAAATTTGTTTTTTATTTTATTTTGTGACATAGTTGAGCTGAGGTTATGTTCAAGGCGGTTAAGAGGTTGGCCTCGAAGTCGAAAAATGGAATTTGAATATGCATTCTTCACCCGTACTTTTTTGGATGGAAAAGACAGACTCTCTCACCATCCTCACAAGTCTCCAGTATAATATCCTCCTCGTTTCCTGTGGATGAGAGGTTTTTACTGGCACAAATTTTTTCTATATCACTGTAGTTGACGGTACTGCATTTGTAGCTTAGGACTTCTGAATCTACGAAAGAACCAGCCGTCTCCATTAGAACTTCTATAGAGCTTGATGATTCAGATTCCGAGTCAAAATCACTAAAGAACTCATAGAGATCTCCATAAACCTCTTTTATGATTTGGGCGAATCCGTTTCGCCCTAAGTGACCCTCACATGATTTCATGCATTTGGGCTTCCTTTAGTAAAAATGTCTTAGGTTTTTAACCAATAGATCATATAATAACACATCTCATAATAGGAAGAAATTTGATCGCCCTGTTTTTAAGTGCAAGTTGTGCAATAAGCTCGGCCATTGATCGGTCACCAATTTCTCTTATACTCCGCGATTTATTTGGTAAAAATCGGTCATTTCGGTAACACTGTGAACGTTTTGTTCTTTGTTTTTAGTAGTTCTTTCATGTTTTGCTAATCTAATTGTTTTTGATAAATTTTAGTAGAATAGTTGCTTTTGATCACTTTGCTGGTAGTTATTGGTTATTTCAGGTGTAAGGAAGAATCGCCAAAAAATGGGACGAGAACAGAAGAAAACAAAGCCAAAATTGCAAGGAAAGAAGCTGACGCGGGCGCCAGTGTCGTTTGACACACCCATGTCAGCTGAAAAAGGAAGAAAATGCTGCTGGGAGCTGACACGGGCGCCAGTGTCATTTGACACGGCCGTGTCAGCTGTTAGATGAAAACTGAGTTTTTTAAAGAGAAAACAGTGGCTGACACGGGCGCCAGTGTCGTTTGACACGGCCGTGTCAGCTGTTGCGGCCAGAAATTGAATTTTTAAGCTGTTTCATTAGTCCAAGTCTCATTAAGGGCGTTTTCGACTTTTTGCATGAATGGAATGTAACCTAACACTACTTAGTCCTAGTTTTGGAGTTTGGAGAGGATCTTGGATCATATTGAAGAATTTTACGGTGAAGAAGAGAAGCTATCAAGGGTTTCGGAGAACGGAGATTTTCAACGGCAATCGCAATTGAAGATCAAAGTATTCCCTAATTTTTGTAATGTTCATCATCTTTCTTTATAATTCTTTGAATATTACTATGAGTAGCTAAACCCCCCAATGCTAGGGGGGTGTCCCTGAATTGCCATTGTTATGAACTAATTTTCTCTCAATTTATGTTATTCAAGTTTTAATGAATTTATCTTCATTGTGCAAAGTTTTTAATGCCTTATCTATCGGACAAATAGTTTTTGGATTTACGGTTGAGGTTTAGGTCGGACAAACCACTCAACGCATTTTGCACAATAATACTTCGGTAAAAATTGCTTAGGAATGAGGATTTCACCGTAGTAACCGTTTAATTCTTGATATTCATTATTATAGCACTTGTTGTTATCGTTAATAGCTAAGGAATTAGGATTAAAGATAAACACCAAAGGTTTTCCGTTAAGGAATTAAGGAAAACAACTCTTGAGATTCGGTAGTAGTTCATTATAACTGTATTTCATAAATTGGGGAATAAAGTTCATTGCGCGGCAATTTAAACACCTAACCTAGCATGCTTTCTCATATTGTCAAGAACGATTATTTTACTTTTGCTTTTATTAGTTATAATTAATATAAATTCTCTACAAACAAACAAATCCCATGATCTTTTGTTCAATTGAATAATTGTGAAACTTATATTTCCTACGCAGTCCGCGAGTTCGATACTGGGTATAAACCTCTTTTTAAAACTACATTGATGAAAAATAGTACACTTGCTAATTTTCTGATCAAGTTTTTGGCGCCGTTGCCGGGGACTGCCAAAATATAAGTTTTATAATAATTCAATTGGAATTTTTGTTGCTCTGCAACTAAAATTTTAATTTTAATTTTCTGTTGTTTTATTTGCTCACTATTAATAATTGTCTAATCTTTTTATGTGAGGTAAGGCCTCAGCAGAATTTCTTTTTGACGCAGAACCAGAACGATCGTTGCGAGCTAGACTTCGAAAAGCAAGGCAAGAGAGACTGGAAGCGATAGAAGAAAATCTGACAGCTTCGGAATCTGATAACGAAGATACTTTTTCTGTTCAATCTGAGCACTCGGATTCGGAGGCTGAAACTATGGCAGCTCCCGTAGAAAGATTGTTAGGTGATTATGGTGGAGCAAATGCACCAGCTGGCCGGATGACTATTGTCAATCAACCGGTCGATGTTGCGCACTTTCAGTTGCACCCGGCAACAATACGACAACTTGAGAAGAAACCTTTCTCTGGAAGAATTAATGAAGATGCCAACAAGCACTTACAAAGGTTTCTCACTATGACTACGTCGTTGAAAATAGAGGGGCATTCTGAAGAGGCAAAGAAACTAGTAATGTTTCCGTTCACTTTGTCAGATGATGCTGAAGAGTGGTTCTACTCTTTACCTGCTGGAAGTATCACCACTTGGCAGCAAATGGAGACAACATTTTTAAATGAGTATTTCTCTGCTTCTGTGTATATCCGCAAAAGATATGACATAGTAAATTTTAAACAGAAGGAAGGAGAATCACTCGGAGATGCTTATAAGAGATTCAAGCGATTGTTGGTTGCATGTCCCACTCATAACATGGATGTGACTGAACAAATGCAGAATTTTGTGAATGGTCTTAAGCTGAAGACGAAGCAACTTATTGACACAGCTGCTGGTGGTTCAACAAATTTCAAAACAGCCACGGAGATAAAAAAGATCATTGATGCTATCGCGGCAAATGAACACTTGGAGTTATATGACCGTAGTGTTAATCAGCCTGAAGGGTTAATTGATTTGAAGTTGTCAAATCAAGTTGTTAAGATGGAAGACCAAATTGTGGCTGAAGTTGAACGAAGACTAAAACAAATGGCTCTCGAGAAGCAAACTGTAGCACAGGTTCAACCAGCTCAGCCGATTCAAGCGGTAAATTGTGAGATATGTGGAGGACCTCATTTTGCCATGCATTGTGTGGCAACAACTCAACAAGTGGAGGAAATCAATTTTTTGAAGCAGAACAATCCCTACTCCAACACTTACAATCCAGGATGGAAAAATCATCCGAATTTCTCCTGGAAAGATCAACAAGGGAATGTCCCTAAACAAGGAGTTGTGCCATTCCAAAGTGTACCACAACAACAACAATATCGGCCACCGCAACAACCATATCAACAACCGCAACAACAATTTCAGCAACAGGGACCAAGAAAAGCAGACTGGGAGATCGCCATTGAAAAGATGGCCGCTCAAAGTTCCCAATTTCAAGAAGAAACAAGGAGCAATTTTCGAAACACGGGTGCATCCATCAAAAATCTTGAGGTTCAGATGAGTCAGATAGCACAACAACTCGCCAATGCTCAACCACAAGGTGCCTTACCAAGTGCAACTGTTACAAACCCAAGGGAGCATCAGAATGTGAATGTCATCTCAACAAGAAGTCAGAGGAGATCAAAACCAGAAGAAAAAAATGAAATCGAGTATGATGGTATCATCGAAGTAGATATTGAAGTGCATGAAAATAAGAAAGTGCCAGAGGAGGTGATACAACCTGTGAAGCCAACTGAAGAGAGAAGGAAAAAAGAGCCGACACCATTGATTAAGTTGCCGTATCCTTCTCGAGTAGCAAAGAAGGACCAAAAAGAGAAAGACTTGGAGAAGTTTGCCACATACTTCAAAAAGTTAGAGATCAATATTCCATTCTTTGATGCACTCGAGAAGATGCCAATGTACAGGAAATTCATGAAGGAAGTGATATCTAAAAAGAAACCAACAAGGGGTGAAGGGGTAGTTAAGAAGGAGAAATGTTGTGCAATCTCACCAGAGAAGAGAATACCAATCAAGCAGAAAGATCCTGGATCAGTTGCAATACCGTGCACGATAAAAAACAGAACTTTCATGAAGGTTCTAATTGATTCGGGTGCTAGTGTGAGCTTAATGCCATTATCTATCTTCAAAAAGCTCGGTATTGAAAAGGTGAATGAAAGAGGAACAGAGTTGAAATTTGCAGATCACACCATGAAGAGGTCATATGGGGTGGTGTAGCAACCTGCCCTAAAAATTGAAGCTTTTAGAGTCGCCACCTATTCTGAAGGGCGAATAGGAAACCCTACGCAGATATGAGATTCAGGGTAAGTTATTATAATCAGGTCGAGGGAAGGTGTTAGGCACCCTCAACCCTTTCCTATTGGCTTTGAATCTAAGGGTCAAGTTTTATGGCTAAAATTATAGGTTAATAGCTAAGGAATTGAATAGGGGAAAATTGAGATTTTAGGGAGGGGGAGACTCGCCTTGTTACCAAGTGCCTACATATCTCCTTATGGAGAATCAGAGTCAACGTAGTTCGGGCACAAGGTTGTACGCCTTAGAATTTGATATGAATGTGTTTGAAGTTGTTTTGAAATGCGAAGTTCGAAGGTATTTTGAATTACCTTATCGTAGTTATGAACATCGCAATGTTTGAAAGGATGTAAATCCGTAGTATCGTGGTTTAGTGTTTTAGATGTGGTTTTGGGCGTACAACCCTGCTTTAATATGGCACTGTTAGATGCGGTGATCAATAGGTTTGATCAGTATAGCTAACAGATTAATGGGCATTGCTGGTTACTCAGATCGATAGATTGATCGTCGCGGGCAGCAAATTAAATGTGTTTTGAATTTATGTATTTTTATTGCTTTATTCAAATATTTGATCAGTACGACATAGAGAGTCGACTAATTCGAAGGCGGGATGAAATAGATATTCATCCGCCATTTATCCGTTAAAGGGGAGGTTAGAATTGATGTTTTTTATTATTATTTTTATCTCTCATCTACTGCGACTAATAGCTTTAGTCGGGTCGAGGAGAGAATTAATTGATGGTTAATGCTATTTTTATCTCTCGTCTAATGCGACTAATAGCTTTAGTCGGGTCGAGGAGAGAATTAATCGAAAGTTAGTGTTTCGCCAAATGGGCAATGGGATCGGGCAAACCCTAATGTATTTGTAACTTTTAGGTTTTTTGTGATTTATAATAATTAAAACAATTAAATCGAATAATCGAATAAATAATCCTAAACCCCTAATTATAACCCTAATCCTAATTTAATTATAATATCTAATCCTAATTTAAATAAACTAAATAAATCAAATATAATTAATTATTAATTAATCTAAATATTTAAACATTATAATATATAATAATAAATAAACATATAGAGAAACCTGGTTTTTGTTATGTGTGGGCAAGCTGAGAGATTTGAATAATAGAAGAGATCTTGTGGCTGATACGTGAGGACGTACAGTGGGCGTTCATAGAGGCTACGCGCAGGATCTGGAAACATGCTTTATCAAAGAAAATCAGAAAAATATATGTGGGATGCTGGGATCGAACCCACGTCCTTTTGATTCCGAGCTTTGCCCCAATACCACACGCGCTGCAATCAGTTTAGTGTCAGCCTAATGACCTGAATTCATAATATATAAAAACAGATGAATGAATTGAAATTTAAAAAGAGGAAGCGCACAGACAGTGCGTCTTCTTCGTGAGTTTTTTATTTTTTTTCAGAAGTTTCAGCCACGCTTTTTCCACTCTATGGCCATAGCTATGCCTTCATCCAACCTGTAAATCCTTCACAAAAAATGAATAAAAATATTCCAGATTGATTGCAAACAGCCTTACGAATCTGATGGCACCCTTAGTTTTTCCTAATTTTTCTTCTAATTAAGGTTCCCTAATTCAAAGCTTATAAACCATAAAAATGGTAAATCCTTCAAATGGCACCCAAAATTCAATTAAATGTGTACAGAGACTCTAAACCTCTTCCTGATGCAGAATATATGTTCAAATATGATTTTAATTGTATAAATGTGTGGAATCAGAGCCTGTGTCACTATCGTCGTTGCCCGGTACGGTTGTTCTGCAGGTGGTTTGAAGACGAGATGCTGATGATGAAGAATCACGGATCCATTGGTGATGAAATCTGAAGGAGACGATGCTTCGCATATCCGGTGCGGCAAACTTCAACGCATCGTTCTTTTTTTTTGGAGGAGACTTTTCTTTTCTTCTTTTTTTCTTTTTTTTTTACGGTTGTTGTTCTTCAGTCAGATCCTTTTTGCGGCCAATCCCCCCTTTGGTTTGTTAAGAAGCTTCCTATTTATGTTGGTCAATTTAGGTTATTTCCATACCTAATGGGCTTATTACCCAACTATAAAAAACTAAAAAAAATAATTCTAATAATAATAATCCTAAGACTAATTCTAATAATAATAGTTGGTAATAATAATTTTAATAACACTAACACTAATAATCCTAATAATGTATAAAAATACTAAAATAATTAGATTAATAAAGTTAATAATAATAATATCATCTAATATTAATATTAATATCAATAATAGAATTACTAATATTAAATACTAATAGTTAGAAATAAAAAAATTACTAATAAAAATGTAAATGTTAGTAAAAGAAAAATAATATTAACAAATGACGAAACCTTGTAATAATTTGGACCCCAGGTTTGGATCCCAAAACACCTGTTAATCGCACCCCATTATGTTCTCAGGATATTTTATAAGAGGGCGGGTTTGACAATAGGAATGTCAAACCCCATGGCTCTTAATTCTAATCCTTGAGGCGTAGATTTGATCGGGCAAATTTTAGGGTATTACAGCTGCCCCTGTTCAATCTTCTTAAACCTGAAGAGTCAGATAGGCACGTCTGCTTATCGTAATCTAAAGGTAGAAGATGATTGAACACTGAAGTGCCCTAAAATTTGCGTGTATCGGGAAGAAATTCCGTGGGAGATGGGCTTACAGATGCCACCCAAGGTAAATACCATTCCTTTTTTGTGACACATGATGCCTTTTGGAGTGCACCACGTGTTTTGACTGGAGTACGGCCTAAAAAGGCAACCTGAATTTTATGCAATGGTATGGTGCATGCGATGTATGAGGCAGCAAGCTTCTCAAAATAAATGAGAGCGATGTTTGTATATGCATTATGTATGAATGAGATGTGCAATTGAATGATGCATGATTTTTAGTTACGTTAGTTGAAGTATGTTAGTAGCTCTGAAAAGAAAGATAACACCTTTGATTGTTGGGTGAAGTTTTTGAAGAAGATCACTACCGAGGGACTAACGTGATAAACCTAATTTGAAGAACTGTTCGAGAAACCTTGTGATCAGGGAAAATAAATCCCTACTTGCAAAGAGACGTAGCTTTGTATCACTGCCAGGGGACTAACGTGATAAGACATAATCTTACTGCTGCTCAGGGACTAACGCAATAAGTCATGGTTGGGGTTGAATTTGAAATTGAAATTGAAATGAGTCTTGGTTACTAACGTACCAAAGAACTCGGTGCCATATCACTGCCGTGATAAGACGTAACGCAAAGGTCACGATTTAGATTGAAATTGAAATTGGAGGTGCCATTATCACTGCCAAGGGACTAACATGATAAGACGTAACGCGATAGGTTACGATTTAAAATTGAAATTGAAGGTGCCATTATCACTGCCAAGGGACTAACGTGATAAGACGTAACGCGAGGGCTACGATTTGGATTGAAACTGCCGTTATCACTGCCGTGATAAGACGTAACGCGAGGGTTACGATTTGGTTGGAAATTGCCGTTATCACTGCCGTGATAAGACGTAACGCGAGGGTCACGATTTTGGTTTGAAATTGCCGTTACCACTGCCGTGATAAGACGTAACGCGAGGGTCACGATTTTGGTTTGAAATTGCCGTTACCACTGCCGTGATAAGACGTAACGCGAGGGTCACGATTTTGGTTTGAAATTGCCGTTATCACTGCCGTGATAAGACGTAACGCGAGGGTCACGATTTTGGTTTGAAATTGCCGTTACCACTGCCGTGATAAGACGTAACGCGAGGGTCACGATTTTTGTTTGAAATTGCCGTTATCACTGCCGTGATAAGACGTAACGCGAGGGTTACGATTTGGTTGGAAATTGCCGTTATCACTGCCGTGATAAGACGTAACGCGAGGGTCACGCTTTTGGTTTGAAATTGCCGTTACCACTGCCGTGATAAGACGTAACGCGAGGGTTACGATTTGGTTTGAAATTGCCGTTATCACTGCCGTGATAAGACGTAACGCGAGGGTTACGATTTGGTTTGAAATTGCCGTTATCACTGCCGTGATAAGACGTAACGCGAGGGTTACGATTTGGTTTGAAATTGTCATTGAAATTGGAATAGGATTTGAAATTGGAATTGAAATGGGATTTGAAAGCTGGGGTTTGGAATTGGAAATTGGGAATAGGAATTGAAATAGGATTTAGAAATAGGATTTGAAATAGGATTCGAAAGATGGGAGTTGGGAATAGGATGGGGAATCAGTTCGGAATAGGAATTGGAATAGGAATTGAAATAGGATTGGAGGTAGGAATTGGACTTGTACATGAAAATTGGACCTCTGTGATATGCAGTATGTGACTACGTTAGATGATATGTATATGCTAATGCGTATGTATATGTTTTATGAAATGTTCAGCAGGGTTGCTATCATCGGTAAGGTTACCGGGAAGCAGGTGGACAATGTAGCTTAGCACCAGAGTTTTAAATTGGATGTTTCGATGCATGGGATAATGCTTATGCTTATGCATATGTTGATTGATGTAACGAGTGGAACGAAATAATGTCTTCTATAAGACTACCTGAAAAGGTTGGAAGAAATGTCTTAAAAGACTACCTAAAAAGGTTCTTGGAAAGGATAATGGATGTCTTTAGAAAAGACTACTTAGGAAGGTTCATAGAATATCTTAAAGAAGACTACCTGTAGAAAGAGAATGTCTTAAAGAAGACTGCCTAAAAAGGGTTCTTGGAATGTCTTAAAGAAGACTACCTGAAGAGGTTCTTAGGAAAGAATGTCTTAAAGAAGACTACCTAAAAAGGTTATCGGAAATGATCATAGGATTTGTCTTAAAGAAGACTACCTAAAAAGCTGTGGTGTAATGTAACAGCCATTGTATGTAATGCATGAGTTATATGTACTTGCATGGTACTCGAATGATATGTTGTTGATAACCAAAGCGTATGCGAAATGTTGTGAGGTTGTTGGATAAGGTAGGGTGTGATGCTAGCGCGATTTCCCAATACCTGTTTTGTTTGAACTTTGAAGATCGTAGTTAGAAGAAATATTTGTCGGATATTGTAAAGTGCGAAAACGCCTTTCCCTTTGAGGTTCTCCACCTTTAACATTTGCGGTTCTCCACCTTATGGATTTGATGTCCCATGCCACAATGTTCAGTGGAAAAAGATGCTTATGATCTCCAAGCAATGAAGGAAGTACCCCGAGAAATAACCTAGTCATAGGCTTCGACATTTGGATTGAAGGGGTATGCCCTTGATCCCTAGGATATGGAGGGTTATCCATAGTGTTCTATCCTTTTGAATTTGAATACTTCCCATGTCTGACATGCCCCTGTTTGTGATTTCTTCGAGATGTGCCCCGAGTTGATTGAACCCTAGGAAGAATGCCCCTAGTCGATAGGATGTTTGATTGCATGCCCCTGTGATCTTTTGAAAATTTTGCCCCTGTTTAGGAGAACCCTCTAGATGTGGTCCCCCCGACTCCAGGGTCTTTATTAGAAAGGATCGCCTTTGATTAAACCAATTTTGAGGTCTCCTCGATGCTAAGTGTATACTTGTAGATGACGTTGTACCCTTTGAGAAGTAACTCCAATGCAATGTGTATGCAAGTTTTAAAATCGAAGTCCGTTATGAAATAGGACGGGATGATTTAGAAATGAACGCTTGAAGAAGCACAATGGTTTAGAAATATTTTTTAACAAACTTAGGAGTCAGTATAACAAATCCTGCGTAATATGCTTTCATAGTTAACCTTGCCTCAATTAGGACTTTTGAATGTTATAACTTGGCATGGTTCACAGTTTTAAGAAACAATGGATATAAGGCTCAAAGTTTATTTACCCCACCCCTTTCTCCTTGATGTTCTCCGAATCCTAAAAGTTCGCTTAATCCAATGGATGTGCTTTGTTTGCAAGAGAACCGCTTTGGTTTTGATGTTGAGCAGAAGCCCTAGTAGAGATCCAAGCACTGATGAAAAATGTTGTAAAGATCCAAGCGTTTATGAGAAGCTTCGATGGTTTAGCAGTCACAAGATTATCCTTTGTATTTCTCCTTTGTTTTCCCCTTATTTTTGCATGAACCAACCCTTTTGAGTTTGACCCATCGGGATGCCCTAAATTTTGCCTAAGTCATTTTTGTTTTCTTTTATGAAATTTTCCGTTTTGACTTAGCGGGCGTTTTTCTCCTTTTTCTTTTGAATACTCCTTTTGAGATTGATCCTTGGATATTGAATGTTGTGACTGCTATGTTGATTTTGATTTGCAAGCTTCGCCTTTGATACTTCCTCGATCTTGAATGATGTAATGAGGAAGAAGATTGTTGTAAATGTTATCTCCATTACTTCCTCATTCTTAGATGAATGCGAGGAAGAAGATGTGCTCGAACCTTTGCTTTGCTTGATCCTTATGCTTGAACCCTTGCTTGGATTAACTGATTCTCTTGACAATCAAAATACACCATTGAATTAATTGAAATCTACCCTGCCCCTGGTTAAAATCAAGGTTTATTTGAAAAAGTAGAAACAAACTCCAACTCCTGGCTCGATGGGGTGACGAGGGATTAACATCCTTATATCTCCACTGTTTGGGAATTGAATCAATGCCTGTACATCCTCGGCTCGGTCTTACCTTGAAAGCATATGTTTAGCTGGACCAAGTTATTTGTATTCGTCATTCTCCCTCAAATTTGTTAATACTCTTAAATTTGAAAATAGAAAATAGAAGTGTGCGACTGGAAAGTCGTAGTAGTGAGCGAAAGGAGCGAATGAATTGATTCCAAAACCTGCATGGTCATCCCATTAGAATTGCTAATCCGAAGGTACAACTATTATCTTGAGTAACACTTAACGATCGTAGGGGTTGAAATTTCGATATGATAAACACCCATTGATCTTAGGGACAATCTCCTATGTAGATCCATCGACCTTGTTTTACTCCTTAGTTAATGAACTTGTAGAAGTGAGGGTAATCTCGAATTCTCCTTGGACATGTCAAACTTGTCGGGAATAAATCGTTAGCGGTGGGTTTTCGTCGTATCGGAACTTCACGAGTTTCCTTTGACTGAACCTCTTTTGCTCTTTTTTTTAGGATAGTATCACACCATTTGCAACCTCCGAAGTTTGTAGATTGATAGAGAGAACGCCTATGACCCTTTTGCCCCTTGGTGTGGAGTTAACACAGGTCGCCTTCCCTCCATCATAAATGTGCATCTACATTTAGGATTTTGCCCCGGTTGGACTAATCCTTGCCCCCAGGTTATCGTAGAGTGTCCTTGAAAGTTTGATATGTTCTAAGATGAACCCCTTTATGACTAGATACATCTTGAGTGTATCTATGAGGGAACTCTTTGTTGAACTAATCCTTGCTCGATGAAAACCTTTATTGTATTTATAATCCTGTTATGACAAGGCATGGACATGTGGCTGACATGGTGAAAGACATCCTCTTTTTCTTAGTAAGACTAAGATCATTCTCAATAATTTATCCTCCTTTCTCCATAGTCTACGATCCCTTTTCTTTCTTCGGGATTTTCGGGAAATCTGCTAGCACGCGAAAGTTTGGATGCGGGCGAAGATAGAAATGCAAATGCATGCGTATGAGAGAGACTCCTTGTATTGTAACTCTGTGTATGCAATGCAGACGTGTGACGTGTAATCCTAGGGATAGCCTTAGAGGCGACATTAGACCCTATTGAAATTCTTGCGAGATAGATGTTATGACACGCCAATGGAAATCCCTTAAATTAGGGAGTATGCGGAAGGTAGCGGCTGGTGACCGTTCATGACAGTCACCAAATCTCATGGCCATCGAGAGGCCAATCGACGTGTACTAATGAAGTTGTCCTTGGTGGGAAGGTTTCTCTATGCGGAACACAACCTATCTAAGGACGATTATTGGATGAAATGAAATCCCTACAGGCTAGGGATGAAAGATGTATAGATGGAAATCCAAACCCTACAAGTTAGAGGGTACGCGGAAACAAGCATGGAGTGACCGTTCAGGACAGTCACTAGATCTCATAGCCATCGAGAGGCCAATCGAACGCATGTTAATGAAGTTGTCCTTCGTATGAGGGACGTTATTTTAGAAATATAAACCCTATAGGCTAGGGAATACATAGTTATAAGCACTGGGTGACCGTTCAAGATAGTCACCGAATCGTATAGCCATCGAGAGGCCAATTGACGTATGCTAACAAAGATGTCCTTCGTATGAAGGATGTTTTTTTTAGAAATATAATCCCTACAGGCTAGGGAACTCGCAGAGGTAAGCACATGGTGACTGTTCAAAGCAGTCATTGGATCGCATGGCCATCGAGAGGCCAATCGACGTGCGTAAACGAAGATGTCCTTTGTGGGAAGGACACGTAGCTGTAAAATGCAAGGATATAAAAGGAAACTCCCCACAGGTTAGGGGGTGCGTAGATGCGGGCGCGGAGTGACTGTTCATGACAGTCACTAAGTCTCATGGCCATCGGGAGGCCAATTAACGTGCATAAATGTAGATGTCCTTCGTAGCAAGGACATGGTCTTAGAATTGTGGTCCCTGCAGGCCAGGGAACGCGTAGGAGTACCTGCAAAAATTAAAATGCAAAGCATCCGCAATATATAAATTGCATATATAATAAGCACGTAAGCACATAAGCCCTAGGTTCATAGGTCCGACGTAACGGCTTAGGGTGCCTACCCTTCCCATTGGTATGTTCTAGAAGGTCTCATGGGGTCGTTCGTAGCCGCCGAGACTTTTTTTCTCTTTGGATTTTAGAACAACTCATTTATCCATGAGGTTCGAGTTTTAGGGGTAGGTTCCCAGAGAGATCAGCCAAATACCAAGTCCAGCCCTCAGCAAGGTCGAGCCTCGTATCAGACCTTTCCGGATATTCAACCCACTCTGAGTGGAATTATAATAAGACTCGTAGGCGATGTAATTCCCCTCTGGTCATTATTATAATTCCCACGCTTAGGTTTAACGCAATTTATATATAACCCAAAAAGTGCAGTAAAATAACAAATATTCACGTAAATAAATATTTAATTAAATTACTGTAAATAAATGTAATTGTTGTAAATAATTGAAATTGCAAGTAAATAAATAAATAAAATTTAAATATTTACAATAAACCATAAGCCCTAAAATGGCGAATTAGCCAAACCCTAAAAATTTCGCCAAAAACCTAAAAGTTTGCCAAAAACCTAAACCCTACCAAAACCTAGGAGCATCATAATTTACAGTTTTGTTATCACTGTCCCCAGCAGAGTCGCCAGCTGTAGCAACCTGCCCTAAAAATTGAAGCTTTTAGAGTCGCCACCTATTCTGAAGGGCGAATAGGAAACCCTACGCAGATATGAGATTCAGGGTAAGTTATTATAATCAGGTCGAGGGAAGGTGTTAGGCACCCTCAACCCTTTCCTATTGGCTTTGAATCTAAGGGTCAAGTTTTATGGCTAAAATTATAGGTCAATAGCTAAGGAATTGAATAGGGGAAAATTGAGATTTTAGGGAGGGGGAGACTCGCCTTGTTACCAAGTGCCTACGTATCTCCTTATGGAGAATCAGAGTCAACGTAGTTCGGGCACAAGGTTGTACGCCTTAGAATTTGATATGAATGTGTTTGAAGTTGTTTTGAAATGCGAAGTTCGAAGGTATTTTGAATTACCTTATCGTAGTTATGAACATCGCAATGTTTGAAAGGATGTAAATCCGTAGTATCGTGGTTTAGTGTTTTAGATGTGGTTTTGGGCGTACAACCCTGCTTTAATATGGCACTGTTAGATGCGGTGATCAATAGGTTTGATCAGTATAGCTAACAGATTAATGGGCATTGCTGGTTACTCAGATCGATAGATTGATCGTCGCGGGCAGCAAATTAAATGTGTTTTGAATTTATGTATTTTTATTGCTTTATTCAAATATTTGATCAGTACGACATAGAGAGTCGACTAATTCGAAGGCGGGATGAAATAGATATTCATCCGCCATTTATCCGTTAAAGGGGAGGTTAGAATTGATGTTTTTTATTATTATTTTTATCTCTCATCTACTGCGACTAATAGCTTTAGTCGGGTCGAGGAGAGAATTAATTGATGGTTAATGCTATTTTTATCTCTCGTCTAATGCGACTAATAGCTTTAGTCGGGTCGAGGAGAGAATTAATCGAAAGTTAGTGTTTCGCCAAATGGGCAATGGGATCGGGCAAACCCTAATGTATTTGTAACTTTTAGGTTTTTTGTGATTTATAATAATTAAAACAATTAAATCGAATAATCGAATAAATAATCCTAAACCCCTAATTATAACCCTAATCCTAATTTAATTATAATATCTAATCCTAATTTAAATAAACTAAATAAATCAAATATAATTAATTATTAATTAATCTAAATATTTAAACATTATAATATATAATAATAAATAAACATATAGAGAAACCTGGTTTTTGTTATGTGTGGGCAAGCTGAGAGATTTGAATAATAGAAGAGATCTTGTGGCTGATACGTGAGGACGTACAGTGGGCGTTCATAGAGGCTACGCGCAGGATCTGGAAACATGCTTTATCAAATATAATTAATTATTAATTAATCTAAATATTTAAACATTATAATATATAATAATAAATAAACATATAGAGAAACCTGGTTTTTGTTATGTGTGGGCAAGCTGAGAGATTTGAATAATAGAAGAGATCTTGTGGCTGATACGTGAGGACGTACAGTGGGCGTTCATAGAGGCTACGCGCAGGATCTGGAAACATGCTTTATCAAAGAAAATCAGAAAAATATATGTGGGATGCTGGGATCGAACCCACGTCCTTTTGATTCCGAGCTTTGCCCCAATACCACACGCGCTGCAATCAGTTTAGTGTCAGCCTAATGACCTGAATTCATAATATATAAAAACAGATGAATGAATTGAAATTTAAAAAGAGGAAGCGCACAGACAGTGCGTCTTCTTCGTGAGTTTTTTATTTTTTTTCAGAAGTTTCAGCCACGCTTTTTCCACTCTATGGCCATAGCTATGCCTTCATCCAACCTGTAAATCCTTCACAAAAAATGAATAAAAATATTCCAGATTGATTGCAAACAGCCTTACGAATCTGATGGCACCCTTAGTTTTTCCTAATTTTTCTTCTAATTAAGGTTCCCTAATTCAAAGCTTATAAACCATAAAAATGGTAAATCCTTCAAATGGCACCCAAAATTCAATTAAATGTGTACAGAGACTCTAAACCTCTTCCTGATGCAGAATATATGTTCAAATATGATTTTAATTGTATAAATGTGTGGAATCAGAGCCTGTGTCACTATCGTCGTTGCCCGGTACGGTTGTTCTGCAGGTGGTTTGAAGACGAGATGCTGATGATGAAGAATCACGGATCCATTGGTGATGAAATCTGAAGGAGACGATGCTTCGCATATCCGGTGCGGCAAACTTCAACGCATCGTTCTTTTTTTTTGGAGGAGACTTTTCTTTTCTTCTTTTTTTCTTTTTTTTTTACGGTTGTTGTTCTTCAGTCAGATCCTTTTTGCGGCCAATCCCCCCTTTGGTTTGTTAAGAAGCTTCCTATTTATGTTGGTCAATTTAGGTTATTTCCATACCTAATGGGCTTATTACCCAACTATAAAAAACTAAAAAAAATAATTCTAATAATAATAATCCTAAGACTAATTCTAATAATAATAGTTGGTAATAATAATTTTAATAACACTAACACTAATAATCCTAATAATGTATAAAAATACTAAAATAATTAGATTAATAAAGTTAATAATAATAATATCATCTAATATTAATATTAATATCAATAATAGAATTACTAATATTAAATACTAATAGTTAGAAATAAAAAAATTACTAATAAAAATGTAAATGTTAGTAAAAGAAAAATAATATTAACAAATGACGAAACCTTGTAATAATTTGGACCCCAGGTTTGGATCCCAAAACACCTGTTAATCGCACCCCATTATGTTCTCAGGATATTTTATAAGAGGGCGGGTTTGACAATAGGAATGTCAAACCCCATGGCTCTTAATTCTAATCCTTGAGGCGTAGATTTGATCGGGCAAATTTTAGGGTATTACAGGTGGCAGAAGATGTATTGGTAGAAATTGACAAATTTGTTTTTCCAGTTGATTTTGAAATAATGGATATCCCTGAAGATGAAGAGACCCCTATTATTCTAGGTCGACCTTTCTTGCGCACTAGTCGGTGCAATTTCGATATTGAAAAAGGTACTCTGACTTTGAAATCTTTTGATGAAGAAATAACTCTGAAAGTGTTAGACACCAAGAAGCAAGGTGAAAGTGGAGATAATCAATCTTCAGTTGGAATGATCCACATAGTAGGCAAAAGCAAAAGGTCGGAACCAACCCCAAAAAGGGTCTCAAGCATAATCTCTCAGGTGGCAACATCTCATATAAAAACTCCAAAGTCCAATAAAGAAATCAAGGAAAGAAAGAAAAGGGAACATCAAGACAAGGAGATGGAAGTTGAAAGTGACTTGAGGCAAAAAGTGGTCCATCCTTTAAATCTAGATGAGTTCTGGGTTGCGGAAAGGACAAGCAACATGGTGTGGAAGAGGAAGTATCCCCCATAATAGAAGGGAATGGACCGTCGAGCCATGCGACGTTAAACGAAGCGCTTCGTGGGAGGAAACCCACAGTTTTAATAATTAATTTCTTTGTTTGTTTGTTTTATTTTCAGGAAATAAAAGAGAGCATCTCTAGTGGAAGCTAGGAAGTTATCATTGGAATGCAATACCTCTGTAAGCAACCTCTCCAAGGCTGGTTCTAAAACATTGAGGACAATGTTTAGTTCAAGTGTGGGAGGGGTTCTTTTCATTTGCTTTTAGTTGTTTTCCATTTTCGTTTTTGTTTGTCTGTTTAAAGTTGACCTTCCAGTGTTATAGATTGATGTGCTTTATTGGATGATTGATGGAGTAGTAAGGAAAGGATGAACGAGACAACCCAATCTTGCACCGAAAGGCATCCCTGAAAGTTGATACAACCGAAAGAAGTAGTTGGACGCAGCTTGATGACACCTGACTGAGATTGAAAGCTAGTACATACGAACCGGAAAAGAAGCGACATTACACAATAAGTACTCTGGACCCTGTAAGCTATGCCCAACATGGTGAGATCATAAAAAGCCAGAAATTTATCATCATGAGAGAGTAGTCAGGTATGACTTTATCACTTTGAATTTGCGTAAGTTCTACTCATATGACACTACATGATAACACACACTGAGGCACGTTTTTTGTTGTTTCCCCTTGAGCCTTTCTAGCCGTCCCTTAATTATGTTTATCCATTGCAAACCCTTTCTAGCCTGTATCCCTTGTTTGTTTTTTTTTTGTTAACCGCATATATTACCCCTTGGCCAAAAAGAAAAAAATATTCCCTCTTACCCGTGCTCGGCATAAACGTTGTGGATGTAGAAATTGTGCAAAAATTCTAAGTTTGGGGTGGTGAACCTTTTGCGAAAAGGGCAAGTGTGAAAAAAAAAAGAGAAGAAGAAATATATGTGGAGACTCTTGAATGCTCCGAAGAAAAAAAAATATAGAGCTCATAAAACACACTTGTCCCGGTTAAATGACTTGGTTACATTCGAAACACTCGAATAATTGAGTGAAGTTAAAAAGTCAATGCTACACCCCATTGTATTAAAATAAGCACAATGACAAGAAAGACACCATGATTGCCGAGCCCCCTAAACCTTTGTGTATCCGTTTCCTTGTTTATCCTACCTGTCCTAAGCCCCGTTACAACCCAAAGACCTCAAAAAGTGTGTGCAAAGTGTTTGTGTATGAAAGTAGAATTTGTTCTAATTTAAAAGTTGATATTGCATATTGTGACTTATGAGTGAATTGTTTTTAACCATGAGAGACTTGGTGAGAAGTGTGAAAAAGCTTACAGGTGAAGGAGAATTTTAACGTGAAAGTGGAGCGGAAAATTCGGGGAGCGAAAGCTAGCACGATTGACCGGAAGGGTGGAAGTCGAGTTGTGAAAAGCACGGTTGTATTGTGGAAGCATAAATTTAGGGGTGACCTTTGTTTGATGTCTCAGGCATGCTTGAGGACAAGCAACGATTTCATGCATTTGGGCTTCCTTTAGTAAAAATGTCTTAGGTTTTTAACCAATAGATCATATAATAACACATCTCATAATAGGAAGAAATTTGATCGCCCTGTTTTTAAGTGCAAGTTGTGCAATAAGCTCGGCCATTGATCGGTCACCAATTTCTCTTATACTCCGCGATTTATTTGGTAAAAATCGGTCATTTCGGTAACACTGTGAACGTTTTGTTCTTTGTTTTTAGTAGTTCTTTCATGTTTTGCTAATCTAATTGTTTTTGATAAATTTTAGTAGAATAGTTGCTTTTGATCACTTTGCTGGTAGTTATTGGTTATTTCAGGTGTAAGGAAGAATCGCCAAAAAATGGGACGAGAACAGAAGAAAACAAAGCCAAAATTGCAAGGAAAGAAGCTGACGCGGGCGCCAGTGTCGTTTGACACACCCATGTCAGCTGAAAAAGGAAGAAAATGCTGCTGGGAGCTGACACGGGCGCCAGTGTCATTTGACACGGCCGTGTCAGCTGTTAGATGAAAACTGAGTTTTTTAAAGAGAAAACAGTGGCTGACACGGGCGCCAGTGTCGTTTGACACGGCCGTGTCAGCTGTTGCGGCCAGAAATTGAATTTTTAAGCTGTTTCATTAGTCCAAGTCTCATTAAGGGCGTTTTCGACTTTTTGCATGAATGGAATGTAACCTAACACTACTTAGTCCTAGTTTTGGAGTTTGGAGAGGATCTTGGATCATATTGAAGAATTTTACGGTGAAGAAGAGAAGCTATCAAGGGTTTCGGAGAACGGAGATTTTCAACGGCAATCGCAATTGAAGATCAAAGTATTCCCTAATTTTTGTAATGTTCATCATCTTTCTTTATAATTCTTTGAATATTACTATGAGTAGCTAAACCCCCCAATGCTAGGGGGGTGTCCCTGAATTGCCATTGTTATGAACTAATTTTCTCTCAATTTATGTTATTCAAGTTTTAATGAATTTATCTTCATTGTGCAAAGTTTTTAATGCCTTATCTATCGGACAAATAGTTTTTGGATTTACGGTTGAGGTTTAGGTCGGACAAACCACTCAACGCATTTTGCACAATAATACTTCGGTAAAAATTGCTTAGGAATGAGGATTTCACCGTAGTAACCGTTTAATTCTTGATATTCATTATTATAGCACTTGTTGTTATCGTTAATAGCTAAGGAATTAGGATTAAAGATAAACACCAAAGGTTTTCCGTTAAGGAATTAAGGAAAACAACTCTTGAGATTCGGTAGTAGTTCATTATAACTGTATTTCATAAATTGGGGAATAAAGTTCATTGCGCGGCAATTTAAACACCTAACCTAGCATGCTTTCTCATATTGTCAAGAACGATTATTTTACTTTTGCTTTTATTAGTTATAATTAATATAAATTCTCTACAAACAAACAAATCCCATGATCTTTTGTTCAATTGAATAATTGTGAAACTTATATTTCCTACGCAGTCCGCGAGTTCGATACTGGGTATAAACCTCTTTTTAAAACTACATTGATGAAAAATAGTACACTTGCTAATTTTCTGATCAGCCATCCAGGGCATTATTATTATGCCAAGATAAATGATTTAAGATGGTATAAAGAAAATAATCATATACCTTTTAGAACCACTAACACGTCAGGGACCAAAAAGATTTGGGTACATAAGGTGAAAACTTAATCTGTTTTGTAGGATTACTTTACAGTTTTGAAAGAGCTTAATGTAAATTTGATAAAGTCGTGCAAAGCATATAAAGATTGATCAAAGTTTTATTTGCCATAATGATGGTGCTCAACAGTCGTGATTGACCAAGCTATTTTTTGACATTGATGTTGTCATTGACCAAGTTGTTTGTTGGCATTGATAATGGTGCTCAATAGTCGTGATTGACCAAGCTGTTTGTTGACATTGATGGCGGTGCTTGTTAGTTGTGATGGTCCTAATGTTTATAGAGTATGAGAATCTTTGATGATCATGTCACTCATTTGGATGTTTTAGCCAACTCTTGTATCAAGCGATACGTAGAGATGAAATTTCAACGGTGGTTTGTCATTCCCTCATGGCGGGGAGTTTTCTCGAGATACCTTGATATTTTGGAGGTAAAACACTTGGTAGAAATTGAATAAAAAAGCTCTGATAAAATTCTCTAGAAAGTAGTCTTTAATAAGCTTAGTCGATATTGTTTTATCACTAGAATATTTTTGGTTTGAGTTCAACGTGTCTTTAGTAAGATTCCAAGTGAAATATCTAGCCAAAGGATGCAATGTTGAAGAAAATGGGTGCCAAAAGCAATTGACCCTAAACTCAAGTTTTCCAAGGCCTAAATTGGCCAAGGAAGACTTGAGATAATTGATTAGTTCAAAGAGATAATCGATTATAATCTATTTTCACCTAAAATCTTCGGTCTTCATAAGTGAAATATGACGAGCTCACGATTGCATCTCCTCCAAAAATTAAGCAAATCAAATCATTAAGGAGGAACGCACAAAATCTTAATATTTTGAAGATCTAATAGATTATGCTCGAGGTGTAATTGATTAGAAAGCTTGTTTCGAAATTATTTTCAAATAAATATTTTCTAAGCCAAATATTTATGGATCTTATTGATTTTCAAAAAAAAAAATAGATTCATAAACTTAGTTAGATATAGGTAGGGTATATTTTTATATTTATTAGGAGAGTTTAACAACTCCAATCATTTATCTTTGTTTCTTTTTTTTTTTTCCAACTTTCTAAAAGATGTGTTATCATCTTCAAAAAGGTGGAGAATGTGGATATACTTTCTTGCAGATATAATGGTTGTAAAGATCAGTTGACGTGTTTGGTTTTGATGATGACAAAGTGAAATCTTTTTCTTAAGTGGAGATCAAGTCTATTTGGTGGAGAGGCAAGGGTGGTTTCACTGTGAATAGGCTATATACTAGCCTATCACCCTTAGAGGATGAAGCAAGGTTAGATGATCTGAGTCTAAGAGCTCTTAGATATGTTCAGAATTCCAAAATTCCGAGTTCAATTCGATTCAGGTGTTTTGTTGGAGGCTTATTTAATTGTGTCTTCCAACCATAATTCATTTGGCTAGATTTGGAATTATCGAAGGATATCAGAATGTTGTGTGTTCGTTGTGTTTGAGTAGCGAAGAGGATGAAGCTCATTTGTTCCTTGCTTGTCCGAAGTCTGTTTTGGTTTGACAACAAATTTGTTCCTGGATAGTTATCGGTTTTATTGCAGAAACCACGTATCCCGAAGCATTTCCATAGGTTTTGTCAAATGACTATAACAAAATTTTATGTTAAGAATTTTGATTTTTTTTTGGGCTACAGTTTGTTGGACAGTTTGGTTATGCAGGAATAGTATAATTTTTGAAGTTTGCTTACTGACACAATGGGATTTAGTTAGAAGAATTAAGATGCTAACGAGGGAGTGGTACAAAGTTAATTTGCAAAGATCCCATCTTCATTTTTGGAAGGATAGACAATTGGACCAGGTTTATGTCTAAATTGCATTGTCTAATTGTTGTTTGTTTTTCTCTCTTTGTAGTTTTTTGTTCTTGACTTTCTTTTTGATTCTCTTGTATTAGTTGGATTGAGTAGCTCTCTTCATTAATACAACGGGTTGCTTATTAAAACAAACACTATCACTAGAACTCGAGGTTACTTAGCTTGAGGAGGTTTAAGCTAAAAACTAAAAACACTATTCTGAAAGAGGACGCATCCAACCTTGTTATTTCATAAACCTTTAGCTGAAAATAAAATAAAAAAGTTTCTTGATAAACCATGTATAGATATATAAATATATATCTTAAAGGAAAAGGTATAGAACATAGAAAAATAGACCACAAGAAACTGCTTAATTGGGAAAATAAAGCATAGGAAAATAGACCACAAGCACAAGCAGAAATTGCTTAATTTGCAAACTATCGAATGATGTATTTATACAAAACAACCAAAAAAGAGTATTATTTCAAAAAGTACTTTCCCTTAAGTTCGCTGTATTAGGACCAATATAGACGTATGTATGCAGAGTTCAAAAACTAAATCGAAATGCCAAACATATGGGGGAGAAAAAAGAAAGACCCGATGAATGACCACATTCTCCACAAGAATCATGCTCTAGACTTCAATTTGAACAATCAAGAATATTACTATATACTGTCGTATGTGTTTTGAGTCAAACAACTCCATAAGACTATTTATCTTTCCAGCTTCACTGATTTGGGCATAGATTGTGAGATAGCTTTCTCTTCCTCAGTAAGTGCATGACGGAAATGGCATCTATGTCCATACGGGCAGACAACCCCAGCAAAAACCATCCTACAGACCTCAGTTTTGTAGCGTGGGTGGCGGATCACCGGGCGAAGCTCCTCAATACCATGAGCGAATTGACAATGGTCAGTATAAGGGCATGTGCCTGTTTCCTGCCATTTGTTACACAGCTCAGTCTTTAACATCCCCTGATTATACACAGTCATCTCAAGAGGTTCTTCCTCTTTCTGCCCTCCTTGCACATATACCTTTTGCTGCACCATAGCAACACACAACATTTCAGCAATAATCAAAACATTGCAAATAGTTAAACAATGAGTACAAACCCAAACAACTAAATGAAGAAAAATGAGTCACATATGTTACACCCCTGCATTACTTTGTTACATTTAAAATCACTCTAACCATTAATTTAACCACTTTTACTCTTGGCCAAGTCTAACCATTAATTTAACTACTTCTACACTTGGCAAAATCAATTGATTATAGCTGCAAAGAAGTTGGAAATACAAATCACTACCAAGCAGCACAGTTTCTATCATAAATATTTTAAGAATTTGAAGATGTAGGAAATATAAATCACCTCCTAAGTATATTTTCATAATCTAGCTAGTCTTAACTTAACTCTGGAGCATGAGCATGATACCAAGCACAGAGCACATTGGCACAGCACACAAATAAAAAATGTCACAAAAAGGCTTCAAAGTTTAATTAACTCATCCATTTTTCCTCATAGCAAATAAATCTAATGTGGTCCTGTGACACTACTAACTAACTTGGTTGCAGCTAACAGGTAATGACACACACAAGCAAGTTTTTACTTCATTCGGAAGGAAAGTAATTAAGCTACTAGCGAGCAGGTCAAGTTCGGTACATAGCCAAAAAAACAAATAATCACAAATTACATTACGCCTAAATGAAATAACAATAGCAGCAAAAAAATAATAATAGTAATTAATAATTACTATAATTATAATAATAAATAAATAAAAGCAATCATGACGTGCGTGTGCTTACAGCTTGATCTGGTTGAGTAGAAGACGCACGAGAGCGGGTAGCGCCCTTGGTGCTACGACAAGCATTATTGTTAGTTACGACGGCTGGAGGCTGAGCCATCTTCACGTAGCCCTTGGATCTCACAGATATGCTCTTCGGCAGCGAGAACCGTTCCGCTTCATCATCAACATCGTTATCGTCTATCACACTCTCTGAACTCTCATCCGAATCTTCCTGCAGCTCTTTATTATTATTATTGATGTTATTATTATTGTAACCAGCACAGTTTTCTTTTCCATCTCCAAGATTCAAGCCACGGGCACTGTGCAATACATCAAACGGAATTGATAGTGTCGGAACGGAGGATCCGCCACGGCCAAATCGGTTCTCCAAAGAAGCCTGAACTAGGAGGTTCAGATTCTTCTGCAACTCTTTGCTCAAGGCACGGAGCTCTTCGTTCTCTTGCTGCAGAGCTTTAACCTCATTGGAAGCTTCCATGAGGCGACTGAGACACATACTGTGACGATTCACCATATCCTGATGCTTCTGTATCACGAACGAGTCGTACTCAGTTTCAGAGTCAGAGTACGGATAAAGTGAAACGCCGCCGCCGTTGTTGTAGTTCCCGGAGAGTGACGGAAGATTCTCACTACTGTTAGTCAGAGCGGAGTACAACGAAGCGAACGCGCCGGCGTCCAACTGCATGTGGCCGGCGGTGTTGATGCCGACGCCGAATCTGCTTTGAGATAAGGGAGAACAGACCTCCTTGTTATACATTTTGATCGGTGAAGAAATGCTGTAAAAGAAGAAAAGGATTCAGAAACGTGACGATCGATTATCAGAAATTCAGAATTATTTACGCATTAGTTAACGTTCTTCTCATTTTCAGATCAATAAATTGTAAATTCAAGAAACAGTTTCGATTCAAGAAAGTGTATAACTGAAAACGAAAACGAAAACGCTAACAACTGAACGAGAGTATTCGAAGATGAATTAGGAGAAAGCATTTACCTAAGAAGAAACTCGATCGTTGAAGAAAGGATGAGAAACGAAGAGAAGCTTCAACTTCACAAGGTGAGTTGAAGTTCTCCAGAGAGAGAGAATTGTAGAAAGAGAAAAACGGTTAGAACTTGGAAGAGAGAGAGGTTGATGAAAGGGATTATATAGTGGCAATGCAGAGGGAGAGGGTGTGTTTGTTGCGAGGGAAAATGATTCAACAAATTTTCTAACTGAATTTTCTTTCGGAGTTTGTGTGACTTTCGAGGCAGCTAAAGAAGTTTCCATAATCACCCCTTGTAATTTTGAAACAGTTGTGCATTCTTGATGGGGTTTTTGGGGAATTCAATTTTGTTTCTTCCTTGTAACTGAAACGTATCTTATGTGTACCACCACCGTTGATAAATAATCAGACCATGGAGTTTAGTTTTGCGCTCAATCACACCAGAAAAATCCCCTACGACTACATTCTTTTTTTTTTTGGCTGTATGCTAGTTTTTTTTTTAATTAGTATAAATTGTCTGTAATTGATGTTTAAGTCTATTTGATTCTGAGTTAATTTGGCAAAATCATAATGAATTACAATTTTTGTTGTTGGAATTAAAATTAAATTGATTGATATTAAGGTAATCATGATTTTGTAAAATTACATGAGTTCAATGAAGATGAAAATTTAATAACAACGGTGGAAAATTTTACACTAGCAACATACCAACCATGCAGGTATGAAAGGAACCATGACTGCAATTACAACATACCAAGCAAGTTATATTGAATTTACCACTTTTTGTGAGTTGTAAACACACTTTTTTCATAATTTCCCAAATCGTTTAGTGTGCAGAAATCAAGTCCTCTAGTGTGAGGCAATGATGTCCTTATATATTTAAGGCAAAGAAGTCCCTGTAGTTTGAAAAAATGAAGTCCTCTAATGCAATGCACAGATATCTAAGTTTGATTTTTTTTAATGGTTGTCTATAATCAAGTGTGATTATAATAGAAAACTCTCAAGTGTGTGAGGACTAGATTAACCTCTAAATAACAAGGTGAATCAATATAAATTATGTGTGTGATTCTTTTCCTTATTCTATTTATTTTCTGTCACATTACATTGTATGCTTGAGAATATCGATAAAATATTTAAAACCAACACAATTCAACCCCGTTTTTTATTGTGTTTTACTCACCTTTGGTTGGCATCAGAGCGGCAATTTCTTATTTGAACTGTGAACCATGTAAGAATAAAATATCCTTTGAGAAAAACATGACAAAAAATCAAGGTTTTATCTATAACTCTAAAATTAATAGTAATCATTATTTCTTTATAAACCACATGTATTCCATGGAGATGTTGAACAATTTATTTGGTGGGAGAATAAGTTGTATAGTTTCTTCGTTTTCAAAAAGAAGATGTGTGGAATATGTTTGAATATGGTCATAAGACACCTATTAATGCTCAAGGAGTAGTGAAAGTAGGAAGCATTATGGTAAACTCTATCTCTTTCAAGGAATTTCTCAAAATTCTTAATCAATCTATTACCAAGAGTAACTATGATTCTCTAATAAAAACCTATAAAGAATATCAACAAATCTAATAACTCAATGTAGGGATTATGCCTTGAACAAGAGTTACATTATTGTAGATCACGTGAAGAAGATTCTCAGAAGTCTACCTATTAGATAAAGACCCAAATTATTTATCATTCACAAAGCCTAAGATTTGAACCAATTGGCTCTAGAAAAACTCATAAGTTCTTTGAAAAGTCGTGAGTTTGAATTAGATGCAAATGAACCTACCAAGAAGGTCAAATCAACTGCCTAAAGTCAAAAGGTAAAACATTCAAAACCAAGGCATTCTAAACTAAGAAAAAATAGTCATGCGATGATACCCTAGACAATGAAGATGCCCAGGGACCATATAATGAGGATCTAGATTTTCTCACCAAAATGATCCAACATATGTACATAAGGAAATGGTTTTTCATAGAAAACTCTCAACCATACAGAGGATCATCATCCAGACTCAGCAACAAGGACTAGAAGGTATGTTATGGTTGCAATAAGTCATGACACTTCAATAATGGTTGTTCGGAACTTCAAAAGGATAAACCTAATGGTGGTGACTCCAAAGGAAGCAAGAAAAACGGTCTCATGGAAATATGAGATGGATTTAAAGAGCAATAAGAAGATGAATAAGCTAATGTAGCATTGATGGCTACTACCTATAATAGTGATAAATACACTGATGATGAAGCAAAAGATGACGTATTTTATAAATTATCTATATATGAGTTGATATCTACCTTAAAAGACATGCTTAGTCATTCTAAAAAAGCCAAAATTTTAAAATCTTGCAAAATCACTATACACTTTTGCTTGAAAAAGAAACGACTTTGAACAAAGAGATTGAGGATTTAAGAATTGAAATAATATTTTGAAAGAAAAATCTCAAATGTTTGTACCAAGAAACTATGACTCTAATGAACATGAAAAACAAGGTGGCATTGATAATTTATGGTCTTAATAGGAACAACATAATAGGAATTGGATGTATAGAGGATGAATCTGATAGTCAAGTTCATAGCCCAAAAGTATCAACCTCTATGGTTAGTTCTAGTGGGTTAAAGAGAAGGCATGATAACTCATCTTGATCAATGTTTAAAACTAACAAGTTTAAAACACTAAAGAAGAAGAAACTCTCTAGAACTAACCCCCAGAGGACCTAAAAATATATGGGTACCTAGAAACCAAATTATATATGTTGTTGATGTGTTATACCAAAGGATTAAAGTACCCTTCCTAGTATGTTGGATAATGAATGTTCTTGAAACATGACGGGAGAAAACCATATGCTATAATTCCCAACACTCAAGGAGAAAGGAACTATAAAATTTTAACTTTAGTGGAAACCAGTAAATGAATAAAATTGGATTTGGTATAGCAGTTAAAAATGTTTTAAATAACATATCATTGTTGAACAAAATGAGTTTAAATAGGAAAAATTAAAATTTTATGTTTTATTCATTTAAATATACATCACTATTAGAAAATAATTAATATGTAATCTTATGGATAAGAAAGTCCATTTTTAAAGAAAATTGAACCTTAGGTAGAAAAAATTCTACTAGATCCAAATGGTGGAACACTTGCTTCAATTGTAAGTCAGTTCATACTACTATGGTGTATGTTAGGAAGTAACACCGCAACTTCCTAGATGTAGTTACGAACTCTGGTGTTGCCTTCTATATCTTCTAGTATCATATTTGTGGTTTAGCTTTGGCTTTAGAGACAAAATAAACAGGTTTATGGGTATAATACGACTCTCTTACAAGGAAGACACTGATTACATCATCAGACACGACCAAATTGAGATAGGAAATCTCCCAGACTGAAGGACTGGATAGTACTGGCATAGTTGATAGGGGCATCTTTAAGGATGCAAACGCCTGCTAACATTATAGAGTCCATTTGAAATGTACGTCTTTCTTCAATAGTTTGTAGAAAAACAAGGTATGTTGTGCTGACTTCGAGATAAACATGTTTAGAGTTTTCAACTTCCCATTTAAATTTATCACCTTTTTCTTGGTCATCAATGCCTTCATATGGATGACCGTCGCACACTTATTTGAGTTTGCTTATATGCCTCTCTCCTTTAGATAGAAGACTAAAAGTTTACCGCCTCTGACTCCAAAGATGAAATTTCCTAGATTGAGCCTCATGTTATACCGTTGGGCTCTTTGAAATACCCGGGTAAGATATTGATCATGTAGTTCTTCCTCGTTAGATTTGACGATCATGTTATTCATATACACCTCTAGTGTTTTACCTATTTATTCTTTGAATACCATGTTCATGCCAAAAGGCATTATGTTATACCATGTTCATGCCAATACCCTTATTGATCAAGCAGGTTTATCGTAGATTTGGACGACTTCAAAGTCATCGTCCCAAATAACCCTCAAGGCCTTCGTCTTATTCTCGACAAGTGGATCAACCTCGTCATCTTAAGAGTTTTTGTCTTCAGGTACGTAGAAGTCAACTACGCAGATTATTTTGCAAGACTCTTTCATTCTCCTCTTTAGGAAAATGGTAGTTGATTGAGATTTCTTCAATGATGCTTCATGTACCTGTAGCTAGACATGAGATAATAAGATTGATGATTGTTATAGCTGGAAGTAGGAATTGACCTATGATACATTTAGATGTAAAATAAGCTTTTCTACATGGTTCATTGCAAGAAGAAGTTTATGGGATACAACCTCTTGGATTTATGATAAAGAATAAAGAATGGATGGTGTACAAGCTGCATAAAGCCTTGCGCAGGATTAAACAAGCACCAAGGGCTTGGAATATGAAGATTGATCCATTTACAAGTAGAAGGAATTTCATAAGTGTGAGCTTGAGTATGGTATGTATTTGAAACATACCCCTGATGGTAATATACTGCTGGTATGTCTTTATGTTGATGATATGTTGCTGACAGCACTATGCCAAAATTGATATTTTGTATCGCCTAATTTAATAGCACTTTTAAAGAAGTGCTATTAAAAAAGAAACAAACAGATCTATAATAGCACTTTATGGTCGAGCGCTATTATAGAATACATACAATATGATTTTGATAGCACTTTATGGAAAAACACTATTATTAAACTTCACTAAGATAGCACTTTCTTTAAAACGCTATTAATATTCTTCACTAAGATAGCACTTTTTATAAAACGCTATTATTTTACGACCCTATGTTATCGTTTATGAAAAAAATGCTATTGTTAAACTTTATAAAATATATAATAAATAAAATAAAAAATAATAGTATAATCAAAATAAAAATCAAAATCCAAACTCTTTTGGTGGATACTTTTCATTTTGGCGTTGGCCACTCTCACCAAAAACTGAAACACCCATTCTCTTTCCAAGCCGAGAACCATTCAAGCGTGAAACCTTTTCGACTTCGATTCACTCACGTCGTCCGTCAAACCTTCCTTCCTTCGATTCACTCACGCTGTGGAATCCCTAACCCAGCCACGCATTCCTCTTCGTTCGTCATCCCAGAACTCACGCACTCTTCACCATGGATTCATCGATTCACCACCTGAAAGAGGAAACACGATCTATTCAAATTCTCCTCCGATTCACCGCTCCAACAGAAAGAGGAAACACCGGAAAGAAAGAACGAGCAAAACTCATTCTCCGTCGAACTCAGCCCTTCGTTAGCTCACCACCATCGTCCCTCTCTTCATTGTTATTTGGTAATCTTTCTTTTCTCATATTATTTCTTTGCGTTGTAAAATTGAAGGGATTTTAAGTTAATGATAGAAGACTAATTATAAGAGAATCATAGGATCCCTAATTGTTGACTAATTATAAGAGAATCCTTGGATCCCTAATTGTTGATTATTGCAAACTCGTCACCGTGGCATCCTGGACGTGAATAGTCTCGAAAGTTCCTTTCTTCTTAATGACACCAACACTGCCTATGTTCTTAATGTAACAAAATTAATAAAGTTGTTGACTTTTTCAATTATTTTCACATGTTTGCTATATGACCAGTACTTTATCGGTTGAACTCCTCACATAGCTTAGCAGTATTGAATCAACATTTGATGTTTCTGCTTAATGGGAAACCGGTAAATTTATACTCTAGCTTGATGCTCCTTAATGATCTTTCTGCAAATCAATGATTTTTAGTCAAGATATGAAGATCCATTAGGTTAAATTATACATTAGCGGATAAGATTAAAAATAATGGGCTTCTTTGTTAGGCTTGTTCTATTGTATTTGGACAGTTAGCAGCTCTATTTTCTGTTAGTTAATGATGAAAATTCCAGACTGTTAGTGGTTAGCATATTAGTGAAATGTTAGTATTAGTAGTGTTTATGTAAGTGATTATATTCGTGGGTTCAGCGCTTTTGGTTCGTGAAGTGTGGTTACTACTTGGTGTTATTTTGTTGTCCTTTCTTGTTTTCTTAGGTGTTTTGTTTAGATAATATGTCTGTTTGCTTTGGGATTTGAATTGAAGTACTCTTAGTTGGAATGCATGCATCTACAAATTTGGCTATGAAAATGCCTTTTTTTTAGTACACTAAATTCTATATATGTTATGATTTTTGTAAACAAGTGGATTTGATTGAAAATGTTATTTGATATTGATGGATCATAATATATATATATATATATATATATATATATATATATATATATATATATATATATATATATATATATATATGCAATGAGTAAAGCGTTATTTGGTATTGAGTTGAATGTAGCCTTTTGATATTTGCACACCAAAAGAATGATTTTGTGTACAAAAAAAAAATGTACTACAATAGCATTCTGTAAAGAGTGCTATTAATGAAACATCCTATAATAGCACTTTTAAGAGAAAGCGCTATCAAAGATGTGTCATATATTAGCGCTTTGTTTAAAAGTGCTATCAAACATGTACCATATATTAGCGCTTTGTTTAAAACTGCTATCAAACATATTCCCTATAATAGCGTTTAATTTGAAAGTGCTATTAAAATCAAATAAAAAAACGCGCAAAATGCCCACTTCAATAGCGCTTAATTAAAAACGCTATTAAAAACCAGTACTTTAATAGCGCTTTTAAAGTGCTATTAAATAAAAAGCGTTTACAATAGCGGCGCGGTTAATAGCGTTTTTAAGTGCTATCAAAAACCAAAAAAAGTGCTATTAAATAGCTTATTTGGCGTAGTGCAAGGAGTTGTATTACATAGATAAACAAGTTCAATAGGGTGTTGAAGAATGTGTTTGATATGAACGACCTTTGAAACATGGTATATTTTCTAGGGATGGAGATTTTACACTCTGGTAAGGAAATCATTGTGCACTAACTAAAGTATGAACTTGAGGTGTTGAAGAGATTTGAGCTGACGAGTTGTAAGTCTGCAGTCACACCTGCAGAGACAAACCACAAACTGGATTATGATGTTGATGGTGAGGAAGTAGATGCTACAACTTTCAAACAGTTGGTTGGTTCTTTGAAATATTTGTGTAACAACAGGCCTAACATATGTTATGTAGTTGGAATGATAAGTAGGTTGATGAGTAAGCCAAAGTGGTCACATTACCAAGCTACAGTCAGGATACTCAGGTATGTAAAAGGAACTCTGAGGCATAGAATTATATTTCCATCAGGAGTGTCAGATCATGTTAAGCTGATATGCTATTCAGGCTCAGACTGGTATGGTGACAAAATGGACAAAAGAAGTACTGCTAGGTACCTGTTTATGTATCTAGGAGCTCCCAATTCATGGTGCTCCAAAAACCAACCAGTGGTTGCATTGTCAACCTGTGAAGTAGAGTACATAGCTGGTGCATTATCTGCTTGTCATACTGTTTGGCTTATGAATTTGTTGTAGGAACTGAAGTTCAAGGTGAGCAAACCAGTAAGGTTGATGAATGACAACAAATCAGTCATATGTTTTTGTGAAGAATCCAGTGTTGCATGGAAGAAGCAAGCATATTGACACAAAGTTTCATATTCTGCGCAATCAAGTTCAGAATAGAGTGCTTAAGGTGGTTCACTATAGAACTCAGAAGCAACTTGTAGATGTGCTGACCAAGACAATTAAAACTGAACACTTCATCAATTTGAGGGAAATAATTTGTGTTGTTAATTTTTAATCTTGAATATGAATTAAGGGACGATGTTAAGTGTAATTCAGATTCAAGTAGTTTAATTTCAGTTTCATTTGGTTTGCATTTGAGTTTGAGTCAGTGCATATAAACTCAAAGGTAGTTGCAATTGTAACCGATTGAATTTTTGAGGAAGTTTGTTGAGATAGAAAAGTTAGTTACATTTCTTTGTCTACAATTCTTTCAAGTTCTTCTTCTTGTGCATCAACAGAGTTTCATTGTTAACTCCAACAAAAACAAGATAGTGTGAGACAGACATATTTGAGGATGCAGATCTAAAATATTGGTTTGTCCCGCATTAAAAGTGAGGGCGGGCGGGTCTGCTGGCACTTCACTTTTAAGCCTAAAAACCAATATAAAAAAAATCATGTAAACGCTCATGCCCGCAAAAGTACGTAAAAAAATGAAATGGGACGGACACATTAGAAAATGCGAGCATAAACTCGTAGTCCATCCCATACTAAAGTGCGGATGAAACGGACATGCTCAATGAATCATGCTCATTTCGCCACCCCTAACCAGAATCAAATTGATGGTTTATTCTTACAGGTTCAATTGTTTATTCTTACAGGTTCAATTGCAATTGCAAAGAGTTTATGATTAAATATACTATGGTTAATTCTTAAAGGTTCAATTGCAAAGAGTTTATGATTAAATATACTATGGTTAATTCTCAAAGGTTCAATTGCAAAGAGTTTATGATTAAATATACTTGAAAATTGGTAGCAACATATGGTCTTAAGTTGAATGGCTATGTCAAATTATGAGTATTAAGAAGAACTCTAGCCAGCTTCACTTCTAACATTTTTTATTATTGAATTTCAAACACTAGCATTTTAATTAATTTTCTCTTTTACCATTATAAAACAGTTAAAAAAAACTTTTTGTTCAACTAGTAAAGAAAAATTCAATATCATTCCACAATATCCATATGCAATACTCGATAAATCCTACTGTTTTATTATTACTTGCAATAATTCAATATGTTTGCTTAAATCACTATCAAGAATATGACATGAAAACCAATTCAACTTATATACCTTTTTTAATATGCATGAAACCTTTAAGTAAATTACTCATTTTAAAAGGGATGGAGTACTATTTGAAAATTTATTGCCAACCTATATTGTCACATTGAATATTTTACGTATAATTGCATTTTTAATAGATGAATATAGTTTATATTCCAATATCTGTCCAATCATTATTTTAAAGTAAAAAAAAAAAAACCTTCACAGTTATTAAAAATTTTGTTTATGTAATTTTTATAAATTTTGCATTTTAATAAATCAATTTTATTAAATTGTCTTTTACATTTAATGGAAAAAGTCAATAAATGATTCACATTAAATGTTCTTTTAATAAAATGAAGGTATACTAAAAATAATAACAATTAACCAGGTATACTTCATAGAGAGGAATATAAAGAGGTTTTAGCAAAATGCAAGTAAAAAATATTAATATACATAAATAGTATTTCGGAAGAACACACGTCAAACTTTGTTTTTTCATAAACCCTTGGTTTTTAATCGGAAATAAAATAAAAAACCTTACATGATAAACTATGCATACATATATAGATATTATATATCTTAAAAGAAAAAGTATAGAACACTGAAAAATAGAGCACTGGCAACATATTACAAACACAATGAGGAATTGTTTAATATGTAAAAGTATCGAAGGAGTGTCATTACAAAACTATCCAAAAAATGTATTATTTCACATAGTACTTGTTCGCTGTGTTGGGACCAATATAGACGTATGTATGTAGAGTTCAGAATTCAAAATGTCAAACTTATAGGGAAGAAAAAAGAAAGACATGATGACCGGCCACATTCTCCTCAAGAATCATGCTCTAGACCTCAATTGGTAATTACACAATCAAGAATATTATTATGTACTGTTGTATACGTTTTGAATCAAACAAACAACTCCATGAGACTACTTATCTTTCCAATTTCCTTGATCTGGGCGTAGATTGTGATAAAGCTTTCTCTTGCTCAGTAAGTGCATGACGGAAATGACATCTATGGCCATAGGGACAAACAACTCCAGCAAGGACCATCCTACAGACCTCAGTTTTGTAGCGTGGGTGGCGGATCACCGGGCGAAGCTCCCCGATACCGTGAGCAAATTGGCAGTGGTCACTATAAGGACATGTGCCAGTTTCCTGCCATTTGTTACACAGCTCAGTTTTGAACATCCCTTGATTATACACAGTCATCTCAAGAGGCTCTTCCTCTTTCTGGCCTCCTCGCACATATACTTTTTGCTGCACCATAGCAACCCACAAAACTTCAACAATGATTACAAACACAAACAACTAAATGAAGGAAATTGAGTCATATATATTGCACCCCTGCATTACTTGTTACATATAAAACCAGTACTCTAACCATTAATAATCAACAATCACAGGACCAAATAGTCTACTAGTCTTATATATTCCAAAAATTTATAGAAATGTGTGAAAAGGAATTAACTTAACAGGAGCATGATAACAAGCATAGAGCATATTGGCACCAAAAATGGCTTCAAATTTTAACTAACTCATCCGTTTCTCCTAATAACAAATAGAGCGACTGTGGTCCAGCAACACAACTAACTAGCAGGTAATGACGCAGACAAGCAATGTTTTACTTCATTTGGAAGGAAAGTAATAATAAGTAATAACAAGCAGGTCAAGTTCGGTACATAACGAAAAAAGCAACAATCACGAGTTAAATTAAGCCTAGATGAAATAACAATATATAGTAACAATAGCAGTAATTATAATAAATAGATAAATGGATAAATAAATAATAAATAGATAAATAAATAAATAAACAAATAAAAGTAATCATAACGTGCGTGTGCTTACAACTGCATCAGGTTGAGTGGAAGACGCGCGGGAGCGGGTAGCACCCTTGGTGCGGCAAGCATTATTGTTAGTTACGACGGCGGGAGGCTGAGCAAGCTTCAAGTAGCCATTGGATCTCACAGAAATGCTTTTCGGCAGCGAGAACCGCTCCGTTTCAACACCGTTATTATCTATCACACTCGTTGGACTCTCATCCGAACCTTCCAGAAGCTCCTTGTTATTGTGACTGATGTTATTGTTATTCCAATCAGCACAGTTTTCTTTTCCATCACCAAGATTCAAACCACGGAAACTGTGCAAAGCATCAAACGGAATCGAATGTGTCTGGATGGAAGAGTCACCACCGCCAAATCGATTCTCCAGCGAAGCCTGAACGAGGAGGTTCAGATTCTTCTGCAACTCCTTGTTCACCGCACGGAGCTGTCCGTTCTCTTGCTGCAGAGCTTCAACTTCTTTGGATGTCTCCACTAGACGACTGAGACACATACTGTGACGATTCACCATATCCTGATGCTTCTGTATCACGTTCACGCACGAATCGTAATCAGTTCCGGAGTCAGAGTACGGATAAAGCGAAGCTCCTCCTCCGCCATTGCTGCAGTTTCCGGAGAGCTCGTTAGTCAGAACAGAGTACAACGAAGCAAACGCGCCGGCGTTCGAATGCATGTTTCCGGCGGAGTTGAGGCGGACGCCGAATCCGCTTTGAGATGAAGGAGAACAAACGTCCTTGTTATGCATTTTGATCGGTGAAGTAATGCTGTAAAACCAGAAAACAAATCAGAAACGTGACGAGACGATCCATTATCAGAAATTCAGAATCGTTTAAGCATTATTTAATATTCACATTTTCAGATCAATAATTTGTAAATTCAAGAAACGGTTTCACGATCGAAGAAATTACTATAAACACAATCGATCAAGAAAGTGTAACTGAAAACGAAAACGCTAACATATGAATGAGAGTATTCGAAGATGAATTAGGAGAAAGCGTTTACCTAAGAAGAAACTGGATCGGAACAGAAAGGATGAGAAACGAAGAGAAGCTTCAACTTCACAAGATGAGTTGAAGTTCTTCTTCTTCAGAGAGAGAGAGAGAAAATTGTAGAAAGAGAAAGGCGGTTGGAGCTTTGAAGAGAGAGAGGTTGAAGAAAGAGATTATATAGTGGCAATGAAGAGGGTGTGTTTGGTGCGAGGGAAAACCGTCTTCAACACATTTCTAACAGAATTTTCTTTCGGACTTTCTGCAATTTTCGAGGCAAGGGAAGTAGTTTACATAACTACCCTTGATCATTTCAAAATAAGCGTGGATTCTTGATGGGGTTTTCTGGGAATTCAGTTTTTTCTCTTCTTTCTAACAAACATATCTCCTTCAATGAAATACTAGTTTATTCAGTTTTGCACTCAATGGCACCAAAAATGATCTTGTAGCGATGAATAGTCTATTCAACATTATGTCAATAATTTTACCTCTAATTTTAGATGTGATATAATGTATAATTTCTCTGATAAAGTTAAAGAAAAAATGTAATAAATACATCTACTTCTAGTTTTTAGACTCGCTTTTTATATTTATAGTTATTAAGAGATTTTTTATATTTTCATATCTATTAATGATTTCAATGTATGCTGTTCTTTTTAAAGTATTATTACTCTATTTTCTTAATAGAAAGTTTTATAATAATTGGTCGAGGTAGTACTATTAATTACTAGATATAACTATCAATACACATTGGTACTATACTATGTAGATTGTTGTACGGACTACATGCGTTATTATTTATTGCCTAAAAAATAACATGCATTATTAGTTAGGTGTTGCCTTAAATAAGATTTTATATTCAACTTAATTAAGTTTGAGTTTAAATGTACTGCACTGACAATATAAATTATCACATATAATCAATCAAAAATTTTACACTTGTCAACTCATATTCATTTTTTAAAATTAAAATTGTGTTTTAATTAGATACATAGTTGTGATTGGTTGACAGTATAAAAATATTGTATACCGTCAATGCATATCCCTTTTTCTCATTAAGTTTTACAAAAACATGTAAAGTAAAGATATTATTCAATGCAAAAAAGTACAGATATTATTTCTTATAAATTTTAATAAAGCCTTATATTGATTCAATATTTCACTTTTTCAATATAATTCAAGTCTCAACTATCCAAGAATAAAATCTTCAAGTGCAACATTCAAACCGGTAAAGAAATGTGTTTATAAAGCATTGATGAACCAAAATGGTTGTGGCATATAGGGTATGGACATCTAAACTTCAAAAGCTTTAGTGAGTTAAGTTTTAAGAATTGGGTGTGTGATCGGTCAAAACTGAGTATAAGGAGCATGACATGTGAAATCTTCATGAGGAGCAAGTAAAATAGATCATCTTTTGTTCCAGAAATTCCTAAAAGATTAAGAGATGCTTTTAAAGTGGTGCATTATGATATGTGTGGTCCTTTTGAGGTTCCATCATTGGGAAATAATAGATACCTCATCACCTTTGTGGATGACACAAGGATGATGTGGCTTTATACCATCAGGTTTAAAAGTGAAGCTTTTGGGATCTTTAAGAAGTTCAAAACCTTAATTGAGAAAGAAAGTTTACCCTAAAGATTAAATAACCTCACCTTATACACTGCTACACAATGGTCTTGCATAAAGAAGAAATCAAACCATTCTTGACATAGCATATTTGTGTAGATTATGATTACAATGAAGAATCTAAAGATGAAGCAAATGGTGAAGACACTGAAGTTGGTGAAGTTGCGCGATTGAACCTCAAGCTCATGAGAGGCCACAAAGCAGAAAACAAGCACCTAGAAAACTTGAGGATTGTGAAGGACTGTCTGATAGTGCAGAAAGCAATGAAAAATAATTAATACATTTTTCCATTTTAGCTAATGCAGAGACAATCATCCATTCAAAATCAATGGAAAGCAAAGCGTGTAAGGAAGCCATGAGGGAAGATATGAGGTCAATTGAAAAGAATCACACATGGGAATTGGTTTCCCTGTTTAAAAAGAAAACAACCATTGGTGTGATAAGGGTGTATAACACCAAGTTGAATCCATATGTCTCAACTTCAAAACATAAAATCAAGGTTGGTGGCTAGAGGATTCTTTCAGAAACATGGGATTGACTACGATGAAGTATTTGCTTATATGGCTAGACTTGAAACAGTCAGACTGGTAGTGATCCTAACTAGCCGCAAGGATTGGTCGCTTTATTACCTAGATGTGAAGTTTGACTTTTAGAATGGTTCTCTAGAAGAAACTATGTATATAACTCATCGTCCATTTTTTGTGATAAAAGGGAAGGAGAAGATGGTATACATGCTACACAAGGATTTGTATAACTTAAACCAAGCTCCAAGAGCTTGGAATAAGAGGATTAACCCATTTCTGATCCAATTAGAATTCAAGAAATTCACCTCAATATGGTGTATATATGAAAGAATCAAGAAAAAAAAGCACCATAATCATTTGTTTATATGTGGATGACCTGCTCATTATTCATGTGCTATAGAGAAGCTAAAAGCTAAAATGAATGAAGAGTTTGAAATGACAGACCATTGCAGGTTATCATATTGTTTTGACATGAAATTTGTGAAGAACAAAGAGGGAATGATCATGCACAAATAGAAGTATGAGAAATAATTGTTGAAAAGATTTAAGAAGACTGGTTGTAAAATAGTAATAAATCCTTCGGAGACAAACACTAAACTAGATGAATGTGCAATTGAAAAAATGATTGATACTACATTGTACAAACAAATTGTTGATTCACTCAGATACTTTATGCAATAGCATGTCAGATATATGTTATGTAGTAAGTATAATGAGCAGATTCATCAATACACCTAAGAGATCACACCTAGTGGCTGAAAAAAGAATTCTTATGAATCTAAAACGAACCTTGAAAGTAGGTTTAAAATTTTCCAATGGTTGTAAACAAAAGAAGAACAAGTTTAATTGGTTATAGTGATGTTGATTGGTATGGAGATAAAATGGTTAGAAGTGGTACATCTGGTTATGTATTATTATACAATGAGGCAACCATATCGTTGTATACAAAGAAGAAACCAATATTATCCTTTTGTGATGCTAAATATATTACAGATTCATTTGCATCATGTCAATCTATTTGCCTTGATTCCTTGTTAATGGAACTTAAGTGTAAAGTGAAAAAGTCTATGAAGTTGATGATTGACAACAAATCTAGAATAAGATTGACCAAGAATCCATTATCACATGGAAGAAGCAAGTATATTGAGATAAGAATTCATTTCACGGGGGAACAAGTGATTTAAGGCATGATAGAAGTCATACATTGTCCTATAAATGAGCAATTTGTTGATGGCTTTACAAAAACTTGGAAGATTTTTGAATACTTGAATCAATTAAGACTTATAGATATTTAAACTCTCTCTGAATCTTTTTAATAACAACAACTTTAACATTTTTAAATATGGTTCATATCTCTTCGATACCAGTCAAACCCTTTAAATTCTAGACAAATTAGAATTATCCAGAAAATAAAATAAATAAATAAATAAATATTTGAAAATAAATAAATAATTTTTAAAATTCAATAAAATAGAAGGAATATAATAGTGAATTAACCTAAAATTAATTATATTTTGAATTACACACAACTTAACTTAGAGAGAAAAAAACGCACTCGAGTGAACTCTAGTTGACAAATCAAATTATCTACGCTAATAAAAAAATTCAATCACATCAAAATCATTCATAAAGGTCCACCATATGTTATTTATAATATTATTTTATCCCTTTATTTGAAGTACATATAATGTTTGAAGAATTAGTATAGTTTAACAGAAAAATAATCATAAGAAAGCAAGAAAGTTTATAGAGTGCGTATTGAAGGAGCAATTGCGGTTAGAATAGAATTTGATTACACACATAAATGCTTGAAATTCAAGTTAGTTATCCCTAGTTGGTGGTTTTGACATATGGGTTTCCCATTTTCAATGCACAAACTAGATTAAGACACTTATTATTTACGACCCAATCATGGTTTTATTTGGAGGGTTTGCTTCTTTATCACATTTACAACAACCTCTTTGGTCTAATCGCTACTCTATCAAAATCTTATTATCAAAATGTTTGTTGAATAAAATAAGACACATCTAAAAGATTGATCCCCACATTAATTGATTTTTGTTTCTAAAAGCCAATAGGTAAGGGCTTTTCCATGTGTGATGGTTGTTAAGTTAGCCATGCGATTCTTCTCATATACTATATTTTCATAAAACAAACTTTGGTCAGATTGTATTTCACTTTCATTATAGGTTTGGTCATAATGCTGTTATGGCTAAAAGATGAATTAGCTGTTATTGGGTTTTGTCACTTTTTTTGTCTCCTAATACAAGTGAAAATGGCTGCTTTGTTTAGTTTAGTCTTGATTTGATTTGGAACCTTATTTGCGTCACTATTGGAAGGAACACAAAGTTAGTTTTATTAACATATTCCAAAAAAAATTAAAATAGGGTTAGCTAAGTAACATAACTTGTACACATTTATAACTTATAAGCATAGGTACCTCTTTTAACCTAATCTTTCTAAGACTTATTTAATATATTGAATTTGTTCAAAGATAAAATAGATCAAACTTTTGGCTTAAACCTCTCAAAAAAATCTACTTTTTTATTAAAAAAAAAAATTAAATTAAATATGCTAGAACATTATAGTTTACACATTGCAAAGTACTAGTATGTTAGATAGACTGCATTGACAATAGCTCAACCGACTGGATCAATTTTTGAGAGATTCATTGATTCATTGATTTTTTTTGTTTAATAGCCAAATACATTGATTTTTTTTGTTTAATAGCCTAATAGCCCGAATTTCATCCATTAAAGGTGATTAAATGAGATGTTGTGGGTTCAGATCTCCATCCTTACAGTCGAATGTCTCTGCACAACTATCAACTAAGCTGGTTTAACGAGACAATAAAATGAACTTCTTGTTAGTTAAATTAAGTATATTATATATATTTACATGTACATAGATCAACTCATAGGAAGTACTGATGTATTGTGTTTCTAAAGTGGTTACGAACTCCAAACATATAAACAGACAAAATGTGTATGGAATTGAAAGAATCAGTTCAAAGATTTATCTTGGAGACATGATATCTTATTGATGTTACATTGACTTCATATACACTTAAGCACATTCAACTATCCATGAATAGGTTATGACTTATGACGTGATTTTGGCGAAGATCAAAGGGAATTAATCTCAAGTAAAAATTCCCTTTTCTTCTTATAAAGCCTACTATACAAGTAACAAATGAGAGTTTCACCATATACTAGAAATTATGGATCCAAAGCATTTGCTTTACATATGATACAAAACTCAAGACAGGAAATGCAATAAATAGTTCAAGCAAACTCGGCATTGGTTTAGAGTAACATTTTACCATGATTTTTGAATCTTGAATGCAACAACTTTTCAGTATATATGGTATCTTTCTAAATCAAATTACAGAATTTTTGTCAAATGAATATTTTCCATGACTAATAATAACGGGCGTCGAGTATTAATTTATGTCAATACAAGTCATGTATAACGTTGAAGAGTTTCGCATTGTTGTAAGCTGCTGTAAAAAATCTTATGCTGATTTTCTATTATGGTGGAAATTTGTTGAGTGAAGTTGGAAATGCAGATCTCCGTTGCACTTGGATTGTCGATATCTTACTCATCAACGGATAAATCTTTCTCTAAAGAAGAACATGAGAGATCTTTGCCACCAAACATGACTCTAATTGGATCTTGATCTCCTTCGAATAGTTCTTCATAGTTTTGGAATGTTAAGTCAACGTCGGGCATGTTAAAATCATCTTGACAAGCAAATTCTTCGCATATTCCCAGGTCTTGAATGTTTTGGGACCATAACTGCAAACATTGATAAGATTAGCAAGTTCTTTGCAATTACTTAGATTCGGAAGTATGAAGATTAAGACATCAGCATGAAAATAAGTATCTTACCTGATTATTTTGAAGTGAACTTTTGTAAGTCCAAAACAATTCTCCATTCAAGGGAAGGTCCATAGATGAAGATGAAGACAAATTATCAAGATTAGAAAACGCAGACGAGAAGGTTTCGGGATTCACCTCTCCGATAGGATTGTCTTCCTCGAGAAGATTAATAGCAAAATCCTGCGATTTTTGTGCTTGCTGATTGAACTTTTCATCCACGTGTAGACCATTTATCTTTGTAGAATGATCATTCTCCTCATTTAGCTGAAACCGTTTTAAGCCAGCGATCTGCTGCAGAATCGTTTTCCGCTCTTGATCATCGAACATTATCTGTCACAAGAAATTAAACACTAAGATGTATCATGAACTTGTCTGTTCTTTTTCTTTCTTCTTTGTGATAATTAATATGACCTATATTCAAAATTTGCATACCTGGCCTAGTCGACTGCTAGACCCGTTATCGGATGTAAACTGATCATTCTGATTGACACATTTTTCGATCTCCTTAAATTCAAATCCCCAGAGTGTTGCAAACTCTTTGGCAGAAGGGCAGCCGATGAATGTTTTGACAGCTCGTCTGCAATGCGATGAAGAACTATCATGCAGATTTCGATCACAGTCTCGACAGACTAACATTTTATGATCCAAGCACTGAACATAAGCAAGATGACATTTGCACGAGTTACACACGAGGGTCCGGGGGTGGCGGCCGGACAATTCGTTCGCCCAATGGACTTTTGCATCACAGGATAGACAAAGATATGCTGCATCAGCAGTACAGTAAACAAGTGGCCTCAATGCTGTGCAGAATTCACAAACTTTCTCCATTGAAATCTCATCTAATATATGAAGTTTTCCTATGTAAGTTTATATGGATAAATCAAAACACAATCATGAGAAATGAATCAATAGAATGTAAAAGGTGAAGAAAGAGAACACTTTACAACAAATACAGTTGCACATTCTTGTGAAAACATAAATCAACACCGTTTTGAATAGTTCTCTGAGTAAACAAAACAGGAAAAGTGATCCAAAAAAATAATCCAACTCCTATAGCTCTAGGAAATCTGAAATCCCAAGGGAATTGTTTAGAAAACTCTTTATTGCAAGGTTTTGAAGATCTCAATCGAGATCTTTAAATCTTACAATTCTGAAATCTCACCCACCCCAATGATCCTAATCTATAGTAGAATCATGAGTTGTAGCAAAATTGTGGGAAAAAAAGTCGGAAAAGGATCTTGGCCAGTTTAGGCCACAATCTTCGGTTTTCTGGCCACCCCCATTACAAGCAGAAAAGAATAAAAAGATGCCAAGGCGCAACAATTACCGTTCATCGAAGGCCATTTTCCCACAAATACATTGACCTACCAAAATATCATGCAAGAAACTTCAAATATATAGTTGTATTTTTCTTTTTGGTAACATCTTCAGATTTTTTCCTTTACGATATTATGTGTTACGATCATGCTACCTTCTCTCGATTTTACAAAAATAATTGGATAGGATCTTCAGCTCATAGTTACGATCTTACTAAAATAATTGGTTACGATTTTTCAATCATAGTTACGATATTTTGTTTTACGATCTTACTATCCCTTTGTTATCTTAGGCAAGATCCCGATCTAAACAACCTTACTTTAATGTACACATGTGACTATTACAATTTACAACAATAATAGCAAAAACTCTTTGTATATCTATATTCCACTAACTATGATAGTGTTTAACATTCCCATATACCTGCATGTAGCACCGAAACTTCAGACACTCGAATTAAATGTATAGCTCTAATCAACACCGACTCAATACTAATATGTGTCTATATATCAGTGTCGATGTCGAAAATAATTCTATCAACCTACTCTTTATCACATCAAATTGAAATTTATTGGGATCTACATAGTTTAGTGAGATCTATTTGAATTTAAACAAGTTAGACCGATTGTAATGAAAATAGTATTAAAAAAATAGCATGAATATAACAAACAAAAGAGATCTAAAAACAGTAACAAAAAAAACAGTGCATGCAACAATTAACAAAAATAAATTGGGAATTAAGAAGCTTACTTGTGATTGTTTCAGAGAGGGAGAGAGAGATGGGAATTGATCTCATGGAAAGTAACCAAGTTTTTGGTTCATTTTCCTGTTATTGCAGTGTTGTAGAGTTAGATTCTGAAGCATGAGTCATGCGTTGTTCTAGTTTTTACCTAATGGGGGAAATGACGTGTACAGTTGAGACATGGAACTTTCCAGCGTGGCAGGTTGATGTGGGGTCCATTTAGGACGTTATCCAACTAAAAGTGCGATCTGTACCTTACATGTGAGTGTGGTTACGAAATCCGTAAGTTTACCTTCGTTGGACCAATAGGAGTGCGCCTGTTACATCTACCGGCATGGGTTAAACAGCTAACGCGGGCCCACTCTCTTGTTCTTTCATGAGGCACCAAAACTTGAGGATAATTTAACCTGGATAAGTGCTTGCATACATTTGATTAAAATGGGACAATTCATTTATAAAAATAGTCTATGCCAAAAGTGAAGAAAATTTTCTTCCAAAGTAACTGTACTTTTGGACAAAAATTAGCCACTAAAGAGAAAAAAATAGCGATTTCATTCATTAACTATTAATTTTAAGACACAAGGTTTGTGAGACAGAGCTATACTTTCACAGTTTGGATTATTTTGAGGACTCTTTTCATTTTCAAATTTGTAGCTAACACTTTGGTTTATACGACCCGTGGTTTTTGGCCAATGGTGGTACAAGTGTATCTAAATGATAGAATTTCAACATGAAGGATAGCATATAAGTTGATGGACTCACTTAAGAGAAAAAAAATGTTAAGATACAAGTGTTAGTTAGAAGTCTTATTCGAAAAAGTGAAGGTTGAACATTTTACAAGTTAGTGAACTCGTATTAAATACTTTAAAATTTTAGGTAAATAAATGGTGTCTCTCACTTGTGTACTTGTGTGATTACTCTTGACCTCACACTTGACCAAATAAGGATGCTCGCTTCATAGGATTGTTTTACATAAATACATCAAAACTCTTCTGTATTAGCAGAGCTCTAAATTTGGATCAAACTGTGAGCTGAACCAATAGGTTAGTGTTTTAGGTTACAATCAACTCCTCAAATACAAGTCCTAAAATATCAACTCAGTTTATACCTTAAGACTTTTGTAAGAAAAACAAAATAACTGATGCAAAAAATGGCATGGACAGCACAGTCTATTTTTAGGCTGAACTGGCCCACAAAATACATAACCTTAAAGAAAGCCCTGTCTTTTTATTTAGCAGAAAAAAATTGACCATATATGTACATCTAGTACAAGAGATGCTCAAAACTCATAAAAGTGTAGGACGGCTAACAAGAGTGTAAAGCCACAACATAACAAACCAAAATTACCAGGCGAGGTAATCACACTCCAAAACCACCTGCATATCTCACATCAAGCCTGAAAGATAAATCACACCTAGCAAACAAATGTATTTCTAAGCTCTTCAAACCTAAGCAATCATTAGACACAAATAATTACATCGGTATCCTACAAATTTGGCCCGAGTGGGAGCACTCAGTAACAACAGCTGCCATGAAAAGGCTATAATTTAATAAGAGTCCAATATCTTGCATTTCTATCTAAAAGAATGTGTGTCACTGCAAGCAATAATAATAATTAATGATTATAATGACGGTGTTGAATTTGAGTTTCCCCTTGACACAGTTCTATTGAACAGTTCTTTAAAATAACCTATGGAACAGATAACCAAAATGATTGCAAAAACCGAAACATATTGCACATCCACAATATAAAGGTTTATACATTTTCACAAAGCTATTGAAGAAACTTCTAACTAAAAAGTGTTGCAAGAAATTACGTCAAAACATTCTGTACAATTAGGTCTTCTGTATCGTGAATAATTTAAAGAGCTGGAATTGTTATTCTCCGAGAAAAATTGATAAAAAACTTGAAGATGTAAATCCATAAATGAGGCCCCAAAATGTCAATCTCAGCCCCCTGATTGAAGATCTGCATCAGAAAGCTATTATGAGAAATCTAGAAAATCAACATATTTCCAAAAATGCAGCGCACATTTTTAACCAGTAAAATCAATTGAAAATTTGAAATGCTACAAGAGCAGGAGTGGCCACAGATGTTACTTCTGAAAAGTTTGCTACACCCTAAGTATGAGCATTGATCATTTCAAACAGCCTCATTGCAATTTACCATTGTTGAAAAGTTTGAAACTAGTATCTTCTGTTGAATCAACATAATGTACTGAACTCTAGCATAGATCCACTTCTATTTCTATTGGTGCTTAATGCCTTGGAGAAAGAAAGATCCTTAATTTTCTTTCTTTAAAACACCACCCCACCCTGTCATTCTTTCTTTCAATACACTTGAATACAAATTTATCATCAGGAGTCAGGACAGATGTAAAGATACTTCAGGAAATTAAGTACATAAAACCACAGAATATCGTGATGATGAGATGACCATAAATATAGAATTCTCAGAAGTGGGAGTCTAGAATATTTCTTACCTAAATCAGCTTGATTTCACATGAACTTCAATCATATCATTGTCTTCCATTCCAAGGCTAGCAGGGGTTTCAGATGAACTTATTTTATCACCATCAAATAGCAATACAATTTGTTTCATATCACACTTCATTTTCTCTGCATATGTTTTACTAATCCTTTCAAACTTGTCATCCTACAGAGAATAGAAAAATGAGAGAAAGACATCGAGCTAGATAATGCGACAAATACAATCATTCAGTATGACTTGGCTAAACTAAAGAAATGCATCACTTATAAGGAAAAGATAAAGGCGGATCAGAAACACAGCCCCTATAAAATTTCAAACAAACTACAGCTAGATTTGACCCGAATAAAAATATATACAACACCACAATATATTAAGTACATCAGCAAATTAAGGTATATCTATTGAAGGAATTAGTACCATGAACATACGAATCTGCTTTGTATCATCCTTGTCTTGAACAGAGATGAGAATCTTTGCTCGTTCAGAAGGTTTTGATGTTTTTTCACTTACATCGTCCAAGGATGTCTGCAATGATTCAGAATTTTCCATTTCTACAGACTCCTCAACAGTTTTTAACAATTCTTTTGCAGATTCAGCAAAAGAGGCAAGCTCTTTCTTCTTCAATCTATACAAATGATGAACAACTTATAAGAAACTGTATCGTAAATAAAAGAATATAAGCACATCAGCATAAAGATAAGAACATAAAGTAGCATAACTTCAACTATTAGTAACATTCCAAACCAAGAATAGCCTCAATTAGTTATAAAAGACTAAAATCACTTTCTTCGCCAATTCACACTTTTTCCAGATAAGAGCATGTAAGAATTAACACCCTATATGAGCATTTTATTATTATTATTATCACATCTCAGTAGTAATGTTTTAAATCCGGGCCAAAACAGTTGACTGAATCGAGAATCAGTCAATTTGCCGATTTACTTGATTCCGGTTACATTGCACTCTGATTGAACTGGAGTTGAACGCCGTTTGTTTAACCGTATTATTTTTTAGCTATTTATTTGTCATCCAGTCTAACTGAGGTATGATTGGACCAAATAAATCACGACCCGGAGATCTCATTGGTTTGATCTCCAGTTCATTTTTAAAACCCTTGCTATATACTAATGCCCATAAGTAGGGTCTTTACATCATTTACAAATATTGCATTTTCTTTTCTAATAAGAGTAAAATGATGTCAACCTCAAATTCTTTAAAGTTGAATCCTGCTCATCAATCTTCACATCAGCCTTCTTGGTGACCTTCGGGGGAGAAGGTAACCAATCATCATCGTCAACGTCCACCACAGCCACCGGCACAGCTTCTACATTAGTCTTCCCATTCTCAACCTAAACCCCAAAATATTTTCAAAATTAACAAAACAAACAAAAAATAACTAACCATGTGCAAAAGAAAAAATATATAATTTACTCACTACATGCTGAGAATTCTTTTTTCTCTTCTTACCAACACAAACAACATCGTCATCGTCATCATCTGCACCAGTTCATCAACAATATTAGGGCAAAAACAAATAACAAAATCTAAAATTTGGGGTTTCAATTTGATTAATTAGATTTTTTTTTCAGTGAAGGAGATGCATAAGAAAAGAAGCTAACCATCGTCGAGACAAACAATGTTGGGCTGAACTCGACTGTAATCAAACAAAGGCTCGAGTTCTTCGTTTTCGTCCTGCAAAGGGAAGAAAAAAATCACAAATTTAAGATTTGAAATTGAAATTGAAAGAGGAACCCTAATTATTTGAAATTGGGTACGAGAGGATTACCGCCATTATCGACCTTTCTCGCTAGCTGGATTTTGGATTAGGTTTCAGAAACAACACAAGTCACTCTCCCGCTTCGAAATTGAAATCGATTTATCTTCTTCTCAATTTAAAAGATTTTCAGGGTACAATGAATCAAGATTTTCAAAAGAAAAGTTTTTTAGTATATATAAAATTTTGTGGGATTAAAAAGACTTTTAAAAGATTGTAATAACTCTAAAGATTTTTAAAAATTAATAAGATTCTATTTTACAATGATATTTTTAAGAGGTTAAAGGTAGTGCACTGACAGTGTAAAAAAGTTTTATTTTTATTATTTTTAAATATGATAAATGTGTAATTTTTTCTACATATATAATTTTCTTTATTTTTATATTCTAAATAATATTTAAATATATTTATCATATTTTTATTAAAAAACAGGAAAAATCACCTAAAAAATTATATCTAAGTTTTGTTCTCTTTTTAAAATAAATTATATGATATGATTGATTGATGAATTTCTATTTAATGAAAGCATAAAACTATTTTAATTAAATTCATATAAATTTTAAAATTTTATATTAAACAAATTTATGGGGTTTAAAAATATTTTATAAATATATGATATTTTGCACTGAGAAAAAAAATAAAAGGTATATGATATATTTAAATAAATATTTAAAAAATTACAATAAATTATCCCGTGCACAATTTTAAATATATTTTTGTTAAAATTCAAATTATTTTTATAAAATTAAATTTTAATTATTAAAAATATCTCAACTTTATTATTTTGTGTATGTTTGAAGTATCAATAGTTGACTTTGAATTTATAAAATTAATTGTGACATATTTGGTTACTTCATATTATAATCGATTAATGTTTTAACATTGATTTTATTTGAAATTAAAATTTGTAGTTTTTTAATATAATGTGATTTTTATATTGAAATATATTGTTCAATTTACTTTTGCAGAAATTTATCCAAAATATAAAATTATTGTTACGACTCTCAAGAGTGTGATATTTTTAGGAAATCAAGTTTGGTTATTGATATTAATTGGTCTTAAAATTTATGTTTGGTTATATAACTTAGTCTGAAAAAGTTCTATTTGGTTATTAAGATTAGGTTCATCTTGTGGTTCCTCAAGCAACAACAAATGGAAAAACATATAATGAGATATACATATTAAATTAAAAAAGACATGCAAAATTTACTTACAGCACTAGCAGTGCAACCCTTTTTAACCTCATACTTCTCCTTCACTTATTGACCCCCACAAATTGCCATTTCAATTGTCTTAGTAACAGTAACAGTTAGGATATCATTTGCCAATTTACTAAGAACATGATACTTGGTTTCATTCCCCCATCCACCATGTTAAAACATCAAACTTAGCTTTAGGGGAAACTTTCAAGGGAGGCTCCTCGAGATATAATTCAAGATCAAATTTTGAATTACTATTACCCACAACAGTTTATGAAAACCTCTCAAAATTCCTCCTTCCCAACCCAGAACTAGATCCTACTTCTAGACTTTCAGATACAGCGGCAATCTCATCATTGGTTCCATAGGTATCTTTTGATATAATTGGAAGAGGGAATTTAAGTTGGTTGACAACTCTTGTTCATAGGCAGATGCATGAGTAGGATTTGAATACAAGAAGGGGTATACCCATCATTTTATACACAAATAAATTCACAAGCAATTAACAGAATAGGTCTCAGATACTATAATCTTCAAAAGCAGATTAAACAGAATTCATCATTGGAACTATTAAATTACAACTCACAAAGCAACTTTGTAACACCCCATCTCTACCCGATAATTATAATAAAATCATAGTTTCAAATTTTCATCATACCAATGAGATGCTACATTTTCAACTTTCAAACAACGGCATAAAACTCATTAAATCAGATACATAAAACTTTTTAAAATGGATGAACAATTAGCCACATGATTTATCCTCTAAAACAAAACCACTTTTATTAATATGCAACGGAATTCACAACTATTGATATTAAATCATTTAACAGCTTTATTCATTGAGATAACTTCAACAAAATCAAATATCCAGCAAACCAACTTCAAACGTCACAACAAAAATAATAACAACAATATGAACAATTATCCACCCCCTGAGTGCTACGTATCAGAGCGACGACACCGACTCTTAAAGAATCACCAACTAAATCTTCATCGCTGCAAATCACCTGCATGTTACCAGTATAAAAGTAACGGCGAAACAAGTAAAAGGTGAGATATCAAACCATATAAATAAAATTATGATAAACAATATATTAGAGTCAAGAGTCATAAAAATCATCACTTCGCGGTATAATTGTTACCGTTCAACTCACCTCGCTATTTCAACCAAAACAGTTTAATTCACATTCAAAGTCACACGATTTCATAGTCACAATTCAAGTCATGCATCAAGTAACAACACATCACAAATAAATTACACTTACGCAATGTAGAATGTGACACTAACAATGCATATGCATGTGGTACCCAGGGCTTCAGCCCCCATCGCCAATTGCCAATTAATAGAGGCATCAAACAAGGCATAAGCCTTCATCACAATTCTTATTACGGTGTTAATTTCATATTACGTTATGCTAATTATCATTGCTATCATATAAAATAAGTGGAAATTATGCTAAGGCTAAGGCATATGATTATTTACTACAAGAACAAAAGAAATACCAAAATGAGATTAGTGGCCCCCGTCTTCATAATCTGTAGCTCGCGTCCCCCATAAAAGAAATGCTAAGGTGTGAAAGTGGCATCTGGGGCGCCCACCCCACCTTATGTGGCCCCCGCCATCACTTTTCCTCTTTGTTTCTCCTTCCTACAATATTGGGGCGCCCACCCCGCATAGGTGGCCCCCGTTACAAATTTTGTTCTCCCCATTCAGTATTCATCTCTTCCCAGAGTTCGTAGAATAATTTCTAGGATTGGTTTATATTCACAGTAATTTCAACAACACAGAGAATTAACATTCACATCATTATTGATTCACTTAACCGGAAGCAATTTCCGTTCACAAAATTCACAACCAATGCAATTAATCAACATTCAACACAATAACAGTTTATCATGAAATTTTTCAGAAAGTCCACACAACAACGAAACACCAAAACATACCAACACAAAGATAAAAATTCATGACTCAACCCCACATGGCACATACGATTTATCATATCCCTATGTATAGAGCAAGTACCTCACCCCTTACCTTGGATTGGAGACCGCTCTAAAATTTCCGGTCGAATTTCCGAGATTCCGACCTTCGCATAATTCGTCCATTTTTCCTCTTCACGGCAACAGCTACACGTATCCTCACCAAACCTTTGTTCCTCTTTTCTTTTTCCTCTGTCTGATAAACCACCAAAACGTAACCACTACATTCTCTTATTTTTCTTTTATTAAACCTAATAATAGTATTTTCTCATAAACTCTTTAATGGACCTATTATTTATACACCTCCAATTTACTAACACCAACCAATAAATTTCGTAACTAAAAATAGTACTATAATTCTCTTAATAATAACACTATTAAACCACCTTTTAAATCCAATAATGCTTCTTAGGCTATGTTTGGGAGTTTGGAGAGGAGGGGAGGGGAGGGCTTTGGAAAATAGGAAGAATTGGGTGAAAAAAATAAAAAGATTTTGGGTATGAGGGTTTTGGAGGGTTTGATTTTATTCATAACACCAAAATTCCATAAAATGGGGGAACTCAAAAATTGTATTGAAGGATGGTTTTGGAGGGTTTTGAAGGGTTTACATAAATTTTCCAAATATCTTTTAGGTTGTTATACTATTTTGAAAATTAAAATTTTTGTAATGATAATGACTCTTTTATCATTCTAAACAAAATTATTTTTTCAAAAAATGTCAAATATTTATCTATGTTTTTTTTAAAAATTCGTTTTCGGAAGCCTTCCCCTCCCATCCCCTCCAAACTCCCAAACATAGTCTTAGTAATAATACAGATAATTCCCAACTTCGACAAATTCCAATAAATAAATCCTATAATGCTCCAAAAATATTTAATTAAATATCTGGGTTTTACAAACTTAATTGAATCATAGGCACTATTAAGTCACAACTCACAAGCAGACACAATTAAATTCACAAGATTAATATAATTCATCATAGGCCTCAGATAATAATTCATACAATACAGAATTCATCAAAGACACTAAGGAACAATAAGAGATCAAACATAAATCATCATAGGCTAAATTAAATGATAAGGCAACATATAAAGCAAATCCTACAAAGTTGGCCTCAGATATATAACATTCATATCAAATAGAAATCATTATAGGCTAAATTGAATCACAAGAAAACATAGTAAGCAGATACTACAGAGTTGGCCTCAGATATATAACATTCATATCAAACAGAAATCATCATAGGCTAAATTGAATCACAAGGCAACATATCAAGTTATCAATGCAATGGAAAATATGTCTTGTATGCGATTCCAATTTACTATCTCTCCTTCTTCAAGGCTCCGCCAGGTGTCGTTTTTAAATTAGAATCGATCTTTAATCAGTTATTATGGGGGTAGTGAGGAAGGGAGAAAAATTAGTTGGGTCAAATGGGAGAAAGTGTGTAGGTCAATTGAGAAAGGAAGGTTAGGGATTAGAAACCTAAGGGTGTTTAACACCGCATTGTTAAAAAAAATGGGAGTGGAAAGTGAATAATGAGAGGAAAGGAAATTGGTTTGAAGCATTGGTCAACAGGTATGGGATGATTAACGAGGTCTTAAATCTGGGTTTAATTGGAGCGTCAAACTGGTGAGAGGTGTTGCACCATAAAAATTTTCCTATTGGTTTCAATCTCAATTGACTTATGTTTCACACTCGCCTGCATCTATCCATTAGGTCAATAAACTCACAATCATGCATACAAAGTATGGAATCACATTATGTTTATTGTGATTTGGGATTTTCATTTAAAAGAGGAGGATTATCTCTTAAAGTTTGATTCATCAAGCAATTATCAACATCTCCTCAATGCTAGGATTTCATCATTGGATTCTTCTGAGGATCATATGGAATTAGGGTTTTGAATCTAAAAACACATCAAGTCATCATTGAGGGTATTTAGGATTCTCAAGCATATCAAGATGCTCATTACTCAAGCCATTTGATCATCAAGACTTTGTATGGGCAAATTAGGGTTTGTGGTCGAAGTTAAGCTTGATGTTGACTTTTGACCAAAACATTATCTAATAGTTTGAAACACGGTCCAAGTACCTCATATGCTTACTCATAGCCCTCTCATGTGTCTCAAATGGCTAAAGAAGTTTGATCTATTGATAATAGAAGATTTGGGATTCATTTGATGAAAAGTCAATTGCTTAGAGTCAAAGTTTGACTTTAGAGATCTTTGGTCAACCATGGACTTCTCAAGTCAAGAATCATGAAAATATGGTTGGTGGATTCATTTGATCAAGTTTAATCAAGAAAATCAAGAAAATCAAGAAAAAGAATCAAAGATGAGAAATTAAAGTTTTAAATTTCATAGTACAAAAATTTTCATGTTCATCTATCCTACTTTACAAGCTTGTAACTTCTTCCTCAAGTAACCATTTTTCATCCCCAATGGATGTAATTAAAGATGAAATTTGATACTTAAATATTATGGAAGTAAGAGATCAAAAAGCTCATAAGAATTTGAAGTTATGTAGTGATCAAGTTGGTTGTCTTGTCTCGCTGTTACCATTGTACTCGCCATCTATGTCTCATATCAGCCAATATGTTGTTCGCAGTATCCATCTTGTGTTGACGCCACCATCCATTTGTCGTTTTAGTTTTGTCTTTAGTACCACAAAGAAACATAACCACACCTAACAACAATAAAGATAAAAGAAAACAAATACAGAATCACAAAGTCAGGTGGAAGAGTGACAATGGTTTTGAGTGGCGGCGACTTGCAATGCGACGATCTGGGTGGTGGCGATTTGAACCACTAGGCGTGATGGATCTTCCATTAATAAAAAATGAGTTTTTTATTTGTTGCATAAACACATGTTTTTGTTAATTGATATAATTAAAGGAAAATACTAGGGGTGTAAGCGGATAAGAAAAAACCAATTAAATCGATAATCCAAACCAAACCGAAACAAAATTGATTGTTTTTGGTTCGGTTAAAAAATTGAAACAAACCAATGAAAACCAATATGGTTCGGTTCGGTTCTCGATTTTAGTTTTTAGAAACTGTCAAACTAATGTGCTGAATCAATAGATAAAATTACACGCAAAATAATTCATTCTACCCATCTTTAAGCTCAAATCTTGTATCACTTCAACCATTCTCCATATTTGTTTACACTCATTCATTTCAACAAAACACACATCTAGAACCAAACTCTAAAATATAGAAAGTAGAAACCATAAATAAATAAAAACTTGCTTTCACTGTACTGTTTCTCTTGCTGCACGTCATAATTGTTTCTCTCTATATCGTTAATTCTGATATGTTAAGGCCATATTCTTCTTGTTCAAGCTCTCTTCGTTAATTTTATTATTTTGTTTTTACCTTTTTTGTTTCTTCTTCTTCAAAAAATTCATTATACTCTCGTTAAAAAATTCATTACCTTTTTTGTTAATTGATGTGTTTTGTTGTGCTCTATTTGTTAAGCATTCAAAACCTTTTCCAAGTTTCTGATTGCAAGTGTGAACTCTTATATTTAATAGTGAATTTATTTCAGGATACAGTGGAAATCATGTCATTGTTTCATATGAATTAAGAGCAATTTGTAATTTGTTTGAAAAAATAGAGCATAAAATAAATTATATGAAATGCGTTATTTAAAAAAAAACATAAAATACACCGAATAACACAATAGCGGAGAATACATTGATGAATATAATATTTTAAAAAAACATCATAAACCGATCAACCAAACTAAACAGGTTAGTTTTGTTCATTTCCATATTTAAAAAATATTAAAAACTAAACCAGAACAATAAAAATATCATTGGTTCAGACTTTTTTTTTATCAAAAACCAGTTCAAACCGATCTGATTATACTTCTAAAAAATACAACTGACTTAAAACAAAATGTGCAATTAATCGAACGACGACGCAGGCTGAATGAAAGGGATGGTGACTTTCCCGTCACCGATGCCCAATTCGCAAGCCCCTCCATTAGTTTTTAGTTTTTTTTTTCTTTTTGAAATCAAGTCTCCCAATTTCACCATTAAGAAGAATCAATTGCTTAGTGTTATTTAACTCTTCCTTCCTCTTTCCTCCTTTTTATGATAAAGTTCACGTTCTTCATAAAATTGAAGCCATAGTTTGGTTTAGTCCTAAGCAAGCCAACATCATCTAGCACCTTGATATGAGTCGGGGTAGCGCGTTGACAAGACGTAATGATTGAGCTTCATCACCGAAGTGAAAATACCATAACAAGGAATATGCAGTAGTTCATTAACTTTTCTTGACTTCTCTACATCTTAAAAGTTATACAAGTGTAAAATTGAAGCACATTAATTAAAGAAAATATATCATTCCTATAAATGAAATATAAATACAATCGGTTTGCAAATCACAGAAGCCTAAACCTTTAGAATTAAATTGATAAAACAAGATCATATCACCAACCAGAAGAAATAAAAAAATATATAATTACTTGATCGGAGATCCTCCGATCGAAACAAGCTTTTCTTGTAAAGACCGACCGTAAAATGACTTGAATCTCCACCAGTAATGCCAACCTCCTCAATTTGTTTGGTGCTCAAATCAATATAGGCTAGTTCACCATCGGTTGTTTTTGTAAAAAACATATATCCTGTCTTCCCAAATCCAGATGGGAGCCATTTGATGGAAGGTAAGGGGCCACAAATATATAGTTTGATCCATGCTTCAGTCACACCAAGTTCACCCAGAATAGCTATGTGAAAAACAATATCATCGTCATAATTTGAGACTAAAGCAATTGATCCATTTAACACCGTCAAGAGTCTATTATAAGTGTATGGTGAAAAAGATTCTTCCCCGATGGATGTTGTAATGAATGCCTCATCACTCAGGTCAAATGACAAGAGAGTTAATTCAACACCATAACGATCGTCGCTGTTAGGTTGCGTAACCAACCAATGACACACTCCATCCACATAAGCTTCGCAACCATAAAATGACGGAAAAAAATGGCAACTAGAAAGATCAATCTTCATGCTGATCATTCTCCAAGAATTAGTTTTTAAACTATATATCTCAAAATAACCTTTTGAATACGGAGATGGCCCATCCTTATCCAATGATACAAACTGAATGACCTTAAAGTCATCTCTAACTTGGTCATAACCAAAACCATGAAAAGCATAGTTCAGACACAACTTGTTTTGAGGGAAGTGTGGTTTACGTTCATTGATGCTAGGAGGAATGACGCGGGATTCGTCAGTAGCAGGATTCCACAATACATATTGGACCTTATTCTGAGGTGAATCTTCTTGCCCAAAACAAAAAATGCCGTTAACACTTGTGGAGCCGAGAATACAAAAACTGGTGCAGGAGTGTTGAAATGGAGATGGCAGATTGAATTTGAGTGTGTTGCCGAGCAAATGGAATTCAGAGTTGAATAAACAACAACCAGGTGTGAGAGGCAGTTCATTATGGCGTGCGAGAAGAAATGTATGATAATGATCATCGGAACCGTGACGAGATATGAAATGGTTGCTGTATATGGTCATGAAATCCGAGTTTTCAAATAAAGTGGACCATGATTTGCGTACGCATCCAAAGAGCTTCAATGATTTTACAGGAAGTTTTGAAAGAATAGACGAGACAAGAAGATCATCATGAATAAAGTTTCTGCTGAACTTTGATTCAGAAGACGACTTGTTTACCTTGGCTGAGGAACTCATAATATTGTTTTTGCTGATCTTGATGGTGGAACCCCTGGATAGTGGGATGTAGTTTTTGCGGAGCATCTTTGATCGGAAGGAGTTGTTTACGGTGATCGTAAAAGGGCGGTAGGCGGTGGATCTCATGAAGAACGATAATGGATTATAGCTTCTTCTGACCTCGTCGTCGTCGGATTCTTCGTTGGGGTCGTAAAACGTTTTAAAAGAGGGTTTGATGTCCATTTTTTCTTCCGACTCGTACGACTTGTTGATTTTCTCACAAAACACAACTGAAGCCTTTCAACTTTCAAGTTAGAGAAAAGGATACAAACCTAAATTCTTAGGGTTTATGGTTGGTCACGTGTTTGTTTTTATGAAAGTATTTTTTTCAAATTATTCACTCAAAACCTTAAATTCAAGTTTTTCAATCCATAAATTTATCATTTTAAAATATAAAATCAAATTGATAAATTTAAAATATAAAATCAAAAATCAAATCCATTATTTTAAAATATTCAATCAAATTTATTTTTATCAAAAGTTTAAGAAAAAAAAAGATATGCGCTCGCTCACAGTGTAAAATATTTTTACACTATCAATCAATCACAACCATTTATCCAATTAAAACATAATTTTAATTTTAAAAAATTAATGTAACATGACAAATATAAATATTTTAATTGATTATATATATAAAGTTAATTTACACTCTCAGTGCACTACCTTTAAACTCAAAGTTTAATGGTTATACATTTACTGTCACAAATGACTATTGATTGAGAGTGTATTGCATATACTTATTTTCTCTTTAATCAATTTCAAATCAAATCTATCCTTTTAAAATGTTTAATTGAATACAACTAAATCAAATTTAAATTGACTGATTGATTATTTTGATTTTAAAAATAATTTTTAAATCAAATCAAATGTTAGAACAATATGTATGCCTATATATAAGTTATTTTTGCATTCTTAATAAAAAAATCAATAACCATTAAATTTTATCAATCCAACCATCAATAACCATTAAAATTTTATCAATAACCATTAAAAATAAATGTAATAAATAGTTAAGGATAATGAAGGTAAAAGGAAAATTCTTGTTTGAAAAGTAGCAATACTGATTAGCTTTTTTATGTGCAAAAAGTAAAAATGACACTTAAAAACAAACAGATGAAATATCTTTTATTGATTAGAGTGAAACTATAATTTTTCATATTTTTTAAATTATTTGTTATTTTTTTCAGCAAGGTCATATCAAAATATCATATATTTTGAAAATATTGAGATGTTGTCTTCTCCCTTTCTCCCATCAAAAATTGATCACGCGGTTTTTCTCCCTTCGAAGTTATTTTTTCAATTCTGTAACCCTAATTTTGAAAGTGGAGTCTTTTTCCCATTCTAAGAGATTTCTACCTATTTCTTTGAAGGATTCGCTCTATAAGTTGATCACCAAAGTTTTAGTTTTTAGGTTGCTAAGGTTATTGAGAATGTGATTTCTCCGAAACAATCAACCTTTCTTAAACAGAAACTTTTGGTAGTTGGGATTGTGGTGGTTAATAAGTTAGTGGACTTTGCAAAGCGATTTACAAAAAATTAGTTCTATCGATTAACTCCCTTGGTATGCGTAAAAGTAAAAAATGACACTTAAAAAGGAACGGATAAAATATTTTGTATTGATTATAGTGAAACTATAATTTTTCATATTTTTTAAATTATTTGATTTTTTTTAGCAAGGTCGTATCAAAATATCATGTATTTTTAAAAATATTGAGATGTTTTCTTCCCCCTTTCTCCCATAAAAAATTGATCATGCGTTTTCTCCTTATACGTGAAATAAGAGTTCATGTGTCATGGTTGATTTAAATTTGTTTTTTTAGAAGATTTTTGTCTCTTTTGTGGGAGACTATGAAGATTATATTTATTCATTTTCATTCTCAATTTTTCTCCCTTAGAAGTTTTTCTTCTATTTTGTAACCCTAATTTTGAAAGGTGAGTCTTTTTCCCATTCAAGAAATTTTCTACCTATTTCTTTAGTCGGTTCGCTCTATAAGTTGGTCACTAAAGTTTTGGTTTTTAGGTTGACTAAGGTTATTGAGAACGTGATTTCTCCAACCAATCAACCTTTCTTAAAGAGAAACTTTTGGTAGATGGGATTGTGGCGGTTAATAACTTAGTGGACTTTGCAAAACGATTTACATACATGATTTCTATTGCATCAAGAAATAAGTTTACTATTAAATATAAGAGTTGACACTTGGCATTAGAAGACTGAGAAGGAATTTGAAAGTTTAACAAATAAAACACAACAGTAACAACAAAAAATTTCAATTCACATAAACTAAAAAGTTTCACACCTCAAACACACATCAAAATTATTATGTAACAAGACTAGAAGAATTTTTTTTTGGAGAAGGAGAAACAAAAAAGGTTAAAAAATATATATGAAAACTAATGAAGAGAACTTGAACACGAAGAAGACGATTATAATATATTAGAACGGCAGTAGAGAGCAATAATGGTGGCGGATGGCAAGAGCAGGAGTTCAGTGAAAATAAGTTTTTTGTAACTTATGGTTTCTGTTTTCTATGTTTCGAGTTTGGTTCTTGAAGCGTGTTTTTCTAAAAGGAAGGAAATGTAAATATAGATGGAGAATGGTTGGATCAAAAAAAATTTAGGCTTAATGATGTGTGGAATAAAATATTTAGAGCGTAATTATAAACATTGGTTTGATTCAGCGGTTCGGCGCTTTCATTGGTTCAGTTCGGTTTTAGAACCAAACAAAAAAATTGATTTTTTCCAATTTAGTTTGATATGGATTTTCTGTATAATTGAGTTTTTCTAATCCATTTACACCCGTAAATTTGGTTGTCTTAATTAATGAGTATCTACCAAAGATATTAGTATTAAGATAGGGTTGAAGGTAATATTGAATTGTATGCTAGAGAGTTTGAGCTTTTTTCAAGATTTAGGGTTGGGTCTGTTAGAACAAGATTTGTTCTGATCAATATTCTTAGTTTTGATGATAACAAGGATATGAATTTTGTGTGAGATAATGTGGTACTCTAATACATTGCAATTTCCATTTCAGGAAATATATAAAGAGTATGCACAAATCAGCGCTCAGAAGCTTTGTCTCAGAAGGTTCAGCATGCAACATCAGAACATGGTCTGGCAAGACATCAGAAGATGGTCAAGGCAGAATCAGAACATGGGTCTATGGAAGCATCAGAAGAACTTGAGATCAGAAGCAGTAGCACTGAAGTTCTGATGGTATCACGCTCAGAAGCACTTCAAGGTCAGAAGACAAGAAGATGCTATGCACCAAGCTGTTTGACTCTGATGATATTCAAATATTTTATTCACAAACATCAGATCAGAAGAAAGTACAGGTGGCAGGCTACGCTGACTGACAAAAGGAACGTTGGAAGCTATTAAAGGCAACGTCAGTAGACACAGCGTGAACAAGGCTCGAGGTAGTTGGCAAAAGCGTGAAACATTAAATGCAATGCTGTACGGAATACGCAAAGCATTAAATGCGCCCAACGGTCATCTTCTCAAACGCCTATAAATATGAAGTTCTGATGAGAAGCAAGGTTGACGATTTGCTAACAATTAACTTGCTGAAACGCTGTTCAAATTCAAAGCTCAGAAACTTCATCTTCATCAAAGCTCACTACATTGCTGTTGTAATATATTAGTGAGATTAAGCTTAAACGTTAAGAGAAATATCACTGTTGTGATTATAGCTTTTCAGAAGCATTTGTAATACTCTTAGAATTGATTACATTAATTTGTAAGTAACTAGAGTGATCAAGTGTTGATCAGGATACTCTAGGAAGTCTTAGCTTGTGTCTAAGCAGTTGTAATTAGAGTGATCACGTGGTGGTCAGGATACTCTAAGAAATTCTTAGCTTGTGTCTAAGCATTTGTTCCTAGAGTGATCAGGTTGTGATCAGGATACTCTAGAAGACTTAGTCGTGTGCTAAGTGGAAAACCATTGTAATCTGTTACGATTAGTGGATTAAATCCTCAGGTGAGGTAAATCACTCCGCGGAGGTGGACTGGAGTAGTTTAGTTAACAACGAACCAGGATAAAAATAACTGTGCAATTTATTTTTATCGTTCAAGTTTTTAAGACTACACTTATTCAAACCCCCCCTTTCTAAGTGTTTTTCTATCCTTCAATTGGCATCAGAGCGCCGGTTCTAAGGTGCAAGCACTTAACCGTGTTTAGAAAAGATTCAGGAAGAGAAAAACGCTTCAGTAAAAGATGGCTGGTGAAGTTCCAACAAATCCAGCTGCATCTACATCTGGCTCTACTGAGCAATACAATGGTAACAATGGTTATACTAGACCATCAGTATTTGATGGTGAAAACTTTGAATACTGGAAAGGTAAACTGGAAAGTTACTTTCTCGGTCTAGATGCTGATCTATGGGATCTTCTGTTGGATGGTTACAAACATCCTGTTAAAGCTACTGGTGTAAGGCTCACAAGAAGCGAAATGACTGATGATCAAAAGAAAGAATTCAAGAATCATCATAAATGCAGAACTGTTTTGCTGAATGCTATCTCTCATGCTGAGTATGAGAAGATATCTAACAGGGAAACGGCCCATGACATATATGAGTCCTTGAAAATGACTCATGAAGGAAATGCTCAAGTCAAGGAGACTAAAGCTCTTGCTCTAATCCAGAAGTATGAAGCCTTCAAGATGGAGGATGATGAAGACATTGAAAAGATGTTTTCAAGATTTCAAACTCTGACTGCTGGATTGAGAGTTCTCGACAAAGGCTACACCAAGGCTGATCATGTAAAGAAGATCATCAGAAGTTTGCCCAGAAGATGGGGCCCAATGGTGACTGCATTCAAGATTGCGAAGAATCTGAATGAAGTTTCTTTGGAAGAGCTGATCAGTGCCCTGAGGAGTCATGAGATTGAACTTGACGCTAATGAACCTCAGAAGAAAGGTAAGTCTATTGCTTTAAAATCTAATGTTAAAAAATGCACTAACGCTTTTCAGGCTAGAGAAGAAGATCCTGAAGAATCAGAATCTAAAGAAGAAGATGAACTGTCCATGATCTCCAGAAGGGTAAACCAACTCTGGAAAAGCAAGCAAAGGAAGTTCAGAGGCTTCAGAAGTTCAAAGAAATTTGAACGAGGAGAATCTTCTGGTGACAGAAGATCTGACAAGAAGAAGGCTGTTTGCTATGAGTGCAATGAGCCTGGACATTACAAGAATGAGTGTCCGAAACTTCAGAAGGAGAATCCCAAGAAGAAGTTTCATAAGAAGAAAGGTCTTATGGCAACATGGGATGATTCTGAATCAGAATCAGGATCAGACTCTGAAGGAGAGCAGGCAAACTTTGCGCTGATGGCGACAGAAGATGATGGATCAGAATCTACATCAGAATCAGATTCTGAAGAGGTATTCTCTGAACTATCTAGAGAAGAGTTAGTTTCCAGTCTAACAGAGCTTCTTGAATTAAAAGCTCATCTTAGTATCAAATACAAAAAGCTGAAAAAGCAATTTGAATTTGAAACTAAGAAGCTTGAGTTGGAAAATTCTGAATTAAAAGAAAAAGTTTTAAAATTATCCAATAATGTTGGATCTCCTTCTGATTCAGAAAAATCCACTCCCAGTCTGAATCATATTCTGAAAGAATATGATTTAAGTTTCAGGAAGTTCTTATCTAGAAGTATTGGCAGAAGTCAGCTAGCTTCTATGATATATGTTGTGTCTGGGAACAAGAGAGTTGGCATTGGTTATGAGGGTGAAATCCCATACAAGCTTGAATCTGTGGATGATATGAAAATATCATACAAGCCTCTGTATAACCAATTTAAATTTGGCCACTCCCATGATATTAAGCACACATCACATGCACAAAGTTTTCACATAACACACACCAAGAAGCATGTGACACAACCTAAGAAATATCATGGAACTCAGAATAAGAAGTATCATACTGTTCCTCCTGCTAAATATTTTGCTAAACCCAAGTTCAATCAGAACTTGAGGAGAACTAACAAGAAAGGACCCAAGAGGATGTGGGTACCTAAGGAAAAGATTATTCCTATTGCAGATATCCTTGGCTGCAAAGAAGGAAAAGCACAACATGTCATGGTACCTGGACTCTGGATGCTCGCGACACATGACAGGAAGAAAGTCTATGTTCCAAGACCTGGTGCTTAAATCTGCTGGAGAAGTGAAATTCGGAGGAGATCAGAAGGGCAAAATTATTGGCTCAGGAACTATAAAGTCTGGTAACTCTCCTTCTATTTCTAATGTTCTTCTAGTAGATGGATTAGCTCATAACTTATTGTCCATAAGTCAATTAAGTGACAATGGTTATGACATAATCTTTAATCAAAAGTCTTGCAAGGCTGTAAGTCAGAAGGATGGCTCAATCCTATTTACAGGCAAGAGAAAGAACAACATTTATAAGACAGATCTTCAGGATCTTAAGAATCAGAAGGTGACTTGTCTTATGTCTGTTTCTGAAGAGCAATGGGTCTGGCACAAAAGATTAGGACATGCTAGTTTGAGAAAGATTTCTCAGATTAACAAACTAAATCTGGTCAGAGGACTCCCCAATCTGAAATTCAAATCAGATGCTCTTTGTGAAGCATGTCAGAAGGGCAAGTTCTCCAGACCTGCATTCAAGTCTAAGAATGTTGTTTCTTCCTCAAGGCCGTTAGAACTCTTACACATTGATCTGTTTGGCCCAGTCAAAACAACATCTGTCAGAGGGAAGAAATATGGATTAGTCATCGTTGATGATTATAGCCGCTGGACGTGGGTAAAGTTCTTGAAACACAAGGATGAGTCTCATTCAGTGTTCTTTGAATTCTGCACTCAGATTCAATCTGAGAAAGAGTGTAAAATCATAAAGGTCAGAAGTGATCATGGTGGCGAATTTGAGAACAGATTCTTTGAGGAGTTCTTCAAAGAAAATGGTATTGCCCATGATTTCTCTTTCCCCAGAACTCCACAGCAAAATGGAGTTGTAGAGTGAAAGAATAGGACTCTACAAGAAATGGCCAGAACCATGATCAATGAAACCAATATGGCTAAGCATTTCTGGGCAGAAGCAATTAACACTGCATGCTATATTCAAAATAGAATCTCTATCAGACCTATTCTAAATAAGACTCCTTATGAATTGTGGAAGAACAGAAAGCCCAACATTTCATATTTCCATCCTTTTGGATGTGTATGTTTTATTCTGAATACTAAAGATCATCTTGGTAAGTTTGATTCCAAAGCACAAAAATGTTTCCTTCTTGGATATTCTTAACGCTCTAAAGGCTACAGAGTATACAATACTGAAACATTGATTGTAGAAGAATCAATCAATATCAGGTTTGATGATAAGCTTGGTCTTGAAAAACCAAAGCAGTTTGAGAATTTTGCAAATTTTGATATTGATATATCAGAAGTTGAAGAATCAAGAAGCAAAGCTGCAGAAGCTGGCAGTCTCAGAAGCAATGGATCAGAAGATCAAGTTGCTGCATCTTTAGATAATCTTAGGATTTCTGAAGAACCAACTATCAGAAGATCACCTAGACTTGCCTCAGCTCATTCAGAAGATGTGATCCTTGGAAAGAAAGATGATCCCATCAGAACAAGGGCATTCCTTAAGAACAATGCAGAATGTCAATTAGGTCTTGTTTCTTTGATCGAGCCAACTTCTGTTGATCAAGCTCTAGAAGATCCAGACTGGATAATTGCCATGCAAGAAGAACTAAATCAGTTTACAAGGAATGATGTATGGGACTTGGTTCCTAGACCAAAAGGATTTAACATCATCGATACTAAGTGGGTTTTCAGAAACAAGCTAAGTGAGAAAGGTGAAGTGGTAAGAAACAAAGCCAGACTGGTTGCTCAGGGTTATAGTCAGCAAGAAGGGATTGATTATACAGAAACCTTTGCACCAGTGGCCAGGTTAGAATCTATCCGTCTATTAATTTCTTTTGCCACTCAACACAACATCACTCTTTATCAGATGGATGTCAAGAGTGCCTTCTTAAATGGTTATATAGATGAAGAAGTTTATGTTCACCAACCTCCTGGTTTTGAAGACTCCATGTCTCCAAATCATGTTTTCAAATTAAAGAAATCATTATACGGATTGAAACAAGCTCCCAGAGCTTGGTATGAACGTTTGAGTTCTTTCCTTCTGGAAAATGATTTCACTAGAGGAAAAGTGGACACTACTCTCTTTTGTAAAACATTTAAAAAGGATATTTTAATTTGTCAAATATATGTTGATAATATTATCTTTGGAACATCTAATGCTACACTTGGAAAGGAGTTTGCTGAGTCTATGCAGGCTGAATTTGAAATGAGCATGATGGGAGAACTCAAGTATTTCCTTGGGATTCAAATCAACCAAACTTCCGATGGAACCTATGTTCATCAAATGAAGTATGTGAAAGAACTTCTGAAGAAGTTTAATCTTTCTGAAAGCAAAGAAGCCAAAACTCCTATGCATCCAACATGTGTACTGGGTAAGGATGAGGTAAGTAAGAAGGTAGATCAGAAGTTGTACAGAGGTATGATTGGATCTCTTCTATATCTAACTGCTTCTAGACCTGACATTCTCTTTAGTGTTTGTTTGTGTGCTCGATTCCAATCAGATCCAAGAGAATCTCATTTAACAGCGGTTAAGAGAATTCTAAGGTATCTGAAAGGTACTACTAATGTTGGTTTAGTTTACAGAAGATCTAAAGATTATAACTTAGTAGGATTCTGTGATGCTGACTATGCTGGAGATAGAATAGAAAGAAAGAGCACTTCTGGAAGTTGTCAATTTCTTGGAAGTCATCTGATCTCATGGTACAGCAAGAAGCAAGCTACTATTTCCCTCTCAACAACAGAAGCAGAATATGTTGCTGCTGCTGGTTGTAGCACACAAATGCTCTGGATGAGAAGTCAGCTGGAAGATTATCAGATATATGAGAGTAACATTCCTATTTTCTGTGATAATACTTCTGCTATATGTTTATCTAAGAATCCTATTTTACATTCAAAAGTTAAACATATTGAGATTAAACATCATTTCATAAGGGACTATGTTCAGAAGGGTGTTATATCTTTAAACTTTGTGGATACAGACCATCAATGGGCTGATATCTTTACAAAACCCCTTGCTGAAGATAGGTTTAAGTTCATTCTGAAGAATATCAGTATGGATTTATGCCCAGAATGAGAAGATGAGAAGATCTTATGTATGAGTATCTTCTGAAATGAAATTGGATGTTTTTTAAGAAGTTCTGATTGAAATCAATTAGAAATTGTGATTCAGTTATTACTAACGTTTCATTGTCTAAGTTGATTCAGAATCTCCTTAAAAGCAAAACAGCTGTAACTGGCTATCCAGATGGTAAACACGTGTTCACTATTTCTGGACAAGCGTGCGTGCAGTTGAGGGGACGTCTACTTAGGTAACTGTGCAAATCTCGTCTTTTGTCATTATTATCTCTCCTCACGTCATGTTACATTAAATGTCATTCATCATTTCTTTTATTGTCCTTCTTTTCTTTTTTATATTCCTCGAACGTTTCCCTCTTCTTTTTTTCCCTCAAGACCCTCTTTGACTTTCTGAGGGAAAACCCTTCTGAGAAAGACCCAAGCTTGGTCATTCCAGAAGTTGTTGACCCACTAGAAGTTGAAGGTCCTTCTGCTCCCAGGAATCTTGCTGCCATTCTTCAGGCACTTGAGAATGGAGATTCAGAAATTCCTGCTGCAGAATATGGAGATGCTTCTATGCAAGAAGCAGATGTAGAAGATCATGTTGCTGAATCAGTTTTTGTTGAGGAAATCCCTGCAAATGATCTATCTATGGAAGCTACAGATAACAATGCTATTCCTGTGGTTAGAAGCGGTGAAGCTTCTTCTGATGAATCTTCTCGTCTTGCAAGGACTCTGGAAGATATTCAGAAGAAATAGGATGAGCAAAGCTCAGTCAATGCTGAGTTTAGAGCTTTCATGGAGAGGCAAGATGGTTACAACAATGTGGTTCAAGAGATGCTGGCTAAGATTCTGTCAAGGCTAGGGCCGTCTTAGATTGAGTCTATGTTGTTTTTTTTTTGCTTTTTTGCTTTTGCTGCATCTATTTTTGTGCATCTTGTCTTCCTTCTCTTCGTGTACTTCTGTACCTGTTGTTTGAACTTCAATGAAATCATCCTTTTTCCTCCGTGTGTTTCTTTTTGTTTGTATCTCAATCTTTTCTGTTTTTTGATGATATGACAAAAAGGGGGAGAAATATATGATAAATGATCTGATTAATATTATCAGTTACCAAGTAAAAAGGCTCCACATTTACTAACAGAACTTGCAAAGTTCTATGTTTTTAAGTTGTGTTGTTGCAGGAATCAAAGATTCAAGATCAACATAAGAAGCAACAAAATGAATCAAGCTCTTGGATTCTTGAAGCAAGCTGAGTGCTAGGAAGCTTCAGAATCAGAAGCAAGAAGGAAGAATGATCAGAAATAGCTCTTGGATTCTTGAAGCAAGCTGAGTGCTAGGAAGCTTCAGAATCAGAAGCAAGAAGGAAGAATGATCAGAAATTCTGATAATAGAATATGATCCAAATCATTGTCTATTTGCTCTGATACATTGTCTATTGGATCTGATATATTTTATATGGCTTATATGGCTCTGATACATATTTTGTGTTCTGATACACATTTTATGTTCTAACTCATTCATGCTGACTTTTGTCGTTTAGTTTTGTTCTGTAACATTTCAGGATGTAGAGATGCTCTGATGATGCTCTGGTACATTCAACAATGTTCTGATACAATCTAGCATGAAGTGATGTAAGAAGAAATTCAAAGCTCTGAAGCTATCCGAGGGAAGCAGAAATCAGAAGCTGTGAATGTTCTAAAGATCCAGAAAACTCAAGTTCTGAAGCTGTCCTAAATGGAAGCATGAATCAGAAGCTGTGAATGTTCTGAAGATCAAAGAAATTCAAGTTCTGAAGCTGTCCTAAATGGAAGCAGGAATCAGAAGCTGTGAATGTTCTGAAGATCAAAGAAATTCAAGTTCTGAAGTTGTCCTAAATGGAAGCAGGAATCAGAAGCTGTGAGTGTTCTAGGGATCTAAAGAAATTCAAGTTCTGAAGCTGTCCAATGGAAGCAGAAGTCAGAAGCTATGAATTATCAGAAGACAGAAGCTTATGTGATCGTCTCTACCGAAATAATCAGGGAAGTCTTTTATTATTAAAGTTCTTCGAGTATTTATTTCAGGGGGAGATTATTGGGGGAGATTATTCATCTCAGGGGGAGATTGTTAATCTCAGGGGGAGACATATTCACATGCTTATGATATAGCTGTGTAATTTGTCTTTAGCCGTCTGCTCTTTCTGATCGCAAACTCATATCATTTATATATGTTTTTGTCATCATCAAAAAGGGGGAGATTGTTAGAACAAGATTTGTTCTGATCAATATTCTTAGTTTTGATGATAACAAGGATATGAATTTTGTGTGAGATAATGTGGTACTCTAATACATTGCAATTTCCATTTCAGGAAATATATAAAGAGTATGCACAAATCAGCGCTCAGAAGCTTTGTCTCAGAAGGTTCAGCATGCAACATCAGAACATGGTCTGGCAAGACATCAGAAGATGGTCAAGGCAGAATCAGAACATGGGTCTATGGAAGCATCAGAAGAACTTGAGATCAGAAGCAGTAGCACTGAAGTTCTGATGGTATCACGCTCAGAAGCACTTCAAGGTCAGAAGACAAGAAGATGCTATGCACCAAGCTGTTTGACTCTGATGATATTCAAATATTTTATTCACAAACATCAGATCAGAAGAAAGTACAGGTGGCAGGCTACGCTGACTGACAAAAGGAACGTTGGAAGCTATTAAAGGCAACGTCAGTAGACACAGCGTGAACAAGGCTCGAGGTAGTTGGCAAAAGCGTGAAACATTAAATGCAATGCTGTACGGAATACGCAAAGCATTAAATGCGCCCAACGGTCATCTTCTCAAACGCCTATAAATATGAAGTTCTGATGAGAAGCAAGGTTGACGATTTGCTAACAATTAACTTGCCGAAACGCTGTTCAAATTCAAAGCTCAGAAACTTCATCTTCATCAAAGCTCACTACATTGCTGTTGTAATATATTAGTGAGATTAAGCTTAAACGTTAAGAGAAATATCACTGTTGTGATTATAGCTTTTCAGAAGCATTTGTAATACTCTTATAATTGATTACATTAATTTGTAAGTAACTAGAGTGATCAAGTGTTGATCAGGATACTCTAGGAAGTCTTAACTTGTGTCTAAGCAGTTGTAATTAGAGTGATCACGTGGTGGTCAGGATACTCTAAGAAAGTCTTAGCTTGTGTCTAAGCATTTGTTCCTAGAGTGATCAGGTTGTGATCAGGATACTCTAGAAGACTTAGTCGTGGGCTAAGTGAAAAACCATTGTAATCTGTTACGATTAGTGGATTAAATCCTCAGGTGAGGTAAATCACTCCGCGGGGTGGACTGGAGTAGTTTAGTTAACAACGAACCAGGATAAAAATAACTGTGCAATTTATTTTTATCGTTCAAGTTTTTAAGACTACACTTATTCAAACCCCCCCCCCCCCCTTTCTAAGTGTTTTTCTATCCTTCAGGGTCTTTTGATTTGGTGGTCTCTCGCCTTCAATATTCAATATGTAGATGATACCTTAACTCTAGCTGAAATTTTTACCCCTTCCCCTCAAAATTATTCTTACCTTTACAATTATATATTTTGGCTAAAATGTCTTTATATAAATAGTTTATTTTTTTAAAAAAAAATATTTTTTTCTCATTTTAATTTGAATTTAATTTGAAGTTCTCCCTGAAGGAAAGTTGAGAGAATTTAAAAAATGTTATATACAAGAACTCTTATCCCCCAAGTTATTTGATCCACAAAACAAGGTCGGAACTCTTACCTTCAAGATATCGGATCTACAAAACACAATTAAAGACTTCCAGATTAACCAATTTACCTATTATCACTCGGAAATCTTAAATCTAATTCTTTTATCCACAAATTTATAACAGGGAGTCTTTTGAATAATTGATTTAGAATTCTTTCAAAAATGTTACACATTAGAGAACTTAGATGAAAGTACAGTCACGGTATCGTACGGTATCGTTTATTTGTTTTGATGTTTTTGTCAATTTGAATGTAGTTGTTTTAATACTGGCGTATTTATAATTTGTTTTTCATTTAATAATTGTGTGCTTGTACTCAATTCGTATTTCATTTGTATTGTAATCGTTTCGGCTATTATATTGTTGTATTACTAAGAACGGTCTTTGCTCAACTAAATAAGAGTGTTTGATCCATAGTCCTATTTCTTTTTTAGTCTAGCAAATTGCTACTTGTCATTTTATCAGTTGTGACTTAAATCATTAGTTTTATCATAAGCAAAATACATTTTTTAGTCCCTTAACTTTATTTCGACATCCATTTTGATCATTTACTCTTTAAAAAGAGCAATGCAATTCCTGCCATGGTGATTGCAGAATGAGATTGTATGCCACTGGCTGTTGTTTACATTTACAAATTGCAAATATATTTACATTTTTTAACCTGAAACATATGCCTCCCCTATTATAAACATAATTACATATTCTGCAGTAATAGTATTTATAAACATAACTGACTTGTGTATGCATATTTCATGTGATGTTTCTCATATATTATGAATTTGTGTGTGTTTACACATGCATAGAATGTGAACACAGTAAGATGTACATCTCTAAACTTTAAAATGATGATTTATAGTTGAAAGTAGACATAAATGGTGTTAATCTCGATGATATTTTGCTGTAGATAGTGCATTCTCTAGGGAATTGGATATTCTACTGGAACCATTAAAAGAAGTATACAAAAGGCCATGACATCCAAGTTCAGAAATCACTCAAGAATTTGCAACTGGAACCATTAAAAGATGTATAAAAAAACCACCAGGACGTATATTAAACTTCACTGATACAGGTCAATACTATACTTTATATAAAACTCTAATTATTTATAAATCCATATGAAGAACTCTAAATGTTTCTAAGCCTTTCCTAATTAAAACCCACTTCTCCATATTTTCCAGATTTTTCCTAAAATTAAAGAACTTCTATATGTTTACATAGAAGTTCTAGAATTATATAATTTCAAATGGTTTCGAACAAATGGCAATAGTAACAAGTGCAAACAAAAAGGAGAGAGTCTTGATGATCATGCATTATCCATATAAAATATTTTCAAAGCGACTTATAATAAAAAATGGAGGGGGTAAATTTCCAACAATGGTTATAATTCAATTGATTAAATATGTACACATAAGTTCACTTTGATATATTGGTTATAGGGCCTTTAAACCAATGCCTACCACTGATTAACCAATAAGAAAGTACTATAATGAGCAAACACCCAACAGCAACAGGTGTGTAGTTAAGTGTCTCAATGGTTATTGGATATGAAACAGGTAATGAGAATAGTATAGAGATTGTTGCCACCCAAATAACTGCAATCCAACCAACAACGACTCCGTAACGACCCAAGTTGAAAGGCCCTGCAACAAACCGCTTCTGCGCCAAGGTCACTCTGAAGAAGATAGGTAGTGCATATGCAATGTAGAGGCCAATCACTGCTATGGACACCATGGCCTCAAATGCCACTATACTTCCAAGAGACTGCATGCAATAATAGAGTTTGAATTGAGTTAGAACATGGCAATAATAGAATAGTGATACGAACTATCGCTAGTATGAATCGGTTTGAGCTAAAATTAATTGAACAGAACATAATTTGTTCTTTTTGCTGTTACCAAATAACATAAGAATCATAGTTTTACATTTTGCAGCATTTCAGAGAACACTTTAATTTGGAACATACCGGTAATGCCATGCAAAAAGATATTAAAACAGAAAGCCAAACTGCGTTTACGGGGACCTCCTGCTTGTTAACTTTGTGCCACAAAGATGACAATGGCATGGCCCCATCTCTTGAGAAAGCATAAGCCATTCTGTACAAATTGTAACCATAATAAGTAACTATACAAATTTAGTCCCTTTTCTCTTATGGAAAACTAGCTAAGATCTGGCATTGATACCTTGAATTGGCTGTAACTGAACTCATACCACAGAAAAATATAGCAACAGCAACAATTCCCAAGCAAATAATGCCACCAACTCCATGGCCGAATCTTCTCTTAAATGCAAGATAAAATACTTCAGCAATGGCATATCCACCAGCCTCATTATTTTCATTCAAAAGGTAAGGAATGTCGGTAACAGCAAAGGTAATTCCGAGTATGTAACCCCATCCAGCAATAACAGATATTCCAACAGCACTGATAATTCCTTTTGGTCCATTTATATCAGCATCCTTTGTTTCCTCTGTCTGAAAATACCGAGGAAATTTTAGTCTAAATCATTTAGTAACTTCAATCCTTTGAAAGGAAATTTCAAAATGTTTTTCAATACAACAAAGTCTGAGGAAAAACTGATATTATACCATATGAGCTGATGCATCATATCCTGTTAGCGTGTACTGACTCATTAGAAGTCCCAAGAGAAATATATAGGGTTTACTATTGATTCCTGCCCCGTTGTCGCTATTGAAATTAGTGAAAACAAATTTGGCACTAGCTCTTTCCGGTGCAACAGATGGAATGACAATCATTAGCACAAAAACACCTAAAAATTTGTCCATTCCAATTAGAGATCGCGGAAGGGTTACCTTAGATTACTGAATTTATATTAGAAAGCTTAAAAAGAACGTTTCTTTTTTTTTTTTTCGTACCTAAAACATTCCAGAAAGCAGCCAACTGTCCTAAGAATGATAACCATGAGATAGGAAGGCTGTTTACTATACCATGTAAGACTAAAATTCCACCATGTAAAGCAATAGTTACATATTTAGACCCTTCATAACCACCACCATTTTTTCCACCAGTACTAAGAAGAATGATAACCTGAATGAGCTGTGCAAGTGAAAAATCTACACTTGTTGACACTGCCCACTGCAAATGAAAAGAAATCAAAAGTTAAGAGAGTGAATCTAGTTATCAGAAACCTACATTCTACACGAGTTTGACCTTGCAGTGAAAACTGAAGGATTCTGATACTCTAGAATATTTATCTTCATAAGAATACCTGACCAACAATATTGAACCTGCAAAAAAATGGAGAAATCATCCAACACAAATCAGAAAAGTTTCTGTAGGAAAACAAATCTAGCAGTGTATCTTGTAATTAGTCTTGACACCCTAATTAACCTATAAAGCTTCATTTTCAGTCATTAAAGAGACCTACAAAATTAAATATTTGTAGCTCAATAGTACATCTGAAATACTACTTGTTGGTTAAGAACATGTTGTTTAGCTTTATTTTGTCCCAAATTAGTCTTTTATCTTTAAAATTATTGAGACTATTGAACTATCTTTCATTCTTAGTGCACTTCTATTATAAATTTGTATACATGACCATTGAATGATATATTATTATGATATTAAAAAGAATGATTCAGTACTCGCACTACAATTAGACCCTCGCTGACAACAATGAAGTCGCAATTTTAGATGAAAACTAAAAATTCATATTAATTTTAATGGATTAGATATTGTAACAGTCATTAAGACGTAGTTTAGAAGTGTTAATTTGGTGATTAAAGATGTAAATTACATTTTTGAATAGTAAGGACATCTGGTAACAGTAACATACTACATAGGTAAAAAAATGAAGTTTGTTCCAACATAGATGTTTTCAATACCCATGTTTTTCAATTTCCCAAGACATGCATTTACTCCTTCATTTATTACTATATTGAGCACTTCAAGAGTGATAAGACCTTGAATGATACAAGTAGTATTATTGTTTTGATCTGTACAAGTTGGTCCACCAAGGGATGAGTTTGTTGGCAAATTAACAACATCAGTACAGTCAACTTGTTCGCTTACAACTCTAGTGACCAACTTATTGAAAGGAAACTTTCTAGAACTAAAACAAAAAGAAATATCTTTCAACAATAAAATTAGGAGGAAGATATAGCACAACTCTAAATAGAATGGTGGTAGGTGAATGCTATCAACGAACCACCAACTAATAGTATATATCAGATAAAAAACACCATTTCAAACTTGGTGTTGGATATTCCACTCTGTTGTGCAGAACATTACAAATGGCGTTTTAAATTGTATGAATTGAATTACCCGTTATTAGTATGTTTATGTTTTTGGGAAGGATGGTTTCATTGTAACGTTCTGCTTTAAGGGTCTCTTTGTGTGACTCTTGTATATGAAAGGAATCAGAATTGGGGAAAGATACATATAGAAGAGTTGCATATGAACATTAACAACTACCTCACTGAAACAGTATTCAATAAATAACAATAGTTTTTTATAATATTATGCAAATTGCATTGAGATTTGGGAGATCTAATGCGAACCCAATAGTTTTTCCCCTTAATATTTAGGTGGTTTATAAAGTGGGAAAATGTCTCATTATTTACAGTTGGCCATGCTTGAAAACGGTTCCAGCCTCTAACAAAAGTTATTATCAATCTTTGTAAGTAGAAGCTCATAGTATTACTTGTCCTTACGAGGGAGACAGTGACACAACCAGTATTTTCAAAACCAACTCAACATATAAATATCTCAAAACTCAACATATATAAACACCAATCAGATCACAGCTATACAAAAATGATGGACATGGACTTCTACCTAAAGGTTTTATTGGAGTTTTGAGCTATTTTCAAGCATTAATTCAAGTTAGACCACAACCACATGACATTTTTCCACCCCAGCAATTGCCCAATAATTAGGTAAATTCTACATTGGACCACCCCCAAATCAGTACTTAAAACTATCATAAAATTCTATAGACAATTGAAACTACTCTCCATAAATAATAGCTCATCTCATGACCCTCCTAGTCCTAATGGATCAGCATTTCAATCGCCAATTTCGCATTCCAATACACATTTTAACGTGATTTGGCACAACAAGACTCAATAGTAGACGAAATCTATGCATGTTGTAATTTTCAACATTTTTTTAAGTACTGGTCCACAATGGACCACATTGTTCCGTGTTAAAATTTGTCCTATATATACTAAAATTCAAACATGCCTAGTGACTATAACCAGAAAATAAGCATTGAAATAGACCTAAATGATAAAAAAAACAAAATGAGTTAGGTAGGATTAGGAACAATAACAAGAACAATAGAATAATACTAACCATCCAGTAATCCATGAAGCAAAGGGAGCCCAATTCGGACCGGCAAGTTTGGCACTCCAATAATAAAGTCCACCAGAAGTCGGATAAGACGAACAAATTTCCGCCATTGACAAAGCAACAAGCATGGTGAAAGCAGAAGCTATAAGCCATCCATAAACAAGCGAAACAGGACCTCCATAGTTCAAACCAGTGTTGTAAAGTGTTGTTACTCCAGTTAACACTGATATAATCGAAAACGAAAACGCAAAATTCGAAAGTACCCTGAAAAATCGGAAAATAAATAAATAAAATGATTATAAAGAAAGAAAAGATGATAAAAAAGTGGAAGTGAGTTTATTATGATGATTACGATAGGTCGCGTTTGAGTTCTTGTTTGTAACCGAGTTCGTGAAGACGAGCATGGCCGGAATCAATAGTGCGTGATTTGGAATGAAGTGAGTTCATTGGTGTGAAGAAAAATGAGAGAGAAACGATGGATTGAGGGGAGAGAAGAAGAAGGTCAAAGAATGGGATGCGTTATGGAAAGGAGTGATTCGATTTGTTTGGTAAATATATAAAAGAGATTTGTCGTCGTTTACTGCAATCATGATGGTGTGAGTGTTTACCCTCCTCTTCTCATTACTCTGTTCACATTTTTATTTTTATTATTTTATTTTTAATTCATTATGTTGTGGTCAACCCTTCTACATTCATACTTGTATTTTTTTATAAATAAAAACACGTGACAGCACTTCTTACTTTTCTCTTATTCCTTACTACAAGACGATCCAAAGATCTACTCCAACTTGTATTGTCTACTGTCTACACTTTGATCATATATTTTCGGCATTCATAAACACAAATAATTAAAAGTAATTAAAAAGAATATAAAAAAATCTAGACCAAAATATATATTTGAGAATGATTAAATATTAATGAAATATAATAACTTTTTAAAGAGGAAATATTTTTTTTTTGCATTTATTTTGTTTTGTTAAAAAGATACTTTCATCTTTTTACAAACATATGTCTTTATTTTTTTTTTAAATTTCTCTCATAATAACTTAAAAATCATCTCACTTTACATTCAATTTCATCCATTTACATTTTTTTCTTACTTTCTTTCTTTCTATTTTCTCTTCTTATCTATTTAACTAATAATTTTACACAAATTAAATGAATAAAATCACCGAATGGGTATTTGTAACTGATTGTTTTTGGAATAAAATCATTTCTTTGCTAAACAAAAAAAGAAGAAGAAATATGTCCATTCATAAACAACATACATAATCAAACAGAAATTATTTAATATTCCAAATACTCTAAAATATATTAAAGCGCAAATAAAATATTAATAAATTAGATGAATATTTTTTTATCTTGATTATCCATCTAATCCTATAAAATATTTATAAAATTAAATTTTAGATACATAATTCATATAATATAATACAACAACTTATAAGATAATTAAATTCTTACAACCAAAATAATAAATAAAAATGAACAAATGAAAAAATAAAGAAATGTTAGTCATATCAATATAAAATAGAGTTGTCCTAAAAAAATGAGAAATTTTAATAAGAGGATAAAAAATCAATGTATAATATTTATTAAGGACAATTTAGAATTTTACTAAAAAATGAGAGTAATTTTGTTAATAAAACAAAAAGTAATTTTATCACAACTCTTTTCTCTCACCTCCAAATTCCTCCAATTTAGAGGGAACTAAAAATTATTCCATGAGAGACTTAGATTACCTTCAATCTCATTCATTTTCTTCGTAATACCCAAACATACTTAATTTAAAATATTTCCTCCCTTCGACTCCAAAAATCCTCAACCAAACGGATCTTTTAAAATATGGAAGAAAAATATTATTTCCATTAAAGTGTTTTCTTATTCAATATTGAGAATGATTAACTAATATTAATTAAAAGTTAGATTTAAGAAAATAATTAATACTGCATTAAAAATAGTAAACATTATTTATTTTAAGATAATTTTACTTTAGAAATGAATCACTCATTATTTTGTAAATTTACAAAAATATATTTTTATATAGGTGTTTTTATAAGTAATCTATAAATTAATTTTTAATCAATGACATAGTTCAAAAAGGGTGTGTGGATAGTTCAACTAATATACTAATATGTATTAGTTGAGTTAAATAGGTATACATGTGTTGATATTTATAAATTAATAATTTTTAATAAAAAATAAATATAATTAAAAAAACATATTTTAATTATTAATTTAATAAATATGATTTTATAAAAAAATATTTAATGCATGTTAGAATTTGAATATAATTTTATATTAAAGGACAAAAAAAGTGAGTTTTAGAATTAGAAAAGAGAATATTTGATATTCTTTTTGTTCTTAACATAAGCACCTACTAATTTGAAAAAATAAATATTCTTAAATACAAACACCTACTAATTTTATTGTAGATTTTTTAAATAAAATTCCAATTAATATTAATGAATATATTTGAATATGAAAACTTAAAACCCTAAATACTTTTCACTTTTGACCTCGAAGTTAGATAAGAGCTTCAAAGTACCTTTGAGGCACCTATAAGCTCACCATCAGATATAGGTTCATAGCCTCTTTTTTTGAATCTCACTAGTCTTCGCGAGATCAGTGACGTCATCTATAGGAAACGTTCAACGCCATATTGAATGACCACATACAGATTTGGATAAAGGTAGTGATGGTTAGTTTCAACATCTAACGTATACTAGTGGACCAAATAGGCTCTTGTGACATCATGTACGTTGAAATGTACAACAAGATGGGCCTATAAGAAGTCTTACAACCTTATTTTGGAGGAATCCTCCAAAGTTTCGATGAAACATACACAAAACCATAAGGAGATATTATAGTTAAATTCCTAGTGATTGGATACAAACCCATTAATGACAACATCGTAGAGAGGCCGATATATACCCAATACTCAAAGTTAACCTAAAACTAAGATTTCGTTCCAATGCCAAAAATGTCGTAATGTTTCAAATGAATTTGAAGGTGTTACACACATGTTTTTTTAGCCCTTTTGGCGAAGCACTAACCTTCTAAGGAGATCTCGCATTGAGAAGTGTTTAATGGGTCATTGGACCTATATGGTAGGAGAGAAAGAAAACCATAGAGGATAAAATGAACACATGTTTTAACCTTACTAAACTTTAAAGAGAGGCATTGTCTACTTCATAACGAGGAATAAAGGCAAAAGCCCATAACACCACCATAATGGTATCATTAGCCCCCCTTGAGATGAATGGCCCTATTAAGTGTTCCACATCTTCTCAAATCTTTAAAGCGATGAACGAGGTCGAGTGTGAGAACTCTTGGGTGGAAGTTTCCTCACAAGAAAAGAAACACAAATACTCAAATAAGAAGGAAAACCGTAACGACATATGCAACACTACTAGGACAATATCCATAATATCATGTTTAAATTACAATGAAAGGAACGAGAACAAATTCAAAGGCCCCTCAAATTACAAAGAAATCTCATTTTCTTCCTATGCCATCTTCAACGTTTATTATAATGATTATTGCTTTTGGAATATCGTGCATGCATATTCCTAAGAATTCCTCTATTTTTCGAAAAACAAGTCGCTTTCGTTAGGGAATCCATCAATATTGTCTTCTTTTCCTTGAAAGTTTCCCTTGTTGTATCTCCCTTATTTTTTACCAGTAGCATTTAGTCCTTGTCGGCCTTTAAATCTCACTCCAAGGGACCAACTTTCGATCACAGATTCTCTTCTTTAGTTATAAATTTTTATTCCATGTAGACATTGATTTGGTCTGAGTCATCAATTTTGTCATATAAGGCATTTATTTAGAAAGGGCCTTCTAACGGCATAGTCTCCCCATCTCTGCAAACAAGCATTAGTCAACATTAAGAACCATATTAAATAACTCCTTTATAGACTAAGGAATGGATTGTGACAAAAAAGCATCCATTTCCCATCATTTGGACGGCTTATGTCGCACCTAGAATAGGGGGCTCTTCCTTTTAAAGGGAGAACTTTAGGTTAGAGAATGAGACATCACATGAGAACGAGGAACTATAATGGAAGCATCAAAATAAATGGTGATTGTTTCACGCGGGGTTGCGTCCCTTTTAGAATCCACTACATTCGTCAAAACATTTAGATGGAAACTTGAAGATGAAAATAAAAAGAGATCTAATGGATGAAGTTCAAAGTATCCTCGAGATCCCGCACCTACCAGTAATAGGATTACACCATCAAAGTCATAATGGAAGTTGCAGTTTCTAGAATATAGTTCTGAAACGTCTATTTATATGTCATTGCCTTATCAATCAAAAAACCCAAGGGTAGGAAAGAAGGGAGAGAAAGCTAATACAATCACGCCATCCTCTAAGGGCAAGAAAATAATGAATACAAATGGGGGTGGAAATAGGTCAAACCACTAGCAGGGAGCTACGATCTATCCTACATAGGCCCGGGCCGAGCTAGGTTTACTTTAAAATAGAAAAGATTTAGTCTTTTTGATAAGCCTATTTAGTTAAAAAGGCTAGGGCACATGCCATAAAAAAATTCTTTAAAGCCTATAAAACCGACCTATTTAAATAAATATGAATAACTTTATTATTATTATTATTATTATTATTATTATTATTGTATTGTATTTTTTACTTTGAATTAAAATATAAAAATAAAGCTTAGTTATCTTAAAGAACTTATAAAAATAAGCTAAAAAACCTTATGAACAATGTCATAAGTTATTTTTATAAGTTCTCTCAAAAAATAGTATCACAAATTTTATGTTAATAAATAAGCTTGAATAAGTCAATGCAAATAAGCATTTAGTTTTGTTAATATTTTACTTTGTTACTCTATTTAAACATTAGTTAAATTGCTTATTAACAAATGTTCAAATAAAATATAATTTTATATAAGGTAATAGGTCAAACAGACCTTCAAAAAGGTCAGACTCAGGTCTAAAAATAAGTCTATGATAGGATAATAGGCCAAACAGACCTTCAAAAAGACCACATGTCAGGCTCAGGTTTTGAAAATTTTAATAGGCCAGACTCAGGCTTGGCAGAACCTAACTTGGCCCATCCTATTTCCACCCCTAAATACAAAAAGATAATAAATGATGAAATATACATGAAAAATAGTTTTCCTTGAAAATTCAACAGCGTGAAGTCTGCCATGCGCATACGATGACAACTCGGAACACATACGTTACAAAGGCCCATAAAGAGAATAACTCAGACAGTGAAAAACCCAAATATTTCATGAAGTAACAGGGACAATCAAATCAATGCAAGGTGGGATCTCATGGCATCTGTCCACGAGACAGGTGTCCGTAGAGAGAAAAGTTCTAGAAACCTAAACCATATATCCCTTTTATAAAGTCCTACGAAGGCCCAAATTCATGTACACATCTTTCTAATTCTAAATGCCTCTCATTTTTTTACCACCACTAACTTATACGTCTAAGTATTTTTCAGGTACCTCAATGTTAGACCGAAGCGACAAAGTACCTTCACAACTTTAGAGTTTACCATTTGACCTAAATTATCATCTCTTTTGTAAACTTCTCTAGTCTTTGCGGGATCTTTTATTGAAGAGAGAAAAATAATTAATATTTTTATATACTTCATTTATGTCTCACAACTTCAAATCAAATTACTAAACATTTTTTTTTATATATGCCGATTGAATTACCTCATTCACCTGTATTTCTCTAATTCATGTTTACATATTTATATTTTATTTTACACGGTTAACTAGAGCATTCATTTTAACACCGAGAAAATAATATTTATTATGAATATAACATTTAAAATATATTGATAAGAAATAATAAATATAGTTAAAAAATAAAAAGAAAAAAATCTCCATAACAGAAATGGATTATCTCCCATGAAATTTTCACAAGATTGGTCCAATTTAAATCGCATCCTTTAAAATTTAATACATGAACTTTTATTATATTTTCAATATATAAATTTAAATGGTTGAGATTTCAGTGTACTTTAAAGTTTAAACATCACTATAGAGGATTCATACCCATATACAAATAGAATGCTAATAAGTGCACTAAAAAAATAGGCAGTACACAATACAACTGGCAACTTGATTATTAGTAGTAATTTTTTTTGGAGTTTTTCTAATAAGAGCAAATATTATTTATTTACCCTCCTCCGAAAAAGTAAAGAAATTAAAATATAGAAGTAAAGAAATTAAAATTTAACCATTAGATTAAAAAGAATCAATGGTTATGATGAGGAGTAAGTCCTGATAACTTACTCTTGGAATAAGAATATCCCTCCTATATATATATATATATATATATATATATATATATATATATATATATATATATATATATATATATATATATATATATATATATATATATATATATATATATATATATATATATATATATATATATATATATATATATATAAATAAAAGATCCTTCATTCATATCCGCACAAAAGATCACTGGTATTTCTCTATATGGCAAAAACGTAGAGATAGTAATTTCAGACACATGGATATCCAATATAGACAAAACAAAAGAAGAATCGTGGCATTCATAAGAATCTTCTATATGTTGATTTCTTTACTTGATAATCAAGATCCAAGATTTTGAGAATCAACACTAATAATAGTATTTGTTTTTTCTCGGACTAGGGTAAATAAATAGTATTTGGTAAATAACTAGTATTTGCTATTATTTGAAAAACATCAAAAATTTATGATCAAGTTACCAATTGTGTTGCGTCATTTAAGAGCACTTATTAGCATTCTATTAGTGTATTGTATAATAGTATTAGACAAATATGTCCTGTGCCAACACCGAGTTGTCACACCCAAAGAAAATATGTCACAAATATTCTATTGAGGACATGTGACCGGGCAAGAGACATGATATTGTTGCAACCTCCTTTTAGAGGGGAGACAATCTCTACAAATCTTCCATAAGAGATGCTTAACTCTTGGAGGTGCCTTAATATTCGATAGGCTACACCAATCACCTTCCACTCCTTTGAAACCCGGTTCTCATGCTCCTTTAACCACAATATATACCCCGACCGAACACTATAGCAACCATCTTGATCCTCTTTTCAAATCCATTTGCTTTGGTTGAGGATTTGAGTTTTATATTAAACAAATAAAAAAGTTTTTTTAAATGCCGACTTCAACCCCTTCCTTCATTTTTTTCTTGTATTTTTTTCACTTTTTATTGGCATCATAACACTTGTCTTTATTTAAATATTTAGAGTGTGTTTGGATTGGTGGTTGACAGAATTAATTCTAACAAAATTGAGTTTGGTAGAATTGATTTTAAAAGAATTGAATTTAGCACAATTGGTTTATGTTTGAATATACTTATATAAAAGTGACCTGAACCATAAATTTCAATGTAAAAATCATCCAGAGTAAATTCTGGAGGCAAAAACTGGAAATTGTAGCTTCAAGTAAAATTAATTCTGAAGGCAGAATAAATTTTACTTTTGAAAAATCAAACACCGCAAAATCACCCAAAAATGAAATCAAACGTACACTTAACTATGTAAGAATAAAATATATTTGAAAAAAATAAGTATTATAATTCAAATGAAAATGTTGGAGAAAATAATACTTCATAAAGATTTGACTATTGAAAATATAAACTCTCAATATTTAGAACTATGTAGTTTAGTTGTGAAAGGTTACACACATCATAAAAATGTTGAAGGAAATGCTATGGATCAAATCAAAATGAATCTTGAGCAAAAGAAAGCTTTCAAGTTGCATTATATGCTCAAAAGTTTCCTTATGGTTATTATATCCTTTAACCAGTATGATAATATTAAGAAAATTTCTTTGTACACTCATATAGAGTGAAAAACACTCTTGAAAACTCTAAAATACCTTTCGGAAATGCATCTCCGAAGACATCCATATCTTAATTTTAAAGATTTCTGATATGCATCTCCGAAATATCTTAATTTTAAAGATTTCGGATATGCATCTCCGAAATCACCCTTAATCAGATTTCAATGATTTCGGATATGCAAATCTGAATTCACCAAGAAGTTGTTTCGGAGATACATATCCAAAATATTCATATTTTCAATGATTCATTTTTTCCAAAACAACAACATAGTAGCAATAAAATTAAAACTTCCTACTATTCGATAAAATATGACGGAAATAAAAAATACGCAAATATAAATTAAAAAAATTGATACTATAATATGGAAGTAGTTGTTCGGATAAGTACTCAATGTAAAAATATTACAACACCGGATAAAAAGTCATAAATAAAACATAAATAGACATCTACTACTGAGTATGCCTAATGTCAGGGTCGGCCCAATCAATTTAGAGGCCTTGTTCTAATTTATAAAATAAAAATAAATTAAAAGAAAATACAATTTTAAAAATTATAATTTTACACTTGATTTTAAAAATCCAGATATAAAATAATAGATTGTTAAAAACAAATATGATTTTATACTTGATTTTAGAAAAACCAAAATCTATTATTTTTATAATTAAAAAAATAATAATTAGACTCCACTAAATTTATTTTAGATATATTTTATTTAAAATGATGATTAATAGACAAACTAAATTTATTTATTTTTTAAAATTAACGTATTATTAAATTAGAGTGAAACTGAAACCAAAAAAATTGTTTTATTATTGCATTTTGAAATATAATAAAACTTTGTCCTATATAATGATTAAGATTTAAAAAAAGTGTAAGGTAAAAAAATACAATAAATATTTGTCTTTTCTATATAAATTATTTTAGTTGAAGAGATAATGTCTCACACTAAAACTTTAGAGTTTAAAAAATACCTATTAATTAATATATATTTATTTCACTCAAAAAATACTAACTTATTTTTTATGAAGCTAAATTATATATACACTTTGTTATGAAACAAATTATTTTAACTTTTCCGAAAGATTGAATATTCAATATTTAATATAAACTTTATGTATTTAATTCATTATAATGGCACAAAAGAAATATTTAGTGTCCTTTATTAGACACACATTTAATGTTAATACTAACATTTAGCATTGTTTTGATTGCCCACACAAGCATTTACTATTACCGTAAACTAAAAACAAAAAGTAAACAAGTGATAAAGTGAGAATTGAGAAACAGGGAGAGAAAAAATATAAAGTGGGGCCCCCCAGAATCTGGGGCCCAGTGTTGCAGCACATGCTGCACCTGGGGAAGGCCGGCCCTGCCTAATGTGAACTCCCTGCGACCGCCCCTGCCTCCTTTACTCCACCGCACTAAACGCCTCACTGACCATCCTCTGAATTATGGCAACCGCCTCAAGACCGCCTTGCTCAATGATATTGATCCCTCTCTCCAATGCCTCCTACCCTATCGAGTGTACCCAGTCATGCAAAACCCACCAAGCCCGCTCCCAGCTACAACGTCATTAAACCATTGAGCCTGTGGTTTAAACAGATCAAATATTTTTCGCGCATGGTTCATGGATTTTATGGTCGCCCGTTCCTATCACAACAAAAACAAAAAACAATGTTAGTTAAACCATTAGAAGAAAGTGCGATAAAACATAAATAAAAAACGGTTAAATTATAAATTGCAATAAAAAACAACCTCGCCCTCCCAAACTCGTCGAGCGATATGGTCATGATAGTAAATCAACTCAGATGTGTCTGCAGGCCCTCCCGGGTAGCCCTCCTCCTCCGCATCATCCTCGTCGTGCTCAGGGTGAACATCGGGTATCTCCTCCTCCTCCTCAAGTCCCACCTCCTCCCCATCCTCACGTATCTCCTCCTCACGAGAGGAAGGCGCCCGAGACAGCCGACTCCTCGATGCAGATGAATATCCTGCAGGCGCGTCATCCATTTGAATTGGTACTCGAACTCGACCCCGTCCCCGAGCCACTGCTTGCTGTGCAGCTCTCTCGCGCCGAGCTGAGGCTGTCTGTGTCTCCCTACCCTATCTAAGTCGAACGGCCGCTGCCTGGTTGGCTGCCATTTTCCTAATAAAGTGCAACCGGTAAGACTTTGAAACAAATTTGATAATTAAAAAAAACAATTCAGACCATATTTTGGAAGTGCATCTCCGAAACTGGTTAGAGGTGATTTCGGAAATGCATATCCGAAGACACATGCGAACAATCATTTTTGGCAGACCATCATTTCTTTCCCTAACTCAATAAAAATTCAATTTGGACCAACTAAACATTATCATTGACCTACAATAAAAAACAACCTCGCCCTCCCAAACTCGTCGAGCGATATGGTCATGATAGTAAATTAACATAGATGTGTCTGCAGGCCCTCCCGGGTAGCCCTCCTCCTCCGCTTCATCCTCGTCGTGCTCAGGGTGAACATCGGATATCTCCTCCTCCTCAAGTCCCACATCCTCCTCATCCTCACGTATCTCCTCCTCACGAGAGGAAGACGCCCGAGACAGATGACTCCTCGATGCAGATGAAGATCCTGTAGGCGCGTCATCCATTTGGACTGTTACTCGAACTCGACCCCGTCCCCGAGTCACTTCTTGCCGTGCAGCTCTCTCGCGCCGAGCTGAGGCTGTCTGTGTCTCCCTACCCTATCTAAGTCGAACGATCGGTGCCTGGTTGTCTGCCATTTTCCTAATAAAGTGCAACCGGTAAGACTTTGAAACGAATTTGACAATTAAAAAAAACAATTCAGACCATATTTCGAAAACGCATCTCTGAAACTAGTCAGAGGTGATTTCGGAAATACACTTCCGAAAACACATGCGAACAATCATTTTTGGAAGACCACCATTTCTTTCTCTAACTCAATAAAAATCCAATTTTTACCAACTAAACACTATCATTGACCTACAATAACTACACCCTACAATATTTTTCTAATTTTTAACAGCCCTAATAACATTTCCAACTTAGAGTTCAAAGTTATGGAAACTTACACTTTGTTGAAGCTTTGAGTTGATGTTGAATGAGGCTTTGAATGCTTATCTATGCTTGGAATGAGTTGTAGAGCAAAAATCCTTTGATTGCAAGTCGGCACAGATGAGTTTGTTTGAAAAAAGTTTGTATTGAAGAGAATGAAAATGAAGGGGTGTCTGTTTGGATTTTGTAAAAAACGTAACAGTTTTCGGAGATGCATCTCAAGACAATTTTTTTTTTAAAAATAAGGTTATTTTCGGATATGCATTTTAAAAGAAAAATGTGTCTTCGAAGATGCACATCCGAAATTTAAAGGTATTTTGGGGTTTTCACAACTGGTGTCTAAGAAAGTATGTAAGTCTAAAAAAAAATTCTCTAATATTATTAATAATAATGAATCAACAAAGTCTATATTTTATTATTTATGCCTTAATTATGAAGGAAACAAGCAAGCAAAAGAGTTCAAAGAGAATGTTTGGATATTAATGAAATGTTCTACAAAACCGACTAGTAATGTGGTTTGACCCAACTCAACCCTACAAAACTTTGTTAGTATGGTGAAAATTTTCCCCACTTATAAACACATGTTCAGGCCATATATAATTCGATGTGGAACTCTTAACAAATAAAACAAATAAATGCAGATCAAATAAAATTACTATTGAAGAAGCAAAATACTTAAATTTATTGACTCATAAAGATTTCATCAAATTCCTCTAGGGTCATGAGAGAGATCCTAATAAATATGAACCCAAGAGGAATCTAAAGTTTTTTCTTTAAAGTATAAAAGCAAGAAGGCGGAGGACAACGCTATGCAAGATGAAGAATATAATGATGAAGATTTTAAAGGAATGATGTCGAAATTTTCCTTGTATCTATGGAGTAGAAGGGAAAGCCAATTTCTCAAAAAGGAATTCAAGTTTTTTAAAGATCCAACGGAAAATAAGGAAGTTGACAATAAGGTTATTTAATATGAATCCAATGAAATTGGAAATTTCATAAATAAATGTCCCAACAAATTGGAGAAAGAAAAATGAATTTGGAGAAAAGAAAAAAGGATTCAAGAGAGCATGAGATCAATCTAATGAATCCTCCATTGAAGATAAGGAACACACAAATGTTTCTCTAATGGCTTTAACATCCTACAATGTTTAACTTGGTGATATAATTGATGATGATGATGATGATGATGAAGAACGTAATTTATTTTTTAATTTTTCTCATGATAAATTATCTCAAGTGAGTTACTTGATAAGATTCATAGAACAACTTTCTAATATCAAGGTCTCAAAAATATCTATGATAGGTCATAGAACACCACAAAACTTTTGAAGGAGAAATTGATGTTTTTAAAAATGAAATTGATACTTTAAAATCTCAAACATCTCAATTTTTCAAAACTTGGCTAATCACATAGATAGAATCAAGATCACCTCATTAATCTATGGTGTAAACAAGAATTAATAACAAGATAGTATTAGGATATGTTGATGATCCTATGATTTAAACTGAATATTCTAAACTTTTAAGCTCTTATCTTACCGGAAAAAAAAACTTTTAAGCTCTTAATGTTGAAAAAATGGTCCCAATAAAAAAAAAGTTTGTCCTATGTTAAAAATATGTAAATCTAAAATCCCTCCTAGAACTAACCAAAGAGGACCCAAAAAAATCTGAGTAACTAAAATAAAAAATTGTTTATATTCAAAATTTGTTTAGCAACCCAATTAAAATACTGATCTTGATAACTAGATAATGGATGTCTACGGCACATGATGGACAAAAAATATATGTTCCAAAGCCTCAGGATGAAGAATTTTGTACGATTTATAAATTATTTTCCAAACCCTTATTTCATGTTTAACTGCACTATGAGTATCTAAACTTTAAATTGTTAGGGATGAGTTCTTGATCTTGGGTATAACCAATTAACCATGCATCCTTGTATGCTAATGTTTTTTTAATGATTTATCACTTATAAACTGCTTTGTGGTTTACCTTGTGAAACAAAAGGGGAATAACTAAAATCACTAATTATTATAGGCGCCCGACATGCTCTTCTGAGTAGACCGTTTAATTGGGACGTGCTCTATTGAGTCCCGACATGCTCTTCTGAGTAGACCGTTTAATTGGGACGTGCTCTATTGAGTCCCGACATGCTCTTCTGAGTAGACCGTTTAATTGGGACGTGCTCTATTGAGTCTGAGTTTTCTCTTGCCCGTTCTAGGAGGCAACTCGAGAAACTGCACATATACGGTAACCTTGAAATTTAGGTAATGGGCTTGATTTATCCAAAAAAAAACATATTAGAACAGGTCTTTTGTGACAATATGAGTGTCATATATCTTTTTGAGAACCTCATTCACTACCACTGCACAAAGCATATTAAAATGAATATTCACTTTGTTAGAGAAAAAGTTATGTGTGGGGAGGTTCTTGTTTGTTATGATCCATTTTATCATTAGATAGTAGTTATTTTTACAAAAGAATTCCTCCTTATTTTATTTGAGGATTTCTATATAAGTCTCGACGTGCGTTGGTACGTTGATCTCTCCTACCACTCTAAACATCACCATATAGGGTATTTCGCCGCCGCAGCCAGGCCCTAACCACCCTAATTTACTAAGGCCTTTGAGTATCCCCTACCTGCGTAGGAATACCACGCACACCTATACTTTTGACAAGTACATATTTCTAGACCGGTTATCTTCTGCGTAATAGTTATCATATTAGTTTTGAACTAGACTGTTGTATTTTGGAGAAATTATGGTTGATCGTCTTCCTTGCACAATTTGAACAATGTCACGAAACGTTTTAAAGAGAGCGATCTAGTCCGCAATCGACCGATAATTTCTTGAATGTCATATTTTAAAATCATAAAACAACAATAACTATATTAGCAAGTAATTTGATACGTGGTCACATGGATATCCAGTATCCAATATATATTAGACAAATAAATTGCATGCATAATATTTTAAATTGGTTATAGAATAAACTATTATGTATACAACTTCAATGTTGTAAATTGGTTATAGGTCCTTTAAACCAATGCCTACCACTGACTAACCAGTAAGAAAGTATAAGGAAGATCAAACATCCAAGTGCAACAGGTGTGTAGTTAAGTGTCTCAATTGTTATTGGGTATGAAACTGGCAATGAGAATAGTATGGATATGATCACCACCCAAATAACTGCAATCCAACCAACAACAATTCCATAACGGCCCAAGTTGAAAGGTCCAGGAACAAAGCTCTTTCTTGCTAAGGTCACCCTAAAGAAGATAGGAAGTGCATAAGCAATGTAGAGATCAATCACTGATATGGACACCATGGCTTCAAATGCCACTATACTTCCAAGAGACTGCAGTTTATATGAATTGTTCAAATTGAGTTAGAAAGAAATAAACTAGCTGTTAAGGGATACAATACAACAATATTAAATCTCGTTAAGCTAACTGAGTTGATAGCTGTGCAGAGACATCAAATACAACAATATCAAACCATACCGTTAGGGCCATGCAAAATGATATAAAAACAGAAAGCCAAACTGCATATATAGGAACATCCTGCTTGTTAACTTTATGCCACAAAGACGAAAATGGCATGGCACCGTCTCTTGAGAAAGCATAAGCCATTCTGCACAAATTTTAACTATCATAAGTAACTATACTCAAATTTAATCTCTCTTGAATGAAAATCACACTGAGAGCACATGCAGTGAGTTTGTTACCTTGAATTGCTGGTAACTATACCCATACCACAGAAAAAAATGGCGACAGCAACAATTCCTAAGCAAATAATACCTCCAATTCCATTTCCATATCTTGTTTTGAATGCTTGATAGAATATCTCAGCAATGGCATACCCACCAGCATCATTGTTTTCACTCAAAAGGTAAGGAATATCAGTAACGGCGTAGGTGATACCGATTATGTAACCCCAACCAACAATAACAGATATCCCAACAGCACTTATAATTCCTTTTGGTCCATTCCTATCAGCACCCTTAGTTTCTTCTGTCTGAAAATTCAAGTTTGCAATAAAAAAGTCTTTTAAGGCCAAAATTTGCATAGCAGAATTTGAAGTTTTGAACAGAAGGTTATTTTCTGCTTCATTCGCAATGGACAATACTGAAAGGAAAAGTGTAAAAAATGTTTACCATATGAGCTGATGCATCATAGCCGGTAAGTGTATACTGACTCATTAGAAGTCCTAAGAGAAACGTGTAGGGTCTGCTATTGATTCCATTTCCATTATCAGCATTGAAATGAGTGAAAACAAACTTGGTACTAGCCCTTTCCGTCACAACAGATGGAATGAGAATCATAAGCACAAAAACACCTATAAATTTCTCTGTTTCTGTTAGTAATTGAAAAACTAAGGCGTTTGTACTAATGATCGAACAGGGAAATTCTTCATACCTAAAACATTCCAAATAGCACCGACTTGTCCTAAGAATGATAACACAGAGATAGGAAGGCTGTTTATCATACCATGAAGGAGCAAAATTCCACCATGGAAAGCAAGAACTACATATTTAGATGCTACATATCCACCACCATTTTTTCCACCAGTACTAAGGAGAATGATGACCTGAATGAGTTGTGCAAGAGAAAAATCTACACTTGTTGTCCCTGCCCACTGAAAATGTAAACAAAATTTTAGCTTAAAATATGAGTACTAGAAATGTTTTGACCATGCAGTGAAACTTGGACTTGGACTATATTGAATTCCAGAACATGTGACTTCTCAACAATACCAGGCCAATAATATTGAACCTGCAAGTAAAGAGAAACAAAGAATGGTAGGTCAGATAAATGAATGTACTATATTGAATTCCAGAACATATTCAGACCATATATTATTCATAACAAGCTCTTTCATGCCCAGGACTGGACATCTGGAGCGTGGACATAAATATTTGTTAGTGACCCAGTTAAATACATAAAGAAACCGTGTATGTTGGTTAAGATGTTGGCTAAGAAACATTTGAGTTTGTTTACCATCCAGTAATCCAGGAGGCAAAAGGTGCCCATTTGGGACCAGCAAGCTTGGCACTCCAATAGTAAAGACCGCCCGATGTCGGAAAAGCTGAACAAATTTCAGCCATTGAAAGTGCAACAAGCATGGTGAAAGCAGAAGCCAAAAACCAACCATATTGCATAGAAACCGGGCCACCATAGTTCAACCCAGTGTTGTAAAGGGTTGTGATACCGGTGAGCACAGATAGAATAGAAAAAGAAAGAGCAAAGTTTGAAACCACCCTGCAGTTGACAACAAACTCCAATGAATCCGAACCAAAACTAGAAATGAAAGAATAAAGGTGAAAGAATGGAGATAATCTTTACGAGAGATCGCGCTTCAATTCTTGTTTGTAACCAAGTTGAAGAAGACGGTTATGCCCAGAGTCAAGTGAAGCATCACCATTGATAACTACATGAGATGGGAGTGTCATGTTTTGTGTGACAGAGCCTAAAATCTTGCTTGCTTGCAGTCAAGAAATAGGAAGCATGTAGTCAAAATATCTTGGTTATTGTCAAATTTGGCCTATCTATCTTGGTTATGGAGTGGATCCTTACTCCACATAAAATAATACTTGTTGATTGTTGATATATTCATCCATCATTCAAATTATTTGTTTCTTTTGTCCTATAGAGTTAAATTTATTATACCAATATAGTCAAATACAATCACGGCCGCCCCTCACTATTGACCAATGTTTTATATTATTAATTAACATTAAGATGATGATACATGTATACACAAATTATTAAATATGTATTTTATATGTAATATATAATATAAATTATTATTATTATTATTATAATTATTATTATATATTTAGATATATAAGTAGTTATTAGTAGTTTTAGGTTCATCTCTTAATTATTAAAAAGTAATTGTATTTGTATATTTATCAATATATATTAGTAGTTTACATGTAAACAAGAATGAAGAAAATTATTCATAAAAGAATTATAGTCTTTTCCGGATGAACACCAACCTAAAAGAGAAATATGTTTTGGAAAAAATATAATACATCAAACATTTCACAGCCACTTTTTTCACAAAACACAATCTATGGTTTTTATGAAAATCATGCATACTTTCATGCTTTCTCAATCTTCTCTCGTGTTGCAAAAAAATGTATTCTTTAATCCCGTCGTGGCACTAAACATTCTCACTGTATACACAATAAATGGACAAAAAACAGTACGGTAACAACAATCAGATACGTGGCCGAAACATTGACAGCTAGCAAAATATTCCAATCCAACAGCCAAATAAGAACAAGGCAATTGACATTGAATACATAACAGAGAATGACGCCAAAGTGTCAATTATCTGCAACTGCAACTAAACCTCAAAACTCTAATTTTTACAGATTATGGACATCTCGTGGTCTTTCCTATGTCTTTTGGGCAGTCAATGCATCCTTGCATTTTGTGCTAATCCACCACCTAACATGGGGCTCGAATCCCAGCTATTGCCTCGTGCATCTCCATCATGCTGAGATGGGATGTACACAGATACTGCCTGAAGCTCCGCGGATTGTGCAAGTTGACTGTCATTGTTGACGGGAGGCTGAACATTACGAGTTTCTGCTAACATCTGGAAATATGCATGGGGTCCCCAACCTACATATACAATTATATCGTATTACACTAAAAGTGTTGCTGAATAAAAGTTTAATTAAGTGTTATTTCATAGGCAATTCTGTTAGATTATGAAAATAAACTTGAAACAACTGATTGGAATGTTTTAAGTTATTTTTATAAATATATCTTAACATTAATTTAAGCGCTTATGACACAAGATAAACTCATAAATTCTAAATAAGCTCTTCCAAATGACTCCTAACTTTAAATTTGAAAGTCCAAAAGCTAATTTAACATTGCTCAGGGATGATAAGGAAGCATAGCAATATAAACAAAGATGCTTACCATAGACTCTAAATTTATATATCTAGGGAAAGATTTTGGTCTATGCCATGAACTTAACATATGAAAAGTGAGGCAGTTACAGGTATTGGAAACCTTGTTACAATTTTGAAAGAAAAGCTATTACAATTTTGAAAGAAAAGCACAATGCCCCCCTACCCCACTAGGAAAACCCATAAGAGCTGATAACAGGCTGGGGGTTTTGGTTGAAAATTCAATCTACATGATTTGGTATAATCCAAGCTTACTTTGAATTTGGGTCTAAGCTCAGCACTAAGCCCATATCACAAGTTTAAATTAAATTAAAGTCTTAAAATTTGAAACTTTGTTTTAGCATAAAAAAGTATTTTTAAGACACAAAACATTAAAATCCAGGCAAAATAGAGATGTTATTTAGAGCAAATGTTTTCTAGATTACAGTAAAAAAGTATTCACCAAGTTGATCCTAGCCAAAAGGCCAAAACCAATCCAGACCGAAATTTCAATTTATATAGCATATGGCGGATATGGCATGGATAGGAATAAAATTGAATTGTCATTACAGCAATATAAAGGAATGATAGGAAGAAGGGAATGATTCATGGACATACCATCAGTGTCATATGGAGGTGGAAAGAATTGTAAGTAACAAAAAGAAGCAATTGTCGTCCCTGATAAAATAAGTTCAAGTAAGAAACATTGCCAAAAGGTTTACAGAAATATTTAATCAATCTGGCTTCAATAAACAAACCTATAAGACCTCCAGCAAATACATCTGTCCAATGATGCCAATAATCATCAACACGGGAGACAGCAATCAATGCTGCCATGAGGATAGGTAAGAGAACAAGACAGAGCTTTGCAATGTGACCGTTTCGATCAAACACCCTAACTTTTCCTGATAGATACCAAGACAGATATACAAGACCTGCAAAGGACCCTGCATACCAAAAAAAATGACTTTCTGAGCTTATATTGTGGCAGTTCATACAGCTACTGATAAATTAAAATTTGAGAACAAACAATAGTTGCAGAAAGGTCACCTTACTTACAATTTGGTTGATTTATACATGAAATATTGTTAATTTTTTCACTATTTCATGTACAGTTTTTTAAAAATAAAAAGCTAAGTTAAAACAGATGATATTTTTGTGATTATCAGTGAAAATAAGAATTGAAAAGAGAAATATATTTTTCAAAGCAGACCCTAAGTAAGTTAAAAGTACTTACAAGATGTATGCCCACTCGGGAAACTTTTGTGCCCTTCCTTAATAACACTACTATCTCCATTACATTTAACATCACCTGTTACTTTGTCAAACACCTGAACATTTCATGAAGCAACACTATGTTTACTGATTAAATGACTTAATATAATAATTATGTATCACATGGTAATTAAATTATATTAATAGGACTATCTTGGTAGTAGATAAAAAAGAACACCCACCCCTGTTCCATTAGGGAAACAGCGCCAGAAGAAATCCGGCCGTGGCCGTCCAACACCGTCTTTGATAGCATCAGTTATCACCGCAGTAATGAGTACAGAAAATAAAAGGCCTGATGTATTTGGTAATAGTAATGTTATGGTATATCACGATGATGAAATAAGGATAGGGAAAACAACTTTAGAAGGTTCAGAAATGCACCCAATATGGCATGGTGAAAGTCATACACATCGTTTCGAATGAAATAGTAAACAAGAAAGATGACAAGTGGCAGCAATACTGCAATTACCTGTTCAGAAATTAAAATTCTAGAGTTTATAATCTTGAGTATTGACCAAGTCAAGAGCAAAGATAACATAATCTCGAACATCTAGTAAGATACGGTTATTTGAAGCAAAACATACCGGAACTGCCCAAAAAGGAATAGTGTTATCCTTTAGTGGGTATCTAAGGTCCGTCATCATCCCCTCTCCAACAAAACGGTGAAATGGCTCTATAATATTCAAGACAGCATCAATTACCACAAGAAGCAAGAGAATCAACCAGTCATGCATATGTATCCTTGCGACACTAACTCCATGTGATCTGATAGTGTGTACACCCAACTGAATTTCTGGCATTTTTTGCTGCAATTGACTAAAATGTAGGTTAGCAGGAATTATTATGATAGAAATCAAAGCACTGCAATCCACAAATTTAGGGATATATATAGCCAGAGCAGAAACAGAAAGGAGAATATGTTCATTTACAGCTGATCTGATCTTCAAGGTATCTATTTGATAGAAACCTAATAGTAAAGAGGGTGTATGTGAGGGGGAATAATAGGGGAAAGGAGGAAGCTAACTACAACTCATAAATAGACTACATATAAAATTATAAACAGACTATATATAAGTTAGGAGTTAATTGGGAACTCGGGGAGGCTTTTAGTTGTTGCTTTGTGTTTTTTTGGGCTTTCCCCCTTTTTGTGATAAAAAAACGGTTGAGAACTCGGTGAGGGCTGTAGGTGATAGGTGCTTCTCAAAATCACCTTACATTGTATTCTTCCTGATTGCACTTGACCAGGGGATACAGAATAACAATTCAGGGGCCTATTGCCCTAAATTTCATCATCAATTATGTTTACTTTTTATTCTTATACCAGTTAACGCTATCAGTAGCCGTGGTCCCAAGAAAATACAGATCTCCCACTTTAACTTAAAAAAGGCCTCCCTCTAATTTTTGTTTTAGGCCTACATATATATTGGGCCATCCCTGATTAGAATTTGACAAAGTGAAGATACTTTGGGGGTGTTCTCTGTCATGAAAAGATTGAGAAACTGATTCTGACATTCTTCATAATATACAGTGAGACTTCTTTTAGGGATGAGGACAGAAGAGCCTCAAAATGACCACTAGACTACTGACACTAACTGAATATGTTAACTCAGCACATCCAGCTACTTGCAACTAGAAGCTACACTAACTACCAGAGACATACTTACCTACCTGATGCTATACATAATTAACAAATGTACAAGAGCATATATACAAGCTGTGGATCGTGCACTCCGATGGTTCAGAAAAAATGCGAATTTTAGGCCCACTTAGAGGCTCTATATAGCATATTAGACTTTGAAAGAGTACAAAACAAAAGAGACAGTATGTTTTCTATGAAGAGAAAATGACTCTGTTATATTTCAGAAAGCATAATGAGACCTTAGGGATGGACCTAAAAGGCTTACAAGTTACACTAGAGAATGAACACTAACAAAATATGTTGACTCAACATATTCATTTACAAGAACTATCAACTACATACATGTGCTACCATCTGCACTAGCTACTTGTGCTATAGATAAACTACAAGTCTACAACTGTACAAGAGCATGTACAAGATACAGAAATACATAATCGGATTACTATACAAACACAAACACTATTTAAGTTATTTCATGTTTACTTCAGATTTCCGTTGTATGATATCAATGGTGATTTGTGTATGTTTTGTTTTCCTATAGACACAAAGCTTATGTTAATATAATGCTTTAACTTCTAAGTTTACCATGTAGGACTAAATCCTGGATTATCCTAGACTCTTGATTAATAATCAATTTATCTCTATCTTGACACATCCCAAAATGAGGTCACAGATTTAAACTTTTCTTAAAAGTTGTCAAAGTCATATAAACACCTCCTAAATATAATATATACCTAATCTTAGTTACCTTCTTGTTTATGACAGTTTCTGAATCACAAAAAATTTACCAAAAGATCCTTATAAAAAAGTGTTAATTATAACAATTCATCACTGAAGCCATAGAATTCAAATACAGAAAGAAAGAAAAAATCTAAATCCACTTCGCATTTCGCAATCTCTCTGAACAACAATCATACAGTTTGCATGCATAGCAAGGGTTTCTTATTTCTTATTTTCGTTTCCTTCCAAAAATCAAAAGCACAAATTCCGAATGGAGCATTTCACATATTGCGGAGATTAAACAAAAATTAGTAATAAACAACAAAAACTGAATGAACCAGAAACTCAAAAATCTCCGATCCAGAACAAATCAAACACAGATTAGTTAATTCAAAAAGTTGCTAAACTGTTAATGTTTTGAATTACGAAAACACTTGCAGAAAAAGAAAGAATAAAGCATGTGCAGTAGAGTAGACAAAAACAGAGAAAGCGAAACGCGTGGAAAGAGTAAAGATGAATCACAATGCGATGAGAAAGAGAAAGAGAGAGGCACGTGAGGAACCTGCAATTGCACGTGCGCGAGATTCGTGGCGGCGGAAGACGGAGGAGGAAGAAGAAGAGAATGAATTTATGATCGGTAGCGGCGAGTAATAGAGAGTGTGAATAGCGAAATAAACGGAATTCAAAATAGAAATGAAATAGAAGGCGCGTGAGATTATTCTTCTTCTTTTTTGGACTCAAATTATTGGGTGAAGTTGAAACGAAAGAACGCGGTTTTTAATTTTGAGGGTATGAATGAGCTTCGTTAGAGTTTTTATCTTGAAGAAATCATTAACAAAATCTTTTTTATTAAATTAAATCTCATTAATTCATAAATAAAAAGTTTATAGCTCATAAAAAATATTAATTATAAATTTTTAATGAAAAAATACATAATTTTCAAACAACTTTTTCTAATCTAGCTTTAACTTGTGTCCTTTGTTTGTTACTCATAAAAAATAAATAAAAAACAGAAACAAGGTACTGTATCCATTATGGAGACAGATTTGAAGACAGATCCTGAACTAAACACCTTTATTAGTACAAATATTTTTTATTTATTAGCTTATTGTTAAACATTTTCATAACATATTTTGGAAAATAAAATATGAAAATTAGCTTTTTTTTTATAAACCATTACTTTTTCTTGTCCCCCTTTTTTCCTTTTGTCTTTTCCTCTTTTCCTCCTTTTTGACTACTCATGCAGAATTCAATTATTGATAGTTATTATTTTGTTTAAACTTTATTATTATAAATATTACTGTACTAGTATATTAGTTCAATCAACTACCTTATATTAGATTAGTTACGTTTTAATTTTCTGCATAAGGGAGTGGTTACGTTACTACTAGTATATTAGTTCAGCTACTTTAAAATTTCTGAAAATTCGGTTACCGATATTTTAATTACATTTATTAATTGAAAAAATGTCAACATATAGTAGTATTTTAGATAAAGACATTTTTTTCTTGAATTTTGTATTATTTAGCTAAATACCATTGTGAAAGGTACATGTTATACTAAGCTTATTGCAAAATACTCAAAAGGACAACAACAAAAAAAACTTATTTATGTTCACAAGAAATAGAATATTGTCTTGTGTTAACTCTTTATTAAAGTGACACATTGAAACTGCCACTTCGTCAAGACTTAAGATTGATACAGTAATAAAAATTTAGTTATGGGGTTTCTTTGGTTTTTTGTGCAAACAAGAAGACAATGTAGAAGACGATTGGAGAATTATGCAATTTCAGACGTTTCATGGGTTTTCTTGAGTTTCTTGAGTTTTCTTGTTAAGTTTCATCCCACTATTTTACAATTCAAGTTTACTTGTCAATTTTATTTCAGTCAAGTATAATATTGTCTTTATTCTCTCTCCTTATGATTTTCATTTTATTATCTTTTATTCGTTCTTTAAAATTTATAACTGAGCTCGCATTTTTCTTATCCAACAAAAGGATTTTATTAAAAAAAACACGCACACAAAAAGATTTTTTGTTGGTATAATAAACTCTAGAGTTCAATGATTTTTCTTTTGTTAGAAATTAAAATTTGCATCGTGTTGTTTATTTATAATATTAGGCGATGTTGTTGCACTTAATCTTTGATACTCACTCATAGAAGAAGGAATCAATTCCTAATTTTATTATGAAAGTTTTGGCTATTAAATAGCCTTATAAAAATAAACTACAATGTAATAGCGGAATTTGTTAACTTTAAATTAGTCTATAAAAACTACCTCCTAAAAGATGGATTGAGATTCTCTAACTTTCTACTCTCTAACTTTGCTTGACTTTAGACATTTCTGGCGGAGAGGGAATTGAAAAACAAAGAATAAAAGAGAGAAAAGATAGGTGAGACATTGTTAGAGAGATATAGAGAATAAGTTATGGTGCAGTTACCTCCCTAAAGTCAGTGGATCCTTAGCCCAAAAAGATAGGAGTTTATTTATGTACTTAACAACAAATGATGTCACTTTTAACCCAATAATGCCTCTCCTAAACGTATTATCATTGCAATCAATTTATATTATCACATACTTATGGCTTTTCTTTTAACTTCATGAATACATCCAGCTTAAGCGGTTTTGTCATAATGTTTGTGGCTTGTTCTTTTGTTCCACAATGAACCAATTCAATGACTTCTTTCCTTACAATATCTCTTAAAAAATAAAATCTTATATCTATATGCTTGCTTTTCTCATGGAGTACCAGATTATTTGATAATTTTATAGTTGAACTATTGTCGCATATAATAACAATACTTCGAGCTTGAATCATACCAAACTGCTTCAAAATCCTTTGCATCCATAGACATTGACATGTACATGTAACTGTTGCAATGAAATCAACTTCCATAGTTGACAAAGTCACCACTGGTTGTTTCTTGGATGCCAAGGATATATCCCCTTCACTTAATAAAAAAAGACAAAATACCTTTTTTTAGTCCCTTAACGCTACCTTAGGGTCCAATTTGGTCCCTTAAGTTTTAAAAAGATAGAAATGGTCCTTTAACTCTTAAAATAGAGTCACGTTAATCCTTTCTATTAGCAACGTTAGTCAAAATAAAAAATCACTTAAACTAGGATTTAGTTGGCACACGTGTGGCGTTGATGTTGAAATATTGCAATAAAAAAGTAATTTAAAGGCAAAAATCATTTATACTTAAAAATCACTCATTCAGTTCAACAAACCCTAATATACTCTTTACGCGAAGACGAGTGGGAGACGAGATGATTTGCCAAATCCAAAGCTTTGTTGAAGGCGATAGTAAAGAAGGGAAGTGAAGACGTCGTCTAAAGAGACCATTTTTTAGTACAGGTTAGTATTTTCACAATTATGTATCAGGGCTTTTGTGGTATTTTGCGATTGCTCTATCAAATGTGTAAAGTAGTTGATATCTCACATTTAGAACAATCAACTGCACTACTACTATAACCAAGTACGTTATTGCTCACAGTTTGGACTATAAAAAATAATCTGCAGTTCAATTCAAATGTGATAAACTAATTGTGAAACTAATTTTTGGAGCTGAATAAATGTATTCAAAATGGTAGATGTAAATTCACTTTCATGATAAATATATTTTGTGAAACAAAAATCAGATTAATGAAAATTTACAAATAATTGAAAGCATGTAGTTAACAACTTTGTGTAACCTATGCTTACTCCCTCCATCAAACAAAGTAATGAAATATGTGCATAACTGATGTTGATGATGGAAGGAGGTTTTAACATTTGTGACATATTACCTGGTTTAGGTCAACAATAATTTTAGGGTTTGAAAAAGTTATTTTGAATCGGGGTTACTAAGTTTAGAGTTGAGGAAGATGAGGTATTTCTATTGTAGTTTATTGGGAGTCACATGACGAACATAGAGAGATAGAGGAAGAGCCATCCTATTAGAAACATTGGAATTTCAAAAATTTGATGAAAAACATGTTGATTGATTTGACAAAAGGTTAGTTTTCAACTTTTTATAAAAAATCAGAGTTGGGTAGTATGGGGAATATGGAGTAGAGTGTTTAGTTGATAAATGTATAGGAAATAGTTTATTGTGGTTTAATTGGCAAAAACAAGTGAAATATAATAGTTATAGCAGAATCAATGTGAGATCGGGTTGTCAAAACCAGATTTTGAATATTGAAAACCTTGAAAATGACAAATGATCGATGTAGAAAGAAGATTAAGTTGGTCTTTTTTAGAGCTTAGTACTTTCTTATATCACAAATTAGTTTTATTGAACATAGGTTCCTACCTCTAATGTTGAAACAGATTCCCCCCACATCACCCTCACATCTAGATGTTTTAATTTTTTATCAAAACAAAACATATTTGCATGTTTTCGAATATTTATATTCTATTTTTTCATAGCTTTAAAAATTAATGATTAAATCGAATGACAACATCTAATACAAATTAAATTTTTAAAAATCAAAATTTTAAATATTTAATTATCAAAATAACATATTATTTCAATAAAAATAAATGTGTAATCAAATTAATAAATATAATAATAACTTAGGATGTGTTTGTTTGAAGGATTAAAATTATAATCCTGGGAATATCATTCCTAGGAATATTATTGCTTTGAACTTTATTCCTATCAATGTGTTTGACAAATGAATAAAGTTCCTAGGAATATTTTTAGATTTTGTTTTAATTAAATTTTAAAAATTAAAAATTAAAAAGTAAATGTGTTAAAATAATAAGAGAGTGGGAAGTTATGGTTGGTTATTTTATATTCTCATGGAAATGTAAGATTTTCATCCTTTTACATGAGAATGAAAATGAAGAAACTCATGAACAAAATTTATTTCTGGGAATAATTTATCAAAACTTTAAAAAAAAAAAAATTCCAATGTCATATTCCCAAAAATAACATTTATATCTCCGAAACAAACACCCCCTTAATAATTTTTGACACATTGGGTAAAAGGGAATGAGGACATGGTGAGCATCAATATATTGCCTCCGCCATCATTTTTAAATTCAAGTTTTCTCTACCCCTATTAAATTTGAGATTAAATTGTCAGGAGTAAGTCAAATTTAAATTATATTGTCGTGCCTAACCATAAGATTATGATTTAACACTTTGTTGGAGTCTGTTAATTTAAGCACAAATCATTTAACGTTTAATTGATACTAGTATAAAAACAAACAAGCAAACAAATAAATAAAATTTCTTTCTTTCTTTCTTTAAAAAAGATTAACTTATATAAATTAAATCAATGATTTATTTAGTCAATAAAAAACACATGTTTATGAAATTATAAATAAGAAGCCAATTGATTTAGTACAAACATGACTCTTTTCTTTTTTGGTTTGTGTACAAATATGACTTTTAAATAGTCATTCTTTTCCATTTGGCAACACGCCTCGCATACGGTCTAGGAGAACAAGTTGTTGGCATTTGTTGCCAAGTGCTAAATTTATAAAAAGGAGAAATTTCAAATTTGGCGAAAAGAGATGCTGAGTCGGCACATCATGCCTTCCCTAGACCCAACCATCCTTAAGTGTGTATAAGGTGTCTTTGCAATACTAATGCCAACTTGAACAAGTCAGTATGATTACGATTTCGTATACTTGTTTGAATATACATGATCACAATTTAAATATAGAAACATAGTTTTCCCAACAGATCATTATCATGCAATGCAAACCAAAACAAGTGTTATTGTTTGTTTGGTCAATGATTTTTTTATTTTGAAAGTCAATTTAATTTTTTTACTTTATTTTAAAAAGTTTTTAGTTATTTTTATTTATTAAAACTCAATAAAAGTAAAGATTTTTTTTAAAAAAAAAAATCTTCGTTTTAAAGCTTAAAAACATCATGACCAATGATAGGATGCAGACGGTGAATTTATGATTTTAAACCGGTGGTGTTGATCTCCGATATGGTGGTGCGGAGTCAGTCTGCAAGGTTATCACTCAAATTTTTAAGTCAATTTAAGATTCAAAATAAATGTAATGAAAATGGAGATAAAAAAATGTACTTTATTTTTCGCGTAAAATAACTTTCATATACTGAGTTGAGTATAGTGGATTTGAGATGAATTGAACTTTAGTTATTTGGGCTTTTGGCCGGCCAAGAACAGTAGCCCTCAAGGCTTTGTCGGGCACAGAGAGCGGAGGAAACCTTCAGTAATTATTCGTAAGTGTGTGTATACTTTTAGTACTTAGAGAACAACACACTTATTTTACAAATTGATCTTAAAATGATATTAAAACTTGAGCTTCTAATCGAGACGTGTTTTGAATAGTCAGATTCATTTTATGGTGAAGTTCATGATGGTTAATCTTTGTTGTGTCATCATGAGAAAGGTTATTTCATATTGTTGATACATGTTCATTCTTTGATGATGTTCGTGATATTTTATTTTTGTTGCATCATCAAAACATGTATGCACATAAAATCATAGGTTACTTCTAGGAGAACGAAGAGAAAGAGCCCTAAATGCGCGAATAAAAAGGCAGTTGAAGTTGAAGAGTAGTTGGAAAAAATGAAGGGGGAAAAAGAGTGGAGAAAAATTGTGAGCAAAGAATAGAAAAATAAAGATAAAGAAGTTTCAACTTATACAAAATTACTTTATCCTCATTTGAAGAAAAAAATGAAAAAAGACCATTCAAGAAATCAATGACATTGATGATGATTCATAGACACTAGAACAAATGAAACAACATCTCTATCCTTAAAGAGTAAGTGTTACTGAACTCTATGATAACAATTTGAACATCTTAGTTCAGAAGTCTTTCGATATACAAAGAGTTCGATTCGACTTTAACATCAGATATTCATCAAAAATCTTAAGACATTGAGTGTATGAACTATATGATAACAATTTGAACATCTTAGTTCAGAAGTCTTTCGATACAAAAAGTTCGATTCGACTTTAACATCAAATATTCATCAAAAATCTTAAGACAACGAGTGTATAAACATTTCTCTTATGTATCTACCTCTTTACAGGTGATGTAAAACTTAACCATTTCCACTTAATTTCAACATGAAACACTTAAAGAAGAAAAAAAATGTTTAGATGTGGAATTGATAACATTTTAGTTCTACTAATACCATATTGAGAGAAATATTTGAATATTCATCTTAATCTTTAATTGATTTTGGAATAAATTCATATGAATGATTACAAAGGAAATGACCATCTTACATAACCATAAAAAAAAAAGAAAAAGAGAATAATTGAAATTAAGAAATTAAGCAACTAATTTCAATCCAAAAGCAGTTACAAGGACTACTCTATCTAACTTAGTCAACATCCTGACTTGATCAACTAAACTAAGGTAAACTACAAATTTATTTAAATAAAAAAGCAAACAGATAACTTAATCTGATAATCTTAATCAACCAAGAAAATAAGACACTATTTTTCTTCTTAATATAGTGGTAAATCTAGAGTTATCGTGTAGAGAACCTCATTTTCACTTTCAATTATACACAAAAGCATAATTGAAAAATTATGCTAGCTAGGGGGAGAACTTGTGTAAAAGATAGTTATAAGATCATCATGATTTCAATTGTGTCCCTCCCATTTCCATGGCTTCCAAAGTTGGGCTGAGATAACTGAAAGGGGTGACTGCATCACCATTTCTCCTTGGCACTCGAGTCGCGACTGTCCTTTCATCCATGGCTTGTACAGCAGGCGATTCTCGATTCCCAGCTGCATTGCCTCTTGATTCCTCCAAAGCCACAAAATATGCATATGGACCCCATCCTGAAAATAACCAAAATCAAACTTACAACAACAAAAGAACAGAGAATAAATTACTTTGGTTACTTTGGTTAGAGTGAAGACAAGTATCTAATATGTGTTGCAATGAGATGTGACAGGGCACATTTCTTTAGACTACAACCTTAGACCAAATCAACAACCAAAGAATGAGACAAGACAATGACATAGTATTTGTAAAATAGAATTATTGAATATAAACAACATTTGACATGCTGCTGGAAAACATAGAGATAGTGATGTTACCATCATCATTATAGGGAGGAGGAAAGAACTGCGAATAGCAAAATGTTGCAACAAAAAGGCCTGAAAGAAAACACAAGAGTACTAATATGAGTTTCAATTATAATTTTTTTAAAAGGATTTATGATTTTTAAAAACAAACCTAGAAGGCCTCCAGCAAACACATCTTGCCAATGGTGCCAATAGTCATCCACTCTAGAGATTCCAACCAGACAGGCAGCAAGTAGAGGAAAAAACACAATGCATAATTTTGCCACGTGCCCTTTGCGATCAAAAACTTTAACCTTCCCTGATAGATACAAGGAGAGAAAACCAAGACCTGCAAAGGACCCTGCCAAAAAAATTTATCTGATTAGATTCAATCTGTCAATGCTGATTCCAATTGCTCAAACTAACTAACTATAGCATTTATAGAGACAATTGAGCGTATGTTTGGAATCACGCTGAGTTTGACGAAATCATAGTAGCAATGTGAGTTTGTCGAAGCTTTAAAATGTAGCTTTTGCTAAACTCGCTATCAATCCAATCGTGCAGAGAGTGACTAAAGGTAGGAAAATAGTTGCTCACATGATGTATGACCGCTTGGGAAACTCTTATGTCCTTCTTTTATATCACTAGCCTTGCCATGACAAACCACGCCTCCCAATGCATCATACACCTATACGTTTAATCAAACAAAGGGTTAATGACCACTTTCCTCAAAACATAAGCTCGCATCCTCATCATAAGCAAAACCATCAAGACAATGACAACAATAAAGAATAGGAAAAAAACACAAACCAATCAAGTTAATTAATGACAACAAATGATATATATTACCTGTATTCCATCAGGAAAACAACGCCAAAAGAAGTCTGGCCGTGGCCGGCCAACAGCGTCTTTAATTGAATCAGTCAACACTCCAGTTATCAGAACAGCAAACAGAAGGCCTGTTATGTAACAATGAAGTACATCAACAACAATATATTCACCAATTCTTCAACATAATCTGTCACTTAATGTATATAACAATTCACGATTGCAAAATTTACCGAGAATACTATGGTGCAAATCATAAACATCTCTCCTACGCATATAGACGAACACGAACACAGATATTGGCAACAGAACTGCGTAAAGCTGATCACCGACAAAAGAAAAAAAAGTAATTATAATGACTTGCATCAAATAAAAATATGCGATTAATTCATAATACATAATGGAATCAAACAAAGTAGACCCCTTTCATTTGTTCCACATCTCTCTGATGAAGCAAAGTTTACTTATTTCAACAATGAATACTGATACATCAGTTATATACTTTACTTATATTATATATATACACATCTTAGATAAATGATTAGTGAACAACAGAAATAACAAAAAAAAATCTATCTAACTAAAGCTAACTAACAGAAAACTGAAACATCCTAATACCGATTAAAAACTTGAATTTTTTGTAGGTGAATGAAATGAATTATAAAAACAGACAAAAAGGTTCCTTGATATGCAAGCAATATAGAGTAATGGATTTTACCGGAACAGCCCATACAGGCACAGTGTTTTCTTTCATTGGATACATAAGATCTTCCATCATATCCCTTCCAACAAAGCGCCGAAACGGATGAATTATATTGAGAATAACCTCAATTAGTATAAGAAGGACCAATATAAGCCAATCATGAATATGATTTCTAGCAAGTGTGGCTCCATGAGACTTTATTGTATGTGCAGTAGGATCAATCTGTCTCCCTCCCTGCTTCAACAAAACAATCAATAAAAGCAAAAACGTCTGAGTTTAATTGACTTGCACTAATAGTTTAAAAAATTTATAATGTCATCTAATAAAAAATCATTATCACCCATATCATAATAGCACTAACTTCAAAATATCAGCGTGATTTAGCGGAATACACGATACTCATTGAATGACCGAGTAAAATTATTTTAACACAAAATTGAATTTCTACTTAAAAAGAAACTAACTATCTAATTTTTAATTATTTAAATCATGATTAATCCTCAATAAATATGAACAATATGAACGAAATGAACACTTGGGGCAAGTTTTGCAGTCATGTTTTCATGAATTTGTTGATAAAGGGAAATTAAAAGGAAAGAGAAATAGAGAGAGAAGTTGAAGAAACCTGAAAGAATGTCCAAAATCTAGGAAAAGACAAGAAACTCCCCAACGCCATGTGAAGGAATTTTCAGAGTCGCCAAAATCTGAAAATTGTTTGTGAACAGAAAATAAAGTGAATGTGAAATGAAAATAAAGTGTGAAATTATTGAGAAATTGTGAAATGGAAAATCTCTGTTACCTTTGAAATGACTCCAAACCAGTAATCTTCTAGAATGAGAAAAAAATAAAAATTTTAATTTATAAATGGAAAGAGAGATATTGAATGACCGAGTAAAATTATTTTAACACAAAATTGAATTTCTACTTAAAAAGAAACTAACTATCTAATTTTTAATTATTTAAATCATGATTAATCCTCAATAAATATGAACAATATGAACGAAATGAACACTTGGGGCAAGTTTGTGAAAATCTGAAATTTTGTTGCAAAATTTGAAATATACTAATTCGGAAAAACGGTTTCAGTGTGTATTTATGAAGAAGAAAATGAAGAAGGTTCTGCTTTGAAATGTAATGGTTTGGCGCTGGGTGGGTGGTTTATTTTTTTATCCTAAACAAAAAATTGATATTACTATATTGAACGTTGATACTTATAAATACAGTAAATTTTTAATAATAATTATTATCAATTTATCTAAAAAGTAAAATTAAGAATAAAATTTGAAAAATCTGTAACATTTATATTATTTACTTAAGCGTACCAAAAATCGTTGTTGAATTGTTATAACTTGTAAAAGTTTCTAGAAAAAAATAGATTCCAAATCTCATTTTGAAGTAACTAGGACTTACACTTATGCTGAATAATTACGTATCACTTTTCAAGTTTGTAAGAATTATTGTATAAATTCGTGCAACTTTCGAAATTAAACTATTGTTAATTGTTCAAATTCAATCACACTACATATTTGCTAGAATTAAACAAACAAACAAAATTATTTTCAACATAATCTATAAATTAATTTTGGTTACAAATTGTAATGGAAAGCAGTATACTATATAATCTGGAAGAATATTCAATGTTAGAGTGAGTCAACTCAAAATAATACTGAATATTTCGATATTGGTATACTGATTATGATTATTTGGTGATTTATAATTGAATATTTATATAGCCACCAAGTTTGGATAGATAAATTACATTGGGAAGTAGCAAAATTTCTTTTGGTCAGAAGAAATTATTTATGAAAAGTCTTCATTGTATTGAGTAGATGAGATGTCAACATTGTCTATTAGCATGAGGGGGTCCATCCATATTATAAATGTGACCGCACGTTGCATAGTTTATTAGTTGTCTAAAACTAACTAAATACATCATCAATAGATTAGGTTCTAACATAAGAGGAATAGAAGAGTCACCACCACCCTCTAAAATAGGATAAACAGTCTATCTATTATAGGCGCGGTTAGAGGATATAATTTTGAAGCCACTTCGAAAAGGTGCAAGAGTTCTCCTTCGACTTATCCAAAATTCAATTTCAAATATATAAAATACTCTTCTCTTCCGTTTCTTTCGTTGATTTTATGACTCAATTAAAGATGACATCATTTTGGACTTTCCAACTAAACCAGATTACGACATGTCAAACCAACAGATAACCACCCCTAAACTTTACTTGTCCTCATAAAGAATGAAAATAATGAAAAAGCACCATAAGATCCTGATGAATAGGGATGGCAGGCAGACCCAAATTCGTGAGGCCCGCCCGTATCCGAACTCGAGTCAACGGGTGAAAACCCCAATTGACTGAGTTTAGGTTCAGGTGTCACCCGATATTTCGGGTGCGGATTTGAATAGTGCAAAACCCGCACCCGAAATCACACTCGCTTAGACTTGAAATTACTTAAGTGTCTTTTTATATATATATATATATATATATATATATATATATATATATATATAAGTTGTAGGAAAATTGATGGAAAATTTCAATGTTGTTGTTGTATTTTATGTGTTTTGCTGCGGGTTCAGGTTCGGGTGAAAAAATCTGAACTCAACGGGTGTGGGCGTGGGTGCTATTTTGTCACTCGAATAGCCTTGGGTTTGGGTTCAGATTCGAGTGGTGATTTCAGGTGCGGGTTTGGGTAGTGTGAAACCCGCACCTGACCCTACCCGTTGCCATCCCTACTGATGAATAACTACATGTCACGCCAACAACCTAAAAACTGAATACCATACTAACAAAACTAACTCACAAGTAACAAATAGGTTAGAAACAGACTCGGGAAATAACCCACAAAAGAGAAAAGAAAGTCCACTACTAACTCTCAAAGGGAATCTATCTTGCAATAACTGCCAGGAAAAAACCAAGATCTTAGATGAAGCTCAACTACTCCAAATAAATGAAAGGATGTGACTTTGAAACGGAAGAGGAGCCATAGAAGATATCAAACTCCTCCTCTGGACGAGGTAATTGGATGGCACTGGAAAATTCTCATCACTAGAATGCATTTGAATCCACTTATCTTTATCTAATGTAAAAATAGCATCTCTAAGCAAGGCATGAAACTCCTCAAGAATGTACAACTCTTTGAGAATGAAGGATCTTCTCCATTTAAAGTCCTAGATCAGAACCCTATTGATAATTTCCCTTAACTCACCCAATATCCCTTCTCGCTAAAGATAATTGGAGAACAAACCATGAAACTTGGACTTTAATAGAAATTTCCCAAGGAAAGAATCCTCCTAGAAGGGAGCCTGAAGACCCGACCCCACTTTCCTTGTAATGTCATTAAAAAACCAAAACGAGTTGCCTTCCTCCTTAGTCCCGAGACGAGAAATCTCTCTCCACTAGGATGAGAAAAAACTTAAACCCTTATACCTACCACCACTAAGGGAAGAGATAGAGATATCTCCATATCTACTCCATATCTACCTATCATAATATCCCTCAAGAGCTCTGAATACCTTACAAGCAGCCTTCATTTCCACTTAGCCAGAAGAGCATTATTAGCCAACCTAATATCCATCACTCCTAACCATGTTATACTTTTGGGCTTACAAACACCATCCTTAGTCATACAAGGGATCTAAGACACATTCTTCACCCCTAAAAGAACCGCCTTTATAACTCCACTAACTTTTTCCTAATCATAGCAAGCAATTTTAAAAAGGAGAAGAAGAAAATATGGACGACATTAAGCAACGAATTAAGCAGGACCACTCTACCCCCTACCCCAGACTCACATATCTATGCTTCCAAAAGTTAAGTCTTTTTTCCAACAAGACAACCAAAGGATCCCAAGTAGCATATTCAGATATTATGCCAACGCACTACCTTTCACAGTTTTCTGAGTTCGGTATTCAATATCATATTCAGAAAAAAAATTTGCCAACGGGCAATTCTCTCGGTCAAAGCATGTTTTTCAAATATGTTCTTGATCGGATTCATTTTGGATATCAACCAAGTAGTATGATTCAACATGTATTGTCTCAAACGTTTAAAAGCCCAGGCTAAAGCACAACAAGTCTTTTCAAGTAGTGAATACTACGACTCACAATCAGTAAACTTCTTGCTCGGATAATAAATGGCATATTCTTTTATTCCAGTTTCATCTTGTTGGCCCAAGATACAACTCATGGAATTATCCAGCACAGTTAAATACATTAACAAAGGTCTTCCTTCAATAGGAAGGAGAAAATTATGGGGTACAAGAAGATATTTTTTTATACTGTCAAAAGCTTTCTCACAATCACCAGTCCGCACACATCCCTGATCCTTCTTCAACAACTTAAAGATGGGTTCACAAGTAGCAATCATATGATAAATGAACCCGGAAATATATTTCAGACGTCCAAGGAAACCTTTAACCTGTTTCTTTATCTTTGGTTCTATTTTTATCTGATTATATCCCGAAAATGCATCCATGAAGGAGAAAACATTGAACTTTTTCGTATTATCTACCAACATATCAATGTGTGGTAAAGGAAAATAATCTTTTGGGCTGGCCTTGTTCAGATCTTTGTAACCAACACACAAGCAAACTTTTCCATATAACATCAAGTTCATTGACTCGACTAGGTTGCTTTCCATATAGGTCTACGCTTCCTAACGATGAGAGTATGCTTCTGGGTCTATGCATAAATAAGAGAGTTATAAATAGTAACAGTGAAATGGAGAGTGAGTATCAATTAATCATTTAGAAATAAACCCATAAGGGGATAAAGTGATGGTGAAGTTTGTGACACTAGAATGGCTTAAAAGTGTTTTAATAGATTATCCACTCACCTCGACATCCACCTAAGCGAATATTGTGCTCCGCACAAGAATTTACATTCAACTCCTCATCAGTAAATTAATAATGCCGAAAAATTCAAATAAGTTTATGCATGCTTGTTGGGTACTATTCATTATAGATTTTGATAAGTCAGGACGATATAGTTAAGGTTCGACTTGTTTGGCTACACTATATAGGTCTGTGTGCAAAGCCGCTGAAATAAGAGTATAAATTTCATGAGGATGAATATTATTGCTTCCAGTTTGGGGATTTTCACATATGATATAGTTAAGGTTCGACTTGTTTGGATACACTATATATGTCTATGTGCAAAGCCGCTAAAATAAAAGTATAAATTTTATGAGGATGAATATTATTGCTTCAAGTTTGGGGATTTTCACATATGATATTAATTGTCCCTATCAATCAAGCAGTACTTATACATCTGTATGCATTAAGAAAAATTGTAATTTTTAATGCCTTGTGTTTTCTACATATTGATTTTTAACACATAAATTAAATACATTTTGTTTTATTTTTATGCTAAATGGTGTTGTAAAATGATGAATTATAAAAATAAATTTTGTCATCATCTTGTTGGATATTAAAATGCATTAGATCACATAAAGGGCAGAGATGTCCTATTTCACCTTAATATTTATTTATTATAGTTTTAATTTAATATGCATACACTGTAACACCCTTCTAAACCCCCACGGAATATTAAATAAATTCAGAGTAAAACATGTACAAGGGCATTACAACTCAAAAAATTTAAAACATTCAATCATGTCATGTCTTTTGAGGAACATAAAACAACGTTATTTAGTAAACATGTTTAACATAGCAGAATAGTTTCAAAATCTGAATAACTCAAAATGATCAATATTCATCACAAAAGAGTCACTGACTCGTAATCCAATCAGAATAATCCAAACAACTAAAACAAAAGTTTATGAAAATAACTCTAAAGCAAACGTTCCCCAGTGTTACAAGATCAGAGCATGACACCCGACACAACTGACATTAAACGGATTACTCTACGAGCTATCCTCACAACGCACAAAATCCGCTACTCCTCAATCTAAAAATGTCAACAGTAAGAGTGAGTCTCATTCACAAGTGATCCGCTGTCGCGCGCAGATCAAAAACGAGTATTTTGAAAACGTAATATAGCGACAATGGCTCGAGTCGTATCGCAAGGATTCTTATTCTTATTAACTAATTACTGAAACGATTAATGGGGGTTTTGGTTCAGGATCGATTTAATAAATAAATTGCAATTAAGTGATTAACAAAAGTGATTATAAAATAAGCTGCTCTACTGATTCGGGTTCCTACTCATCATCGATTACTATATGTTCAATTCCCTAACGGATTTTCAATCCCATTCGATTACAACACCAATCAAACAAGCGCGAAAGATATTGTTTCGATTATATTCCTATTTGCCGAATTAAGCATTCGGTTAGAGATTACGCGAATTAACAATTAAGCAAAGTTAAAAAGCGATTATAAATTAAGGAACACAATAGATCGAATTTAACAATCTCTATCCTATAATAACAATCGAATTAAGCAAACGATTGTATACGAATTAAGCAAACGATTTATAGGAAGAACTTGAAAGGAAATCAAAATTCAATTGAACATTATAATAATCTCAAAGACTGGAACCTGAATACAGTAGATCAACTCCGAGGAATTAGTTCTCCATTACGGTTCTTTCAAGCGTAAGAAAAATAAAAATCGTGAATAGTACCAAGTGAATAGTGTTTCGGCGGCTACTCTATGGGAAAATAATACGACCCGCTTTTACAATCCCACTGGGTCAAACATACGACCCAGGCCCAAAACTAATGACTCGAAACTTAAATAAAACTAGTGCTGCAACTTCAACAAATTTTCTGACCCTGCTACAGTTCGATTCTGACTTCGACTCCAACATGAAAGTCGTAGCTCTCTCTCTTAGCTTTCCGGCGATTATTAGAACGCCTCAATCGGACTCCTGGAACTCCGTGCAGACTGCTAATGCTGAAAAATTAATACGAAAAACAAATAAGTGCAAAAATAAAATAAAATATAAAAACATATTAAAACATAAAAATAAATAAAACAAACCGAAGAAATGCTTGAGTACAAACATGGAAGAACGTGCATCAAAATACACTGATCAACAAGTAACAAATATTATGAGTTCATAAACAATAAAACATCATGAGCATATTATCCACCCAATTGCAATATATTTAGATTTATAGCAACATTCATCAATCACACCAATAAAATCAATCACATCACATCATAACATTGGACATCTTCCATTCATGTTATAATAATGCATACATACTAATGCAATGAAACTACATGCATGTGGTATCAATTCGTGAGATTAACCCATCTCAGCAATCCAAACACCACCAGGATACGGCTACTGCCAACTCACTAATTCCACACAATGGGAATTAGCTACCGCTGATTAAAACACCACCAAGATACAGCTCCAAATGAATATGAATGCATGCACCACCTATAGCATGCTAATCATCAACACCGAATAATGCATTCATATTTCAACATCGAGCAACAATCATGTCATGCATACATCGCACTAACACAATATCAACAGAGTAAACACCAAGTATAATGTACTCAAACCTCCATATAATCCAAACAATTACATATTACATGATTCACACCGAACACAACATCTCATTATAATCATGTTGTCAGAACATCTCCACATTGTCACATTAACCAATTCATGCACACAATGTACAAAGCACGTCACAAAGAACTTTAAATCTAGGTTTTAAAAATAAATTCGAACTATTGTCCGACACACCATTTAAGTATATAAAGTATTTCATTAGCTCCACAGCGCTCAAAACAGCGCTTAAAACGGGTACACGGTTTGAAAGTTACGGGTTTTAGAAAATATTAATTTTTTTTCAAAAGCTACAGTGTAACCGGTTACAAAAAGGGTGTAACCTATTACACCCACGAAAATCACTTATTTTTCAAAATGTTCCTAATGTAACTGGTTACGGGCAATAGCGTAACCAGTTACGCTTGATGTAACTTATTCGCTATTATTTCAAACATGTTGTAATCAGTTACCGTAACAGATTACGAGCTCGAAATTTCAATTCTTTGAAAACTCAGTGTAACCGGTTACCGTAACCGATTACTCCCCTTCTGCAACAGCAACTTCGCTTTTGACAGCATTTCAGCCCCTCCACTCAATCCAAATCGTACCAGTTCGATTATCACACAATTTCAGAGCTAATTTCAGATATTTCATACCAAATTATCAAGCAACAAGTCTATCTAACATCACCACTCATTCACAAACATTCAATTGCATACAATCTATGAATTTGAGCCCTAAACTTCAAAATCCCAAAACCTAACATACATCCCAATTGAATCAAACAATACACAAATTCAATCCTACTATTCATAAACCGATAAAAGATGGTAATCGGAAGAGTCCCCCCTTACCTTAGCCAATTTCTTGGATTCTTCTACTTCCTTTACTTCTGCACTTTCACGTATTCCTCGTTCTTCTCTTTCTCCTCTTTTGCTCTTTTGCTCTTCTATTTTCTGATTTCTTTATTCCATAAAAAATAGAACATAACTTTAGTAAAGGCCTAACACTTAGCACCTCCCCTTTACTAACCACAACACTGACCCAATAACCTTATTTCCTGATTCTCCAATTTAATCCAATTAAAATACCGACTAATCCCGATAATTAATTTAAATTCTAATTAAATTAATAAATGGAAAATACGGGGTGTTACATACACTAACAAGCAAAGCAAAGGTTCATAACTTCATACCATTAAATTATGTTCTTAACTTCATACCATTGTTTTACCTCTCCTTTTACAAAGCACCAAAAGTTGTCCTTAATGATATCATTAAGATCCAATGAGCATTCTTGTGAAATATGGAAGAAAACAAAAGGAGGATTAATTGGGTATCTTGGAAGACTATTTGCAAGCCTAAACAAGACAGAGGGATGAGAGTAAAAAATTGCGAGGCCTTCAATAGAGCTCTTTTAAAGAAGTGAGCTTGGAGAATGTTATCAACCAAAGGTTCAAATTTGGATTGATCTCTTAGAATTTAAACATGGGATACTAAGGCTCTAATTCTAGACCCGTCTTTGGCCAGCTTCTAAGTCAAAATGGTCCTTATGGTGGAGAGACCTTAGGATATGCGTTGGCGTTTGGAGTGATGATCCCAATGAAGGATAGAAAAACACTTAGAAAGGGGGGGTTTGAATAAGTGTAGCTTTAAAACTTGTAAGATAAAAACAATTTGAACAATGATTTTTATCCTGGTTCGTTGTTAACTAAACTACTCCAGTCCACCCCCTTGGAGTGATTTACCTCACCTGAGGATTTAATCCACTAATCCACTTGATTACAATGGTTTTCCACTTAGACAACTGCTAAGTCTTCTAGAGTATCCTGATCACAACCTGATCACTCTAGGAACAAACTGCTTAGACAACTTCTAAGACTTGCTAGAGTATACTGATCAACAACCTGATCACTCTAGTTCTTACAACTTAATGTAAATAAATTCTTTTAAGAGTTACAATGCTTCTTATAAAGCTATTATCATAACTGTGATTTTCTCTTAAGTTTAAGCTTAAATCTCACTAAGATATTACAACAACAATGTAGTGAGCTTGATGATGAAGTTTGACAGCTTTTGAATTTGACAGCGATTCTGAATAGTGCGCAAGTGTTGTATTTAGCTTCTCATCAGAACTTCATATTTATAGGCACTTGAGAAGATGACCGTTGGGAGCATTTAATGCTTTGCGTATTCTGTACAGCATTGCATTTAATGTTTCACTCTTTTGTCAACTACCTCGAGCCTTGTTTCCGCTGTGTCTACTGACGTTGCCTTTAATAGCTTCTAACGTTCCTTTTATCAGTCAGCGTAGCCTGCCAGTCTAGTACTTGCTTCTGATCTGATGTTTGTGTAAACAACGTTTGAATGTCATCAGATTCAAACAGCTTGGTGCAGAGCATCTTCTTGTCTTCTGACCTTGAATTGCTTCTGAGCGTGATACCATGAGAACTTCAGTGCTTCTGCTTCTGATCTCAAGTTCTTCTGATGCTTCCATAGACCCATGTTCTGATTCTGCTTGACCATCTTCTGATGTCTTGCTAGACCATGTTCTGATGTTGCATGCTGAACCTTCTGAGTCAGTGCTTCTTGCGCTGATTTTGTGCATACTCTTTATATAATTCCTGAAATGGAAATTGCATAGTATTAGAGTACCACATTATCTCATACAAAATTCATATGCTTGTTATCATCAAAACTAAGAATATTGATCAGAACAAATCTTGTTCTAACAATCTCCCCCTTTTTGATGATGACAAAAACATACATAAATGATATGAATTTGCAATCAGAATATCAGACGGCTAAAGACAATTACACAGCTATAGCATAAGCATATAAACATAGTGTGTGAATATGTCTCCCCCTGAGATTAACAATCTCCCCCTGAGATAAATAATCTCCCCCTAACATAAATTCTAGAAGAATTTTATAAATAAAAGACTTCCCTGAGTATTTCAGTTGAGATGTTCACATATGCTTAGATCTTCGGAACATTCACATCTTCTGATTCTTGCTTCCATAGGACAGCTTCAGAACTTGAATTTCCTAGATCTTCAGAATATTCATAGCTTCTGATTCTTGCTTCCATTGGACAGCTTCAGAGCTTGAATTTCTTCTTGAGTCATTGCATGCTAGATTGTATCAGAACATTGTTGAATGTACCAGAGCATCGTGAGAGCATCTTTACATCCTGAAATGTTACAGAACAAACTAAACGACAAAAGTCAGCATGAATGAATCAGAACATAAAATATGTATCAGAGCATACAAACATAATGTTGCAGAGCATATTTTGTAACTAAAAACATGCATCAGAACATATAAGGAATAAGAACGAAAACATATTCTATCATCAGAATATCAGAACATTCTTCCTTCTTGCTTCTGATTCTTGAAGCTTTATAGCACTCAGCTTGCTTCAATTTCCATGAGCTTGATTCTTTATAGAATTGATTTTCCCCATGTCTTTGCTTCTCATTTTGAGCTTTAAAGAGGATCTTCAATTCCTGCAAAACAACACTCAAAGACATAGAACTTTGCAAGTTCTGTTAGAAATGTGGAGCCTTTCTCCCAGCAACTGATAAAATAAATCAGATCATTTATCACATTTTTCTCCCCCTTTTTGTCATAACATCAAAAACATAAAAGATTCAGATGAAAAACAAAAAGACAAACACTTGAAGAAAAGGATAATTTTCATTAAGCACGGAGAAAAGGTTCAGAAGTACAAGAGGGCAAGGGAAGATGCATAGAAAAACAGATGCAGCAAAACAAAAGAAAACAATCTAAGACTCAATGACTAAGATGACCCTATCAGAAAAACATGATCTTGGTCAGCATATCATGAAATAATCTCAGCCCAAACTTGATAAAACGGCTTCAAGGTACCAGTTTAACTTGAATCAACACCGGTAACACACGAAATCAGCTTCTCAACCTGGAACCAATCAACTCTGCCGGGAAGAGGACCAGCGACTCCTTCTTCATCGTCCAAGTTGTACAGCTTCCTGATTAACTTCTCAGTTATCACAACTTCATGCCCTAGCACGAAGGAGATAATGACGGTTGCATGAACCCAGAAATCTTTCACAAGGGCTGGATAACTTGGTCCAACCAATCTAGCAAGATAGTTTGACCATCCCTGTGCCATGATCTTAGCATCAGGTTTGAAACCGTATGCTTTCAAATTTTCAAAGTCCAATGAGGACTCACAGAGAACTTCCAGTTCTGACTGAGGAATGGAGCAAGTCTTCAGAGGAGCGTATCTGTGCTTGTTGTATACCAGTTGAGAGGAAGACATTTCTTCTGTCGGGTTTGATGTGCTTGATGAAGGATTCATGATGATGTTGCTTGGTTTCAGATCACAAACTAGGGTTTTAAAGAACGAATGCAGAGAGAGAGATGCACAGATGGAGAGAGAGTGAAAAAGATGAAATGAAGATGAAGTGGGTTATTTAAACGGTTTGAAAAAAAATAATAATAAAAAGAAAATTGTTTAAATGAAATGATTACAGAAAAACATGACATCAATATGCATTTAATGAGAAATGACGTTAGGAGAGATAAAGTGACAAAATGAAATGATTTGCACAGTTACCTAGGGCGGCGTCTCCTCAACTGCACGCATGCTTGTCCAAAAATAGTGAACACGTGTTCATTTTCTGGAAAGACTGGTGACAGCTGTTTTACTATAAAAGAGCTTCTGAATCAACTTAGATAATGAAACGTTAGTAATAACAGAATCAGAACTTCTAATTGATCATTATCAGAACTTCTTATAGCGGCCTAGTCCTAACACATTTCAGAAGTTATTCATACACAGATCTTCTCATCTTCTCATTCTGGGCATAAGTCCATACTGATATTCTTCAGAATGAACTTAAACCTATCTTTAGCAAGGGGTTTTGTAAAGATATCAGCCCATTGATGGTCTGTATCCACAAAGTTCAAAGAAAGAACACCCTTCTGAACATAGTCCCTCATAAAATGATGTTTAATCTCAATATGTTTAGCTTTGGAATGTAAGATAGGATTCTTAGATAAACATATAGCAGAAGTATTATCACAGAAAATAGGAATGTGACTCTCATATATCTGATAATCTTCTAGCTGACTCTTCATCCAGAGCATTTGTGTGCTACACCCAGCAGCAACAACATATTCTGCTTCTGTTGTTGAGAGCGCTATGGTAGCTTGCTTCTTGCTGTACCAGGAGATCAGATGACTTCCAAGAAATTGACAACTTCCAGAAGTACTCTTCCTTTCAATTCTATCTCCAGCATAGTCAGCGTCACAGAATCCTACTAAGTTATATTCTTTAGATCTTCTGTAGACTAAACCAACGTTAGTAGTACCTTTCAGATACCTCAGAATTCTCTTAATAGCAGTTAAGTGAGATTCTCTAGGATCTGATTGGAATCTAGCACACAAACAAACACTGAATAGAATGTCAGGTCTAGAAGCAGTTAAGTATAGAAGAGATCCAATCATACCTCTGTACAACTTCTGATCTACCTTCTTACTTACCTCATCCTTACCTAGAACACATGTTGGATGCATAGGAGTTTTGGCTTCTTTGCTTGCAGAGAGATTAAACTTCTTCAGAAGTTCTTTCACATACTTCGTTTGATGAACATAAGTTCCATCAGAAGTTTGGTTGATTTGAATCCCAAGGAAATACTTAAGTTCACCCATCATACTCATTTCAAATTCAGCCTGCATAGACTTAGCAAACTCCTTTCCACGTGAAGCATTAGATGTTCCAAAGATAATATCATCAACATAAATTTGACAAATTAAAATATCCTTCTTAGATGTTTTACAGAAAAGAGTCGTGTCCACTTGTCCTCTAGTGAAACCATTGTCCAGAAGGAAAGAACTTAATCTTTCATACCAAGCTTTGGGAGCTTGCTTCAACCCATACAATGATTTCTTAAGTTTGAAAACATGTTCTGGAGACTTAGAGTCTTCAAAACCAGGAGGTTGGTGGACATAGACTTCCTCATCTATATAGCCATTTAAGAAAGCACTCTTAACATCCATCTGATACAGAGTGATGTTATGTTGAGTGGCAAAAGAAATCAATAAGCGAATAGATTCTAACCTGGCCACTGGTGCAAAGGTTTCTGTATAGTCAATCCCTTCTTGCTGACTATATACCTGAGCCACCAGTCTGGCTTTGTTTCTTACCACATCTCCCTTCTCACTGAGCTTGTTTCTGTACCAATGATGTTGAATCCTTTAGGTCTAGGAACCAAATCCCATACATCACTCCTTGTAAACTAATTTAGTTCTTCTTGCATGGAAATTATCCAGTATGGATCTTCTAGAGCTTGATCAACAGAAGTTGGCTCGATCAAAGAAACAAGACCTAATTGACATTCTGCATTGTTCTTAAGGAATGCTCTTGTTCTGATGGGATCATCTTTCTTTCCAAGGATCACATCTTCTGAGTAAGCAGAGGTGAGTCTAGAAGATCTTCTGACTGTTGGCTCTTCAGAAATTCTGAGATTCTCTAAAGATGTAGCAACTTGATCTTCTGATTCTTTGCTTCTAAGACTTTCAGCTTCTGGAGCTTTGCTTCTTGGTTCTACAACTTCTGATATGTCAATATCTAAATTTGCAAAATTCTCAAACTGCTTTGGCTTTTCAAGACCAAGCATATCATCAAACCTGATATTGATTGATTCTTCTACAACCAATGTCTCAGTATTGTATACTCTGTAGCCTTTAGAGCGTTCAGAATATCCAAGAAGAAAACATTTTTGTGCCTTAGAATCAAACTTACCAAGATGATCTTTAGTATTCAGAATAAAACACACACATCCAAACGGATGAAAATATGAAATGTTGGGCTTTCTGTTCTTCCACAATTCATAAGGAGTCTTATTTAGAATAGGTCTTATAGAGATTCTATTCTGAATATAACATGCAATGTTTATTGCTTCTGCCCAGAAGTGCTTAGCCATATTGGTCTCATTGATTATGGTTCTGGCCATTTCTTGCAGAGTCCTATTCTTTCGCTCTACAACTCCATTTTACTGTGGAGTTCTAGGGCAAGAGAAATCATGGGCAATACCATTTTCTTTGAAGAACTCCTCAAAGAATCTGTTCTCAAATTCGCCACTATGATCACTTCTGACCTTTATGATTTTGCACTCCTTCTCAGATTGGATCTGAGTGCAGAATTCAAAGAACACTAAATGAGACTCATCCTTGTGTTTTAAGAACTTTACCCATGTCCAGCGGCTATAATCATCTACGATGACTAATCCATATTTCTTCCCTCTGACAGATGCTGTTTTGACTGGTCCAAACAGATCAATGTGTAGAAGTTCTAACGGCCTTGAGGAAGAGACAACATTCTTAGATTTGAATGCAGGTTTGGAGAACTTGCCCTTCTGACATGCTTCACAAAGAGCATCTGATTTATATTTCAGATTTGGGAGACCTCTGACCAGATTTAGTTTGTTAATCTGAGAAATCTTTCTCAAACTAGCATGTCCTAATTTTCTGTGCCAGACCCATTGCTTTTCAGAAACAGACATAAGGCAAGTCACCTTCTGCTTCTCAAGATCAGAAAGATCAATCTTACAAATGTTGTTTTTTCTCTTTCCTGTAAATAGGATTGAGCTATCCTTCTGACTTACAGCCTTGCAAGACTTTTGATTGAAGATTATGTCATAACCATTGTCACTTAATTGACTTATGGACAATAAGTTATGTGTTAATCCTTCTACAAGAAGTACATTAGTTATGGAAGGAGAGTTACCAATACTTATAGTTCTAGAGCCAATAATCTTGCCCTTCTGATCTCCTCCAAACTTGACTTCTCCACCAGACTTAAGCACCAGGTCTTGGAACATAGACCTTCTTCCCGTCATGTGTCGCGAGCACCTAGAGTCCAGGTACCATGACATTTTGTGCTTTGCCTTCTTTGATGCTAAGGATATCTGCAACAAAAATTATCTTCTCCTTAGGTACCCACAATTTCTTGGGTCCTTTCTTGTTAGTTTTCCTTAAGTTCTGATTGAACTTGGGTTTAGCATGATAAGTAACAGGAGGAACATCATGATATTCTTTGGGTTTGTCAGCATGATATCTTTTAGGTTGTGTCACATGCTTCTTGGTGTGTGTTGTGTTAAAACTCTGTGCATGTGATGTGAGCTTGATATCATGTGAGTGGCCATATTTGAACTGATTATACAATGGCTTGTATGTGATTTTCAAATCATCAACATGTTCAAATTTATGTGAGGTATCACCCTCATAGCCAAAACCAAACCTTTTGTTTCCAGAAACACCATATATCATAGAAGCAAGATGACTTCTGCCAATACTTCTAGATAGGAACTTTCTGAAGCTCGAGTCATATTCTTTCAGAATATGATTGAGACTAGGAATGGATTTTTCTGCTTCAGAAGGAGATCCACTATCTTTGGATAATTTTAAAACTTTTTCCTTCAGTTCAGAATTTTCCACTTCCAGCTTCTTAGTTTCAAATTCAAATTGCTTTTTCAGCTTTTTGTATTTGATACTAAGATGAGCCTTGAGTTCCAGAAGTTCAGTTAAACTGGAAACTAACTCTTCTCTAGATAGTTCAGAAAATACCTCTTCAGAATCTAATTCTGATGTAGATTCTGATCCATCATCCACTGTAGCCATCAGTGCAAAGTTGGCTTGCTCTCCTTCAGAGTCTGATTCTGATTCTGATTCAGAATCATCCCATGTTGCCATAAGACCTTTCTTCTTATGAAAATTATTCTTGGGATTCTCCTTCTGAAGTTTTGGACATTCATTCTTGAAGTGTCCAGGCTCATTGCACTCATAGCAGACGACCTTCTTCTTGTCAGATCTTCTGCCACCAGAAGATTCTCCTCGTTCAAACTTCTTTGAACTTCTAAAGCTTTTGAACTTCCTTTGTTTGCTCTCCTAGAGTTGGTTTACTCTTCTGGAGATCATGGACAGTTCATCTTCTTCTTCTGATTCTGATTCTTCAGAATCTACTTCTTCAGCCTGAAAAGCGTTAGTGCATTTTTTAATATTAGATTTTAATGCAATAGACTTACCTTTCTTCTGTGGCTCATTTGCATCCAGCTCTATCTCATGGCTTCTCAAGGCACTGATTAGCTCTTCCAAAGAAACCTCATTCAGATTCTTTGCAATCTTGAATGCAGTCACCATTGGACCCCATCTTCTGGGTAAGCTTCTGATGATCTTCTTTACATGATCAGCCTTGGTGTAACCTTTGTCCAGAACTCTTAATCCAGTAGTTAGCGTTTGAAATCTTGAGAACGTCTTCTCAATATCTTCATCGTCCTCCATCTTGAAGGCTTCATATTTCTGGATTAGAGCAAGAGCTTTGGTCTCCTTGACTTGAGCATTTCCTTCATGGGTCATTTTCAATGACTCATATATATCATGGGCAGTTTCCCTGTTAGATATCTTCTCATACTCAGCATGAGAGATAGCATTCAGCAAAACAGTCCTACATTTATAATGATTTTTGAAAAGCTTCTTTTGATCATCATTCATTTCTTGTCTTGTAAGCCTTACACCAGTAGCGTTCACTGGATGTTTGTAACCATCCACCAGAAGATCCCATAAGTCACAATCTAGACCAAGGAAGTAACTTTCCAATTTATCTTTCCAGTATTTAAAGTTTTCACCATCAAATACTGGTGGTCTAGTATAACCATTGTTACCATTTCCATTATATTGCTCAGCAGAGCCAGATGTAGATGTAGGTGTGTTTGTTGGAATTTCACCAGCCATCTTTTACTCAAGCGTTTTTCTCTTCCTGAATCTTTTCTAAACACGGTTAAGTGCTTGCACCTTAGAATCGACGCTCTGATGCCAATTGAAGGATAGAAAAACACTTAGAAAGGGGAGGTTTGAATAAGTGTAGCTTTAAAACTTGTAAGATAAAAACAATTTGAACAATGATTTTTATCCTGGTTCGTTGTTAACTAAACTACTCCAGTCCACCCCCTTGGAGTGATTTACCTCACCTGAGGATTTAATCCACTAATCCACTTGATTGCAATGGTTTTCCACTTAGACAACTACTAAGTCTTCTAGAGTATCCTGATCACAACCTGATCACTCTAGGAACAAACTGCTTAGACAACTTCTAAGACTTGCTAGAGTATACTGATCAACAACCTGATCACTCTAGTTCTTACAACTTAATGTAAATAAATTCTTTTAAGAGTTACAATTCTTCTTATAAAGCTATTATCACAACTGTGATTTTCTCTTAAGTTTAAGCTTAAATCTCACTAAGATATTACAACAACAATGTAGTGAGCTTGATGATGAAGTTTGAGAGCTTTTGAATTTGACAGCGATTCTGGATAGTGCGCAAGTGTTGTATTTAGCTTCTCATCAGAACTTCATATTTATAGGCACTTGAGAAGATGGCCGTTGGGAGCATTTAATGCTTTGCGCATTCCGTACAGTATTGCATTTAATGTTTCACTCTTTTGTCAACTACCTCGAGCCTTGTTTCCGCTGTGTCTACTGACGTTGCCTTTAATAGCTTCTAACGTTCCTTTTATCAGTCAGCGTAGCCTGCCAGTCTAGTACTTGCTTCTGATCTGATGTTTGTGTAAACAACGTTTGAATGTCATCAGAGTCAAACAGCTTGGTGCAGAGCATCTTCTTGTCTTCTGACCTTGAAGTGCTTCTGAGCGTGATACCATGAGAACTTCAGTGCTTCTGCTTCTGATCTCAAGTTCTTCTGATGCTTCCATAGACCCATGTTCTGATTCTGCTTGACCATGTTCTGATGTCTTGCCAGACCATGTTCTGATGTTGCATGCTGAACCTTCTGAGTCAGTGCTTCTTGCGCTGATTTTATGCATACTCTTTATATAATTCCTGAAATGGAAATTGCATAGTATTAGAGTACCACATTATCTCATACAAAATTCATATGCTTGTTATCATCAAAACTAAGAATATTGATCAGAACAAATCTTGTTCTAACACCCAATTGGTTTGGAAATAGAATCTCTTACAAACTTGGAAATGGGTCCAATATATTGACTTTTGGAGGAACAATTGACTAAGGTGCAATCATGTTAAAGATGCAATTTTCTTTTGTTTTTAACTGAATCCAGGTGGATATAGTAAAAATATGTAACTCAGGGCTTTGGAACAATAACACCATCGAAGGAGCTTGGCATTAGAACATAGCAGCACATTCGATTTCGACTGATGTATCCAACCCAGCTATACTTGAATGGCAGGAGCTATAGAATTTATTGTTGTTTGTCAAGCCCTCTCCTACCGAGGTCGACTATTTTGTTTGGTGGCGTCACGCTTACATGTTTTCGATTAAGTGGGCGTTTGGAGGAACTTTCATTTAAAGGCCCCCATTCTCCACAAAACTGTATTCAGCTTTAAAAGATGTTCGGAAGGCAAATCTTCCATCAAAAATTTAATTATTCGCTTTGAGGTTTATCATCAATTGTCTCCAAACGAATGACGAACTCGCTAAATGTGGTATCATTCCAAGTACTCACGACTTGGCCTGTCCATTATGTCTTGGCTTGGAGGAAACTCTTGTTCATCTTTTCTCTCGTTGCATTGTGTCGGTACAAGTGTGGAATCACATTATGGATTGAATTGGCCTTGGAAGGTTACCCATTGTGATAGTATGTTGGATCATTTAAAGCTTTTTGTTTGGAAGCTGAAGGACAAAATCAAGAATAACTTTTGTCTCCTCTTTTGTCTCGCAACAATATGGTTAATTTGGCTCATTAGAAACGACATCATATTCAATTGGGGGGCATAAAGGGGTTAGCCACATTGTTCTCTTAGTCAAATCTCTCTCTTAAGATTGGTTAGGTGCTAGACGTAAAAGAATCATTTCTTGTGATAAAATTAGATAGTGGTGGCAAAACAGGTCTGGCCCGTCGGGCATGCTCGTTTTGCCTACAGTTTTTTGCGAGACGGACCAATGTTTTAGACTCGTATCCTCTAATATGCCCGCCTAATTCTGCTCATTTTTATGCGGGCTTTAGCGGACACGAGCATTAACATGAAAACTGGCAATTCTTATACTTAAAAGGTGCAATGCCCGCGGGCCCGTCCCACACTCCTTTTTTTGCGAGACATGACACAATATTAGACCCGCACCCTTTAAGAAAGTTGTTTTGTCCCGTTTTTATACATACTTTTGCAGAACAGACCTAAACAGAACAGACTTGCCCGTTTGCTATTCCTAAAATTAGATGAATTATTGATCTATTTGATGCTTAAAATTAATCCGCAAACTTGTATTTTGCTCGGTGTATTAGAGTAGAGTACCTTTGTACTCACATCAATACAATGTTTGCTTATAAAAAATAAAAACTCATTAATAACCGAAAGAAAAGAAATAGTAGAAAGTTTTGTACTGAAAAAATAAGGTCAAGAAATTTGAAATCGCTGCCACAAGGCAAGTTAATTTTGGGGATTTTTTTACTGTACTGCCACAAAAATGAAATAAAAATACCATAATGCCACAAAGTGAAAATAAATGACCCATATGCCACACTTGTAGTTCAGGTCCGGCCACCCCTTGGACGGACGGATGAAGGATTTTTTTTCGTAGTTTGGGTCCGGCCAGGGGTGGGCCGGACGCTAACTGGATCCTTTTTTTTTATTTTTTTTGTTTTAATTGATTTAAATGATTATTAAAAGCTATAATTGATTTTTTATTTTAATTAAAGATTAAAAAACAATAAAATTAAATAAAAAAATTAAAATATAAATTAAAAAATTTATTTGCCAATATTTATAAAAAACATTAAAATATATAATAAATAACATTAAATATGAATAAAAAAATATTATAATATAATTAAAATTAATTTATAATAAAAGGTTCAAAAAAACATTAAAATATATTTAAAAAAAATACATTTGCCAATATTTATTTTAATTGAATTTAAAAATTTATTAATCATGAAAATGGTTTATTTATTAAAAATAATGATTAAAATATAATAAAATTATGAGTAAGTCACGGGTTGGACGAACATGTGTTGGTTCGGCCAATAGATGGACGAACATTTGTGGGTTCGCCCAATAGATGGACGAACATGTGTGGGTTCGGCCAATAGATGGACGAGAGCATATATTTTATTATTATTTTTTTGCCTATAAATAAGACTGTACAACCACATTTCCAATCACATCAGTTACAATTGAAGGTATAGTGTTACTATTGGAGATGTCTTCTGAACCCCTTCCAACGTTTCCACCTATGAAGAGAGATGCAACATTATTTTTTCAGCAACAAAGCCTCCGTTGAAGATCAAACTATGGAACACTCAAACTTTCGAGCATCTACAGAGGCACTTGATCGGATGGTTAGACGGAAACATTCTTGAGGGTGAAAAGATAAGGAAAATTGAAAGGCAGGTCACAGAGAAAGACCCAAATGGAGTAGTAACTCGTTCTTGGAGAGTCGTGAAAAATGACGCTGGTGTCCTTATGATGATGCTAGGACCACACGATATTGTGTTGATGGTTGTAATCTCTTAGAATATGTTTTATTTGTTTCCTGTGATGTCGTTTTAAGTGTTTCATGTGTGGTTGTTTTATTTGTGGCGGTCTTTATTTCGATGTCATTGAATGTTGTATTAGTAATGTGAAATGTTGTTTTAGTTATGTTCAATGTGAAATGTTGTTTTAGTTATTGTGGTTGCAAACTCAATTAAAAAAACATTATATTACATTCATAAAGCTAGTTTTAGTAAACATTAAATAAAGCTAGTTGAAGTAAACATTAAGGAGGCCTATTGGACGGGCCTGATACATTTGGACATTTACTTCGGATATGGCCTACTTCACGGCATATCCCACACATTCTCTTTTCCTTTTCCACGTCGTCCATTTCGGTTCGAATCCGAGTACTGTTAGGGCGGCCTCTTTTTTTCCTACGCATAGTTTCGTCATGACAAAGAGTAGGCCCTCTATATTGAGGCCAATTGTCTTGATGTGGGAGGATCTGGAAGCTTTGTTGGTAGACTTTAAAAACATGTTGTATCTTGAACATGTCGGGTATGTGAATGGTGTAGTCTTGGCGTATACTTTCACATGCTGCAATCACATGTGAGCAAGGCAAATGGAACGCTTGAAATTTTCCACAATCACATGTTCGCTTTCGCAGATCAACACCGTAAGTACCAGTTGGACGACCATCGTTGCGGTTTATTCTTTCGGCCACCATAAAATAGAACCTCTCCCGGTCAAACTGGTAAACATTATGACTGCTTGCTTTGTTGACTTCTTCAGTCATCCCCTTGATACACTTGTCTGTAAAAGTTTGGCCTGATGTCAACCTCTTTGTCCATTCATGTCCGCGTTGACCAAATAATGCTCCCATCCGAAAATATGTGGCCGAAAACAAAGACGCTATTGGAAGATTTCTGGTAGCCTTTAGCATAGAGTTCATTGCTTCTGCAAGGTTAGTCGTCATGTGTCCCCATCGTTGCCCTCTATCAAACGCCCTTGCCCACTTCTCCCTGGGGATATTTTCAATCCACTCCATAGCATCTCTATTTGTCTGACGAATTTCGGTTCTATAGTAATTGTACGTTGACTCCGTCAATGCATATCCTGTTACAAATAATAAACATGTCAAGAAACCGACAAAGCGAATTTGAAAAATTTACTTCATAAAGATCAACCAGACTATTACCCATGTTGACGAGTTTTTTACGTAGTTCTTTGTCTCTAATCGCACGCATAAAATTTTGCGCGATATGCCTTATGCAATAGACATGTGATGACGGAGGATTTTGCCATCCATTTGCAGGATCATCATAGGCACTTTTAATCGATGGATGTCTGTCTGATATTAGGCATAGATTGGGTTGGGGTGTCACATGGATTCTTAGATTACGAAGGAAAAAACTCCAAGCATCCTTGGTTTCACCCTCGACAATAGCGAAAGCAATTGGAAAAATGTTACCATTCCCATCCTGCGCCACAGCCATCAACAATGTCCCTTTGTACCTTCCATACAACCATGTTCCGTCGACTTGAACAATTGGCTTGCAATAGGCAAAACCATGGATGCAAGGTTGAAAAGCCCAAAATAGACGATGGAATATCATCTTATCACCCAACTGACTTCCTTCGTTTGAAAATGCAGGTAAAGTTTCCAAGTCTATTATCATTCCAGGCAGATATGTTTTCATTACCAATAACCATCGTGGAAGGTCATTGTAAGATGTCTCCCAGTTTCCATACAAGGATTCTATGGCCTTTACCTTTGCAATCCACGCTTTCCTGTAAGATATATTATAACCATACTTTCCTGTTATATGAGAAATTATGAGCTTTACCTTAATTGAGGGGTCGGTGTTAACCAAATCTCTGATGCAGTGAGAGACAATATCTGATGTAAGTTGTCTATGATCTTGCGACATTGAAGTGGTTGTGCAGACATGTGGTCCACTCAACTTACCTATCATCCACTTAGAATTCTTCTTGCGAACTGATGCTCTACATTTGAATTTGCAAGTTGGATTTTTGCATTTGATGACATATCTGTTCGTATCAGATTTGTATACCCAATAATCAAGATTATTGGTGATATGCCAATGTTGCATAGCAGCAACGCACTCCTCCTTGTCTTCAAACTCCATTCCCTCATATAAATCAACATCACTATAGTTTGTTATGTGGGAACCAAAAATTGATTCAGACGGTGCCTCTTCTAAACAGATATTTCGCATGTGATCCGGTGGGGCGTACATGCTAATCGGTCGTGCAAGTGTAGGCTGCGACGGCTCAACAATATCAGGGTCATTGTCATCACCAAAAAGATCTTCATATTGCACTTCTTGTATTTCATCCTCACTGTACTCGTCCACCTGTTCGTCGGGTATAAATGGTTCGTTGTTTTGGGTTGGCTCTTCGTCAGTGGGTTGGCTCAAACCGTATTGATGCGAATGCGACTCTTGCGATTGGTTAATGGGAGGACTAACAATATGAACATATAGCTCCATATCGTCAAGAGGTGCAAACGAATTGTGACATTCGAACATCACTTTAACGCCATCATCGTCCTCTATTGGTTTCATGACGTAAAAAATGATACCGCTGTCTCCATTAAACAACGGAAGTCGATAAATAATTTCACTTACAGGAAGTTGCAATTTTGTTTCGATCCGTTCCTTCAAATGCATAAAATCGGCTCTACAATGCACTTTGAAACGTTTTGTTTCGGTATTACTAAACGAAAAACCGTTGGTTAGATCGTTACTGATAACACCATTGTAATGCACTGAACAAATAATGTTTCTCTGAGCCATTGAAATGAATCTATATTTGTTCTCTGAACAAATAAATTTTCTATGTGTTTGAATGTGTGTTTGAATGTGTGTTGCTTTACATTTATCAGTCAAAGTGGTATTAATACTGTGCCAACCAAAAATGGACACGTAGGGAATCCGTCCAGGCAAAGGACGAATCACGTTTCAGTCCAACCAGGGGTTGGCCGAACCACAAGGGAGTCCGCCCAGGGGTTGGCCGAACCCAAACAAGGATAGTTGGAGTGCGTCCAAGGGTGGGACGGACGACAACTAGGCTCAATTTTCGCTGCATGCATGCATGCATTTGTCCCATCAGCCATTGTGTAATCAAATCAAATAGTAAAGCATGCAATAAAGTCTAATATATGTTGGATAATAGCATGCTCCATATATTGCATGCATTACACTTGTCTGTCCAATGGATTCTACAATGCATTTGCTTTGACTATAAATTCAACCTATCATTATCACTCCAAACTCATAACATCTTCCAAATTTCATACATTACATATTCATCTGAAACACACAATTATCACTACCACAATCACACAACATGTCTGGTTTGCTTACTTTGGGAGATAATCATCGAGGAACAAGAGAGAACGTGGCTGCATTCGTACGTATTTTAAATTTGTTACTAGTATTCTTATACGTATTTTTCACAGTTTATTGTTTTTGTATACTAACCAAATTATATATTTTTTGTATAGGATGAGTCTAAAAGGTTTAGACTACATAATCATATGTTTGATAGGGAGCCAAGTGAGGCTATCAAGCCTTACTTACAAAGAGCCGGGTTTGGGATCGTCTCCAAAATCAACTTTAGAAGTGTTGATTCTAAACTTGTAATTGCGATGCTTGAGAGGTGGAGGCCTGAGACACACACGTTTCATTTGCCGACCAGTGAATGTACAATCACATTAGAGGATATAAATATGTTGTTTGGCCTCCGCGTAGATGGGAGAGCTGTAGTAGGTGATACCGAAGGTCCCGATTATGCTTGTATCGATGCTTTAGGCATACAACCTTTTAGTGATAGGGTGAAGGGTTCGGTAAAATTGACATGGATACACGATGAGTTGAATGAATTAGAAAACCATTCTCAACAAACCGAGGAGGAAAATATACTGCATGCAAAATTATATATCTTAAGTATGATTGCTGTTTTATTTCCTGATAAATCTCATAGTGTATTGCATTCTTCTTGGTTCAAATTTGTCAAAGATCTTGATGAATGTGGAAAATATAGTTGGGGGTCTGCGTGTTTGGCTTACCTTTACAGGGAGATGTGCAAAGCATGTCGTGTAGGATGCATGAGTGTTGTAGGCTGCTCACTCATTCTCGCTGTGTGGACTTACTATCGCATTCCACAACTTGCTCCAAGGAGTGAAATTGCTCCATCCTATCCATACGCCACTAGGTAAATTCTTTACTCTATATATTTATTTTTCCACTAAATTAACGCATAGTCCTAATTGAACTTTTTAAATATGCAAGATTTGCACAACGAGGTATGGAGTATTACTCATCTCCAAATGCTTTTCTTGATGGATATCGTTTCATTTTGGATCACATGGTCCAAGGAGATGTAAGTTATTTTCCAAGCCATATACTAAATCTTTCATTTACTTGAATACGACTCTTATATTTATTTATGTCTTACAGTTTTTGTGGAGGCCTTACGAAGAATATCCTCGTCGCACTCAACGAGAAGCTAAAGCGTGGAGTGCAACTACATATATTATCTGTTTTCATATTGTGGAAATGCATCACGCCGACAGGGTTAGGCTTTAATTTGGTTTTACGCAAAACATCCCTCAACCCCCGAGGTGTCTTGGAGATCATCACCTGGTAACGAAGAATGATGTAAAGGATTGTAATTATCGAGATGTGAACATTCACGAGAACAATGAGTGGAAAGGTAGAAGAAACTTAATAATGACAGGTGAGTTGAGTACTACTTTACGCCACACCGATGAATATATGCAATGGTTAAGAAATATTCCATTGTTATATTTGTCGAAAGAAACGTATTTGGCAGACCCTCGTTATTACACCTCCTCTACATCAACCCCACAAACAACCTTTCATCAACAAATCCCACAATCATTCCAACCAACCACACAATTCCAAACAACACCACAATTCCAAACAACACCACAATTCCAACAAACACCGCAATTCCAACAAACACCACAATTCCAAACAACACCACAATTCCAACCAACAACACAATTCCAACAAACACAATTCCAACAACAAACTTCTTCCTTTCCACAAACATACCAACACACTCAAACCACACAACAACACACATTTTTTGCCACCCCATCTCAAATTCCAACCCCTTACACCTCAACCTCCCAAACAAACTACTACTATCACCAAGAACAATATCAACAATCAACACTTCGACCACCGCTACATAACACCCCAATCCCTCAACCCGACTTCGACCAATCATACTCCCAATCTCAACCGCTTTCACTCTCCCAACCACAACATACCTTTGACACCACAAATGTCTACTATCCAGACATGTCATCAAATGTGCCACAAACCTTTGTAGCTTCTACTCAACCATTCATTGACATCACTGATGATCAAGTACTCGAAAATTTACCGACAATAACTCCACAAGAACTGGCGAGGTTTATGAATGATGGTCCGTCGCATCAAAACGATGATCTTTCAAGCGACGATTCTCCACAAAGGCAACCTCCACCAAACATCGAGCAACCGTTAGGTAAGGGTAAGAGAGCAAAGATACCCAAAAAATGTCTCACTGGGGGCCATATGGTCCAACCAAAGCCCAAAAAAAAATAGACCTTTTTTCCTTGTACGTGTTTATGTATTGAATAAAATAAATATTGGAAATAATATTTTTTTATTCATATTTAATGTTATTTATTATATATTTTAATGTTTTTTATAAATATTGGCAAATAAATTTTTTAATTTATATTTTAATGTTTTTTATTTAATTTTATTGTTTTTTAATCTTTAATTAAAATAAAAAATTAATTATAGCTTTTAATAATCATTTAAATCAATTAAAAAAAAAAAAAAAAGGATCCAGTTAGCGTCCGGCCCACCCCTGGCCGGACCCAACCTACGAAAAAAAATCCTTCATCCGTCCGTCCAAGGGGTGGCCGGACCTGAACTACAAGTGTGGCATATGGGTCATTTATTTTCACTTTGTGGCATTATGGTATATTTGTTTCATTTTTGTGGCAGTACAGTAAAAAAATCAATTTTGGGAGCAGTCTATTATGTCTGGTGCCTTTTTTCCTACCATGAATTATGACAGCTAGCTACTACTTTAAAAGAACCTGCATTTTCTTGAACCTGCATTTTCTTACTAATAATCAGCTTGTAGCCTTCTAGTTGTATGCTTGTAGATTATCAGACTCAGGTGTTAGTTTTGTTTGTTACATCACATGTCATACGCATAAAGTAAAAAGGAGTTTTTTCTTACATATTTTTTAAAATTTTACGAATATCACTACTGTGCAGAAAAAGTATTTTTAAAATATTTAAATATATCACATTAAATAATTGGATGATAAAAATATTTGTAACTAAATTACAGTATTAGAATGTTTATTCTTTATAATTTATGTAACACTAAAAAAAATGTTAACTATATTTTATTTATTCAATATATTTGTAATCATTTATATATTTTTTCGCAATCAACAATAATAAATACGTTAAAGATAATATAAACTATTTTTCTCAAATTAATAAGTCACTTTAAAATGTATGATTAAAATTTCAAACCTCCCATAAATAGAAATGTCATAATATGTGGTACAAACCATGCTCCCATGAACTCTCTATGTAATAAATTGTTTTATATTTTTTATTTTATGCCATTGCGTATTCGTTAATATTTTTTTAATTTTTATTTTTTTAAAATTTTTTCTTCATATTTTTAATCAATAATAATTTTTTAGAATTTTCTTTTCATATATTAATTATATTTTTAAATACGGGTAAAAATGTTAAAACAATTTATATTTAAAATATAAATAGCATATTTTTGTACAAGTGAAAAAATTAAAAAAAAAAAACTTATTTAAAAAATAAAGTTCCACTAGCATGAGAGTGATGATTCTAACGGAAGCCTCTATTTTGCTAGATAGTTAGCAGAAGCATTCTCCTCCCTAAAAATATGAAATAGTTGAACTCGTCATTCCCAAGAGAGAAGCTTCTTAATGTTTTGAAGAATCTTGATATAGTGATGTCAAACATTAACAGACTCTGAGATAAGCTTGATAGCAGAGTTGAAGTCAGAATAACGCATCAGGTCTTTGATGCCAAGTTCTTAGACCATCCACACTCCATGATATAATTCCATCAGCTCAACATGAAGGATATTGCAAAAACCAATATTATCCACAAAATCGTGAACCCAAGAACCATCAACATTTTTAATCAATCCACCAAAACCCGAGCTGTCGAGATTGCTAAGGTTATTGCCATCAACTTCAACATTATGTTACTATCTCTGTATGGATTCCATGTAATCGTTCTTGTTGGATGAAATAGATTAGGCTTGGGAAAACATTTAGCTGACAAATTAGCACAATTCACTGTGATAAGTTTCAAAGTATAGGAAGATATCACTTCATTTGCAAAACACAATTTGCTCCTAGCGTGCCACAACCACCAACAAGCTGCCAAAATGATATAGCCACCATTTATGTCATGTCTAATCCAATCATATAAACTATCCATTTGAAAGAATAAGGGGTCCAAGAAGCCAATAAATTTATAAAAGTGAGTAAGAATTTCACAGTCTCTCAGGAAGTGTAGAGTCGTCTCAGTGTCTTAATTGCATTTAAGACAGAGATTCGTCTGGAGCATATCAGGATGACACATCGATCTCATAGGAATGAACTTATGTAAAGTCGTCCAAAATAAGAATTTCACCTTTTTAAGAGAAGGAATATACCATACCCACTTCCAAGAGTTATTGTCTATTGTGTTCTTTACAAATTCTAGTTTATTGAGCCAATTATAACTATATAGATAATATATAACAAGAATACATATAAGTTTGAAAATATAATTAATTTTAAATAAAAGTAAGATTATAAATTACCCTAAAAGATTGTTCTTTACTAGTAACTATACTAATAATAAGAAAAAAAAGTCACAAGAGTTAGAAAAGCAAACTTTGATAGTTAGGATATACTCTAATGGTATGGGAGGTAGAGTTGTAATGATCTGCTTAGTTCTATCATAGCTTTTATGCTATCTTTTTACAAAGCTCCATTGAAATTGTTGTGGAGTGATGTAGCTCATAGGAAATTTATTCATTGGGTAAGTTGGAAGAATTTTTTTTGCCCAAAGAGGAGGGTGGTTTAGGGGTCAAGAATTTAGAACTTTTCAATATTGCTCTCCTGATAAAGTGGAAATGAAGGATTTCGAAGGACAAAAAAGCAATTTGGGCAGATGTCTTAAACCATAGATATCGAAATCTGGGGCTTTATTTGTTAAGCAATGATGGTTGTAAAGGTAGGAAGAGTGAATCTATATGGTGGAGAGATCTCATTAATTTGGATTTTTATTTTTTTTTATTTTTTTTTATTTTTTATTTATTTTAGCTTGAGTTAGCTTGTAGTATAAGTTAGCTTAGTAGTCTATAAATAGACTAGTCCTCTCAAGTTGTTGAGAGATGTTTATTGTTGTTATTTACTTGCAGGGCCGGTCCTGACATTTTAGAGGCCCTGGGCAAATAATAAAAATAATCCCTAAAAAATATAATTAAAAAAATCATCTATTTAAATTATAAATAATATCAAACAACATCAAAATTAGTCATTTTCTGTGTAACTAACATAAAAATATATTATTCTTATTGATATTCGGTAGCAGGATCGTCTCAAATAATATTGAAGCCCCCATACGATAGAGAAATATATATATTCTGAGACTTTGAATATTTTGAGACAATGCGGTAAATATTTCAAAACTTTATTAGAGTTGATATAATAGCATGAAAATAGTTGAAGTATTTTGAGTAATTATAAGACCTTAAAAATATACTCCGGTAGACTCGATTAACTTTTGTTCAAAAATATTTTAAATCTATTAATTTAATTTATATATATTTATTCATGACAATTTAATTAAAAATAATACTAATATTATTAAAAAAAATTATATGACAATAAAATAACACAAAATAGAATTATATTTTTATATAAAAAATAATAATAAATTAAATAGTGTGTTATATTTTCATCATAAAAATAGAATTATATTATATAAATAGAGAAAAAACATGTCTGTTGCAAGGGTCGAGCTTTCGTTTCCATATTGGAATCGGAAGCACAGCACCACTACGCTGTAACAAACATACAATATGCTAACTCAACTTGTCCAATATATATCTAATTAATTTAAATATTTCCAAACCCCAAGCCCAAAAATAAGAGGCCCCTAATATTTTGAGGCCCTGGGCTGTGGGCCTGGTTGCCCTGGCCAGGGCCGGCCCTGTTTACTTGTAATCTATGAACCCTTATTTGGGCTGTGGGCCTGGTTGCCCTGGCCAGGGCCGGCCCTGTTTACTTGTAATCTATAAACCCTTATTGAATAAGTGAATAGAAAAATAATTACATTCAATTCTAATATTTCTTCTTCTTCCTTCTTCTCTCTCTTTCGTGCGATCTAATAGGATTTTTTATGTTTGTTGAAAAAATTCAATCTTTCTCATAGTTTTGATTTTTTTTTACCGTACTCCAATACAACAATATTAAACTGCTCCACAAATTACTAAAGAGATTCATCTAATCTTTTCATGTTACCGACTATGCAAGTTGATCTCATTTGATTTATGCATCTTGTAGTGAAACTATATACAAACAACTTTATCAAATATTTTCATAACTTGACTATCCTCTTTTATATATGCGAGAACCATAACAGAGTGACCTTATTCAAGGTGCATGGTAATACTTTTCACTTCAAGTATCCATACGTCATCTTGCACCAGGTTGCTGTGAAGGTTGATTTCAAAAAAAGCTCTAAATTAGATTGGACTAGGTTGCCTTAGTTATGGTATAGAAGCAAGGATAACATTGAATCAATTCATATGAAAAAAATAATAATAACTTTTGCAACTTTCAAAATACTGAGTTCAAAATTTTTTAAGACATTGTAAAATAGTTATAGTAACATTAAATTATTAAAAAGTTTCTCTTCCTTACTCAAAAAAAATGTTTTGTTCTTATATTTTATTTAATTAATTCAAACAAAGAAGTTTCAGAATGAAATTTTTTTATTGCTCTATCCAACAAAAAGTTTCAGAACAAATTATTTATTTACTAAGAGTGTGCTATTTTTAAGATGTCCATTTTTGCCACTAATCTTATATTTTTCTGATATTTATTTCTGCACAGCAAAAATATTTGAAAATTTATATCCTACAACAAATTTGTAAAATAAAAATAACAACTTTAGAGGAACCGGTGTTTCTAGCAAAATGCCTGTGCTAAAAAGTAAAAACTGCTCACTGTTTAGTTGTATTGTTGGGCCATCAAGTTGTGAATATGGATGATACAATTTATTCGGTCTTAGTTTCACATGGCACCCCATATATTTTTATAATGACAAAAATATCTTCCACATTATTTATATTTTAAAATTTTACATTCGGTCAAAAAAAATAATTTTAAAAAACTGATAAAAAACAACAAAAAAGAAAATCCAATAGTTATACATCAAAATTAGGCACGAAAAGTTTTTGAAAAAATGAATTTGATGGAATTGTACCGGATATTTTAAAAACCATTATGAGTTTTTATCACATTTATTTAAAATTTGATATTTTGTTGCATTTTTTTAGCATATTTTATGAAAATTGTTTGCATTTTTTCTGCATTTTTAAAAAAATCCGATACTTGTATACCAGATTTTTTTTGGTTGATAAAACTAATATTCCTGAGAACCCTTAATTTCCTACCGAGTATTTCGAAATATTCGAGAAAACCCCAAAAATTTTGAATATTTTGAAAATTTCGGTATACTAGATATTTCGTCTTAAAAATTTGGTAGTTCAAAATGCTTCATTTGTGCGGTTCATATCCCGAAGATTCCCCTACAAATTTTACACAATTTTTCACCATTGACGATGTATGTCTTACTTACATGTTTTCTTTTTAATTTGTTCAAAATTTAATAGGTTTTTGACATCTTTGACAATGATAATTTATTCTGTATATTTTGTAAATGACAAATATTTCCCTTCTGAGTTGACATCTTAGCATAGGCACAGTCCATTAGTAAACAACATTGTATTATTGTTACTATTCATTCTGATATCACAAATGAGATTAGATGGAGGAAAGATAAATTAATTATGGACTGAAGAGAGAAAAGAAAACTACAAAAAGAAGAATTCTTCTGATGGCAGTTCTAGTATGAATGTTAAATGTCCATTTATGTTGAGATCTCTACCAAGTGGTAACAGTTGGAAGGTTATGGTTAGGTGTGAGTTTCACAATCATATACTAGTTACAGACTTAGATGATCATGACGTATTAGGTCGTTTAAAAGATGATGAAACTCAGTTTATGAATGACATGACCAAATAATATGGCTACCAAATACATAAGTGCTGCTTTGAAAGATAGAGATTCAGAAAACTTCACGAGTGTTACACAGGTGTACACAATAAGATATACATACAAGATGAGCAAGATAGGTTTGTTAACTAAAATGCAACATCTACTTTGTCTTATTCATGAAGAGAAAAATCAGTACTTCTTCAACCTTTTGAAAAAAACATGTGTTTTAACTGGCAATTTTGGAAGTATCCGGTATTTCATAAAAAATTCTCAAAATATCTGATTTTTTTTCAAAAAATCTGGTATTTCATCATATCAATGTAAAAAATCGCAAAATATCAGGTAACATTTCGAAAAATCCAGTACTTTAAGGCTCATTAAAAAATCCAAAAATATTTAGTAAGCACATAAAAGTAATAGCAGCCCTCATGTGGGAGTGTTAGGTCAAACTGGGAGATGGCAAGATAAATTCTCATAATACAAACATCATGTATAAATAGGGGTGGGAATAGGACAAGCCGACCTATAGTGGCCTATAGCCTAGCCTATTTAAGACCAGACATATTTAATAAAAAGGTCAGACTTAAGCTTTTTAAAAAGTTTATTTAATTAAATAGGTCAGGCTTAGCCTATTTAAAAGCCTATTAAGCCTTATAGGTTGGATGTATATATATATATATATATATATATATATATATATATATATATATATATATATATATATATATAGGCTAAATAGGCAGGCCTGTATATGCATATATATTGGAAAAAAGACTAAATAGATTGGCCTATGTATACATATTTATTAGAACAAAGGCTAAATAGGTCAGTCTATATATGCATATATAGGTCGACCTATAAGACTTCTTAAGTAATATGGATTAACTGAAATCTTTAATGTCAAACAGGCTTTTAAATAGGCTTTTACATAGGGTGCAATGGTTCATGCATAACAATGTTGTGTCACCTAGGACAATGAATGTAATTTTTAAGAGGATTGATTTTTCCATTCAAAAAAGGGTAACGACACGGTTTGTTGCTCGTTTGCCTACTATTTCTATATAGCCTTGATTATAACGATGATCTAAGCGTGAAAGGATGTGTTGGACTTTCCGCCTTAATTGCGGTCTGCCCCGTGTCGCCTTAATTGTGGGACTTTGGCTTGCCTTCATTGCAACCCCTAACACCTTCATTGGGTTGGCTTTGAAGGGGTGGATTTTGTCTCACATTGCTTAGAGATGTGACCCGTGTTATGTTTATAAGCGGGGGTAATCCTCACCTACAAGTCGGTTTTGTAGGGTTAAGTTAGAACCATATTTCTTAACATGGTATCAAGAGCCTCGTTTATGATCCGGTCGGCCACCTACTATTAGTTTTCCGCTATCAGATTATCCACCATTTATTTCTATCTCTAGTTGTCTAGTTCCGGGCTTGAGGGGGTGTGTTAAAAGTTTCACGTTGGAGAATATATAGCCTGAACATGTGTTTATAAGTGGGGGTAATCCTCACCTTACAAGCCGGTTTTTTAGGGATGAGTTAGGCTCAACTTAAATTCTGAGATGGTATCAGAACCTATACTAGATCCATTGTTATGTTTCCTGCATTGTTCACACTTCGGGCTCATTGAGACCCAAACATGAGAGAATGTGTTGGACTTTCCTCCTTAATTATGGTCCGTACCTTGTCACCTTAATTACGGCACTTTGACTTGCCTTTATTCCAGCATCTAACACCTTTATTGTGTTGGCTTTGAAGTGGTGGATTTAGTCTCGTACTACTTAGAGATATGAGATGTGTTGTGTTTATAAATGGGGATAATCCTCACCCTTGATAACGTGAAAACGTATCGCGATTTCCGTCTCGATTTGCATGATGTTTAGTTTCATTTTACTGCTTTATCCCACTTTTATGGTGTGTTTTGTTTCTGTTTCAGGTACGTAGCGAATAAGGAAGACCCGTGCGAGAAAGTTGAAGAAAACAGCAAGAAATGGAAGGAAATGCAAAGAATACTGATTTCTGGTGCGAGGCGGTCACCACACCCTCATGGAGGAAGCCATAAGGCTAGAATGCCATATCAGTAAAGTCACTTAACCATGGCAGTCGCCATGCACCAGCAGTAGCCGAAAATCAAGGCAATAGAATGGGCTGAGTCTTCTCCACTTTCCCACTTTTTCTCAACTCAGTTTTACACGTTCCAGATGACTTCCTCCTGACCTAAGAACTATAAATAGGGTAGTTTCACACAGTTTAGAGGAGAGTTTTTTGCACGCAGAAGCTCTGGCGAATTGATTTTACCGTTTTTACTTTCCAAAGTGATAATCCTTCGTATTGAGGGTTTATCACACCAATAGCCTTAGGTTTTTGTTCTGCTTCTTCTTGAATCTTAATCTTGCCGACATTGTTGTACCGAATTACTTCCAGCTGTTTCTACTCAAGGTCCAATTTAATTTCAAGTATTTTTATAGGTTCTTTATATTATAGCCTTTATTTATTTATCATATGTCTGTATGATTCTCATGATGTCCCAACCTCTTTTCACTATATTTACAATGTTTATGCATAAAGTCGTGTCCGAAATTCGTGTGAGTCCGGTATGTGAGGATCGACGTTTTGACGCGAGACTCGATAATTGAAACGACGTAATTTTTACTACATTAGTTTCTGGTTTTAGTTTTCAAACTTAATTAAAACGGTTTAACACGAATGTGAGAAATTGGGTCCAACTAGACCTAGAGGGTGAGGAATGAACCAGATAGTGAGAGTTAGACATTGATCCCAAATACAACGAGAGCGTTTTAGGTATCAATTAGGATTTAATAACTTTTCAAAATACACTTTTAATTGAAATGGGCGAGAGAGAGAGAGAGAGCAAAATTTCATGGTTATGAGTGTGGCTATAATCGATTAGACTGAGAGGGTGAGATTGAGTCTTTAACCTTTTTATTTCCTACTAAAATGGTTTAACGTTAAACCAACGCCAATTCATTATTAAGTCCCCGAAGAGTGACATTATCCATATTTCGGCCTCTACTTCCTTATTAATGAATTAATTAATATCTATTTCAACTTTCGTTCTCGTTCAAATATAGTGATCCTTAGCCTTAGCCTTACACAATAACATTAGAAAACAATAGTTAATAATTAGTCTCTATGGTTCAATTATCTTTAAAACCATGCGATAGATTGTGCACTTGCAATTAGTTAATCTGATAGACCATTAAGCCGTGATCAACCCTACAAGTTGGTTTTGTAGGGATGAGTTAGACCCAATCCAAATTCTGAGATGGTATCAAAGCCTATCCTAGATCCATTGTTGGGCTTCCCGCATCGTCCACGTTTCGGGCTTATTGAGGCCCAAGCATGAGGGAGTGTGTTGGAAATTCCGTCTTAATTCTGCCCCTAGTCGCCTTAATTACAACACTTTGCCTTGCCTTCGTTGCAGCCCCTAACACCTTTATTGTGTTGGCTTTGAAGGAGTGAATTTAATTCCACATTGCTTATAGATATGACATGTGTTGTGTTTATAATTCGGTTAATTCTCACTCTATAAATCAATTTTATATGAATGAGTTAGGTCCAACCAAAATTCTGAGAGATGAAAAAGGGCCAAAATTGAAATATTAATTCTCGAAGTCACTTTAAATACTTTTTATACATAAAAAAATTTAATATTGTGTTTACTATTTTTTTTGTGACAAAATAATTTTTATCACCATAAATATCCTTATATTAATAAAATCGTGAAATAGTTACATAAATTGATATACCTAAGATAAATAATTGTGATGATGACAAGTTCTAATTCCAATTTAACATAAAATTCTGAAATGACAGAATCTATACTGCATGGGTGGCAATTCATCTTTTCCATAACAATTAGTATAAAGAAAAGAATGCATCGGTGTTAAAGAATGGTAAGATTAGTTGGAAACACCTGGGGCTCCAAATACGAAACTTGTGGCCTCCCTAAACTTGAAAGGTGTGTTTGTTAAAGGGGATCCTAATCCACCTCAAACTTGATGGCTGTTCCTTAAAGAATACACAATCTTTCGTTCAATACGAGGGATGCACCACACTTCATCAACCTTTATGTTCCTAGTCCCATGTACCAGCATGCACTCATATTTTAAGATCTTAATTTGTATCTTTGATAAGCTTTTTGACTAAACTAGTTTCTTTCTTTGCCCTATTAACAAAATTATGATTTAATGTTGTTAATCAATTTTTGAATGTATAAATAGATTAATTACTATTATTGAAAATTCACACACACACACAATTATATCAATTATATAGAGTTAATGTAATAATTTTTTTCTAGTTGCAAGAAACATAAAGTTTACTTGTTAATTACAAATTATAAGAAAAAATATATATTTTTCTTGTTACAAATTATAAATAAAGGATGTCAAATTTTATTTCATTTTAGCATTATATTCTAAAAATACATCTTTCCTAAAGCAAAATTAAATACAAATTATAATTTACTTTCTCTCACATTTTTTTCATAAACATCTAATTCAAATTATTTTTATATTTTATAAAATATATTTTAAAAAAGACACAAAAATTTAATTTTTTTTAATGTTTGAAAATATTAACTTCTGCGTATTATTTAGTACAAAAGGAATACATTATTAAGAACGGTATGATTTAAAACAAATATTATAATATATTTTTATATCAATATAAATTTGAAATTGTTCAAAATAATACACAAATAGTCAATATAACATAAATTAATAGAATATAAAAAAATTGTGAAATAAAACATGAAATAATATAATATTAATTTGATTATATCAAAATATATTGAATATGATTAGAAGAAATAAAATTTATAAGATCATATATTCAATACAATGTTTTTGAGTGAAATAATCAAAATATTAACATATTTTTTAGAATTTTTAGTTATGTTAGTCAATAGCTCATAAGAACTGTTCTAATAAAAAGATTTTTTAATACAAGATTGAAAATTTATAATTTAAATTTAAGATTAAATTTTTATATTTTATTGAGCTTGGTAGTCCGATCTAAAAGAACTAACATATTTTAATTAAATATGATAAAAGAGAATCGATTTGTTGGACATATATATTTTGGTCGCATTTTTTATGGAACAAATCAAATATTTAGGTCTAAATCTTCTTATGTGTCCACTCTTTCCCGTCCCTTTTTATTTTACGGATGCAAACATAAAGATAAACTTTTATATTTTTAAATTTAAAAAACACAACTGATGTCCGTCCCGCTCTAGAATTTGCAATATAAATTAAAATTTTAAACTTAGACTCTTAATTATATTTGTCATTTTTTTTACTAACTTTTGTGAAGCAGTGCTAAACAGAACTGATATGCTCGCTTAAACACTTAATTTTACTAATTTTAACGGCTATCCTTCCATAGTAGGCAAGAAGAATTAGAAGGTCATCATCTTGGCCACCTACTATGAGTTGTATAGGACTCATTATAAATTTTATAATAATATCAGATTAGTCACTATGGAGTATGGACCCACATACAAGAGTTCAGATTCTTTAGGGAAAAAAAGCTCATTATCCAATCCATGTCATTGGAATGGAAATTTCCATACGGCCATACCAAGTTGAGAGAGTGTAGGGCCATTTCATACCCTTTATAAAAAAAGCCTAGTGTGTGTCTTATGGCATTATCAATTTAGTAGGCTTTAGTAGCCTCAATATATCCAATTCAAAGTTCAATTCATTCCACTCAACTTCTGCTCAAACATAAGATCATTGCTTGTTATTATCTAAATCTTGACTACAATCCTTCAATAATGATGCATCTTAGCATGCCTATAGCAAAGCCAAAATCGCACATTTTTTAGTATTATATTTTTGTAGGATTTAGTAAAGACAGAATTTTACACTTGAATTGAGAGCAAATTCACGCATTTTAAGTATTAGTGAATGTTTTAATAAGATCTTTGTCCAATAAAATATATTTTAATAATTTTTTATATTTAAAATATTGAGCTTTAATCTAAACTTTCCTTTCCGAATATTGTGTCTACATGTATATTTTCATGACTAGAAATTCAAATCTAAATAGATTGACCTTACATACCTTAAACTTTTGAAGATTAGATTAAAAAAGTCTTATTGTAATATCAACTCAAAAATATAATCCGAACTCAGCCCTATACACACTTCACTTCAGATTACCTGACCCTAAACGAGTTATTTCTTTTAATTATTTTTATATAAAAGTTAAAACAAAAGTTCCATAATATTATTATAAATACATTAAAAAAGTATATTATTTTAAATATAATTAATTTTTAAGTACTATATTATTTTTTTATAAATACTATAATATATTTTTAAATATAATATATGTTTAAATTGTATAAAGTAATAATAATCAAATATTTAACATAAGAGAAACTAATAGAATATGAGAAAATTATGAAGTAAAATATGAAATAGTTAAATATTAATTGATTATATTAATGTATGATATGTGTGTGGGGCTTAGTGGTGAAAGTTTGGGTCTTGAGGATGTGCTCCCCTCAAAGTCTAAGGTTCAAATCTTGTTAGGCCCAAATATTATATATATATATATATATATATATATATATATATATATTATATGTAAACATAATAGAAATTTTATTTAGTGATGTGAGAAAAGTTAATGGGTTGTTTTGAAGTGAGACAATATAAATATTAATATTTTTTAAAGTTTATAGTTATGCGGGCCTAACGGATTACCCGCGACCCATATAGGCTATCCCTAATGGGTAGAGAGTTTTTAGGGTCAAGCTAAAAAAGTCTTGAAAAATACAAGCTATAAACTTAAGGCCTAAGTCATATGATTTATTGGGCTTGTTAGCAGTTGGTGATCCAATATCTAAAAGGGACCTTATTGATGCGATACTCCTAGCATTACTTGAAGAATACAATCCCTTCATCATGACGATATATGGCAAAGTATAACAGTCACTTATTTATGATGTGGAGGCATTACCCTTTGTCCAAGAAGCTCAGTTGGATAAATATATCAATAGCTCTAGAATCCAAGTGCAACAACAAATGTTGCTCAAGTTGTGTATAACAATTTCCTTGGCAAGAAAGAAGTTGCATCAAGTTCCTATTAGTACTTTCGTGGTCAGGCTCATGTATTTAGAGGAAGAGGTCGTGGAAGACAAGTTATCACAATAGGTAATAGACCAACCTATCAACTTTTCAAAAAAATATGGGCATGCAGTCATAGATTGTTGGCACAAATATGATGAATATTTTGTTTCTCCACCATTGAAATCTCAAGCACAACCTTATTCTTCAACTGGACTTGATCAGAGTTATCCTAATCAGTCAGGTCAGGCCACCACTTATACTCAAGCTACTACACTCTTATCTCACCAGGATAACTTTCTAGTTCCTCAAGATTTAGACACAAAACCACTATTTTTTACAAGTATTAGACACAAAATCACTATTTAGTAAGAAATGGAATGTACTGCTACCAGGATGAAGACCTATCCCATGAGGAATTGTACTTGAAGACTTAATTGGTTAGTCAGAAATTGGGTACGTATGAGGAGTTATTTCCCCCGATATGGCATCTAGAAATCGATTGAAAATGACCATGCAAACCATCTAGATGGTGGATGTTAAGTTTAAAGAGTAAAGGAAGAAAATCTTTGGTAAGTAACCATAAGGTTCTTTCTCCCACGTTCCTTTTCCTTTAATTTTTCTTATTTTTTCATGTTTGTGTAGATGTGATGAAGATTGAATAAGTCATGCAACAATTAAGGAAGGAGATTCAGGTTGCTGCCGCTCTGGTCAAAAGTACGAACACATATTTCATTAGGGGCCTTCTAATACGCCTTTTGGGACGCCCGTCAGCCCGGTTACATTAAAAATCATCCAAACCACTCTTCCTCTGACTCGAGATGAGATCCGCATTTCCTTAATCATGTTCCATTAAATTTGATGGTGGGCGGGCCTATATGCAGGTGGAGCCAAACCCTATGTTTCTGACACGCCCAAGTATGAGGACAAAGATAATAATTACTTTCCGGGGCTCTCTGAGGAAATTCATCAAAGGGAATTATCTAAACTAGACTACCATGCTCATTGCGCACCAATCGTTCTAGACATTGGTGCGGTTGGTTGGGGAGAGGTTTTTTTAGTTGACCCCCTTTTTCAAAAGAGGGATAGGCTCAAATAATAAGTTAAAGATTTTATATTTGAGTGGATATAAAGAGAACCAGAGAGCTTCAAATTTGTTTCTAGTTACATAAACAACCTTGGAGCCATTCGAGTATCTTGGCTCTCTAGCAAAAAAGGTGAAACAACTTGCCCAAGAAGCGACTTAGAGGAGTGAGTCTCTAGAAAAAGAAAATTGGTCCTTGGAAATTCCCAAAAAAATAAAATAAAGAAGTGTTGGATAATTCTTTAAAAGAATCTTAGTATAATTAGAAAAGGTTGAGGGCGATATCTGTCTAATGCATCAAAAGAACCTTAAGCTCTCAAAGGAGTTAGCCAAATTGTTGCAAGAAGACTTTTTCGTCACTGAGGATAATTTTGAGAGTGCCTTGAAACATGTGGAATATTTTATCTGATTATGCCAATTTCCCAAGATCGAGTTCTTCGTAATCAAGTCATCAAGGATGGTAAGGTGGTTTCTCTTAAGGACTAGTATGTCCCTTTTTTTAATTATTATTTTTTTAGTGAAAATTTATTTTCTTTACTCAAATGACTATAACACGATTAGATTGGTTTTCTCTACAAAAGAAAAATCAACCAGAATCCAACATAACCAGACGGCCACGCCACCGCTTGTTGGTCACTTTTAAGCTTTCTCCAGATTTAGCCACTTCTGCTCATCCAACTAGGGCGACTTGCTTTACTCGTAGGAGGCTGGATGCCCATGTCTCTTAGCTTCTCGATCTAGGAGTCCTACATCGATCTCCACGGCTTTAGCTTCGCCTTCTTTTTAGTCTTGCTTCAAGACCTTGTAGATCCTCTTTAACCCCAAAAAAGGTTGGTGTTGATTCACAATAAAAAAAAATTGGATTTAGATAGGGTAGTATTCCATCACTAAAATAGTAAAATTCCATCACAAACATTTTAGTGATGGATTTAGCTACGCGCCAATATTTGTACCGAATTTCAATGTCGTATAGTTTGTGAGGAATTTCAAATTCCGTCACAAATTAGCACGGAACTAATCTGTCACTACCTGTAAACTTATGTCACTAATATTTGAAAAGGAATATGTCAAGTATTAGTGAGAGATTTATAACTACCTCACTAATTATGGTTTAGTGACGCTTATATTTTGTCACTAATTATTTAAGACTAATGAATAAATACTCGTTTTTATGAGGAATTATTAATGTCATTAAATCACTTGATAACGATTTAGTGAATTTTAGATTCGTCACTAATTAATTGGTGTAGAATAATAAATACATTATTTATGATGATTTATTTCATCGCTAAATTACCTGAGAATGATTTAGTGGCATTTCTATTCTGTCACTAATCAGTAAAAGCCAGCATAAAATTATTAAAATTGTAAATTTCCTGTTTAATTTAAATCACTATATTGATAATTCAAATGAATTTAATATATTAACGAATTAAAATAAATAATACACAATGTGAAACACTACAAACTATTTTTGTAAATATCATAATATTCTCCAAATCATAACTATAATAGTACTAAACATATATTCTTAAACCTAGATATTAAAATGAGAGTAGTACTTATTTTATACTTGACACTAGATATTACAACTAAAACGGTACAAACTAAACTCATGAAATTAAGAGATTATAACAAAAATAGTAATATAATTGTTCTTGAAACTAAGAAATGACAAACAAAAGTGTGTTCTCAGAATAATTTAATAATGTATTTTAAATAGTAGGCGAAGTTGAAGTTGGATCCGAAAGTGAAGGTTGATGACCTAAAGAAAAACTTTCCATAAATCGGAATAATTGATCTATAAGCAAACGTGAGTCTTCTTGCAATGCACGAATCAACTCTTCACATGTCTTATGTTTCTCTTTAAGAGTCATGTTTTCAGCTGACAAATCAGAGATGACAGTCCTTATTTGTTCATATTGAGATGGTGAGATACCGCCAAATGTGGAAGATCTATACGACTTGTACTTTGGTGCTTCTGGTTCCAAACCATAAATACTGCCCTTCTTGTCCATTCCCCTAATAACATCTAAGAAGATAGTGTTGTCAGATTGATGACTTGAAAAATCATCTATGGGCGCCTCTCTTAAATCTCTTTCACAAATTCTTTTTTCATACTCATTTTACAAATAAAATTTAGTAAAGAAAGAGAACACAATCAATTAAAACACAAAATAATATAATATTAATATTTCATAATTTGTATAATCCTGAATTTTCCCTAGTATAACAAGTTGTAGTAATCCTAAATTATAAAGTATATTGTAGCAATCCTAAATTTCTCTTAGTATACATCAAAAATGTATAAATAACTATAATATTAATCAGAAGCACTAGTACAATCATGCTTAGCACATGCATCAATACAACCACTCTAGTACAAAGATTTTAGTAGAAAAAAGCATTAAAACAACATTATTACAAACATAAATTGATGCATTAGTACATCATCAATACAACCAAATCTATTACAAGTGTTTTAGTAGATAAAAGCATTAATACAACATTAAAACATCATTAATAGAAATATTAGTTCATGCATGGGTAGAATATGCACACATACATGCAAATATATATATATATATATATATATATATATATATATATATATATATATATATATATATATATATATATATATATATATATATATATAAAATACACACACACATCCAGAAAATATATTATGGTTTATACACTAAGACACCTCTAGTTAAGCGCTTCGGCCCGCCACGTCTCGCGCTTAGGGGACTATGTACATCCAGAAAATATATTCTGGGTTATAGACTAAGACACATTTTCTTAAGCACTTTTCCCCGCCAAGCCTCATGCTTGGGGGGGCTATGCACGTCCAGAAAATATACTATGGGTTATACACTATGTATATAGTTTATGTCTGGGCGAGGAAAATGGGTCAGTCGCTCCAGACACACTTAAACCAAGGATCTCAGTGTGATCACCTGACTTAGCCACCCGAAAGGATCCCCATGGGATCGCACACACTTAAGCAGAGTACCAATCCACTAATACTTTAATGAGCCAATCGTAATCAAACCTGTCAAAGGAAGCCACTGTTTAATAGCCATTATGATCGCATTGAAGCGATAATTCAATGAGGCAACCGCTCCAATGAGATCAAAGAGAGAGAAACATAATGGAAATCAATGTGGCGTCCCAAATAGGCCAGCTCATAAGCATGAACATCCAGCCTCCCAAAAGTGGCTAACCTAACGAGAAACAAAACATGAGGAATAAGTTATGTCCAGTTCACCTGGTTATGTTTTTGAATTTATGTTTGATGTTATTTAAGTATAATCGACATTCTTAAATGTAGGATGAATTACCATTTACTAATGAAATATTGCACATTATGAAAAAATTATTTTCTTTGTAACTATGTAAGGCAACTAAGAGTTTGGGTACGATTGAAGATATTTAGGCCCTAACACAAAGACTTAGGGGTGTTGTCACAAATACCACGCGCGCATGACTATGATAATCAAAACCCCATACTGTAAAGCACACACACAAAGAAAGTGCTAGAGTCACTAAAACGGAAATAATAGTTCACCCCTCTCTAACAACTAGCCACTCTAGAGGCCATGGTGGGGTGGCCACGCGTCGACCTCATACCGGGTTTTCACTTGAGCGAGGGAAAAGGAACCAACCATTGATTGGGAACGACCCCAGAGACGTCTAATAAGCTTCGAGGGATGATCTCATAAGTTTGCATGAATCTTGGAGCAATATACCCAAGATTGACCGCATATATTGTAACACATGTAAAATAACACACATCTATTTCATTTAAATGATACTTTAAAGCAAACTTTGCTAAAAAAAATAAAGGAAGGCTAGACCATAAGGGATACAATTTCCCCATCTTTGAGCATTTGGTCCGGGCGAACCTGTTCCCTCGAAAAGCACAAAGGATGTTGAAAATGCTTAACTTGCTGCAAGGCATTCTTAAAGGACTCTAAAATAATCGTCATACTAGAAGTATAACACTCAGTTAAATGTTGAGTTAAAGAAACATTGTCAAGACACAGAGCCTCTAGATCTCTTTGAGCTGTCGAAAAAGATGACTTAGTAGATGTTAATGTAGCTCATGTAGAAGCTAAATAATTGTCGTTCCTAGTTGCACCCATTACTAAAAGAGTTGCCTATTCCGAAAGAGAGTCATGGAGATCAAGGGGGTATAAGGACTCACCTAATTTGGTAAGAGAAGCAGAAGGTTTTTGTATTTCTTTCAAGTATATATCCCGGTGGAGTGTCAAGCTCCGAACATTTTCCTTTAGTTGGTTCTTCTCTTTGCATCGGTGATCAAACCTCGTCCCAACGACCAGCCCCACTAATGGCCAAAATAGCATATACACAACGAGTATAAAGTGATAGAATCGCCAAATCTTCCTTAAAAGCATGCCTAGTGAGGTTGAATAAGTAGAAATAATCTTCTTCTGAATGAGAAGCCCAATGTTCTTTGGAATGATGGGGGCTAACCTCATAAATTATGCAAAAGCTGGAAGATCTGACACGCATAACGACTCATGGGAAGCATTCAAAGCTGTAACATTTCTATAGGACTCTGGGGTGAAGAAGCATTGACCCCTCCTTGACGCAGTTGAAGTGCTCGCTGCAGTTTGCACCAACCATACTCTTCGTCTTACAAGGTGGGACGCCTCTTAATCATTCATTGAATCTTGAAACAATCATTAACAAAGTAAACACATCATAAGCAAATGAGTTGAAAACAAAGAAGCCAAAGGCGTTCGAGACATACCAAAAATAATTTTCCTTTTTTCCCTAGTACGGGTATCCATCAATAGGCAGGTGTTGATGAAGATTACAAGCATTTTCGAGAAGCTTCATCCTGGGGAGAAATTCCCCCAGGTTAATCTAGATCCTTGACGAAACCCTTAAGTCGCTTTTGTAGATATAGTTATTCTTGAGAAAGATCACCCCTTTTATAAACGTACAACCCATTTCCCATAAAGAAATGACCCTCGTTTGAATACTTGGGAAATAATGTGAGGCACCTATCGCCCACTCCGTCCACGAAGGTGCATACTATTGCGTGAGCATGCAAAAAGAAGGGGGTGATTATGAAGAATCAGTCTTTGAACACTTTAAGTTCTCCAAAAAAGGCCCAAAGCGGCGGACAATTGGCACCAAGTGAATCAAACCATGAACTCGTGCCTGAGTCACAAGACCATGTTGAACCTTGAAGAGATGAACGAAAAAGGTCAAAGTATGTCTCTCATTTAAATAATTTTACCAATATTTAAATACTTTAACATATGCCTAACTCACAGGGTGAAGTTGCAACAGAGTAACCATCAGATATTTAAAGACTTCCATTTTGAAACCATTGAAGAGAAGTCGGAGACCCAGGATCGAGAAAGAGCACTCATAGAAGAGAATAGTCACCATACTCGTTGCATATTTTTTCATTTTCAGCAGGGGTCAAGACACCCCAATCTAAAGATGGACCAGCATACAGAAAAGCTCCATCAAGACTACCATCTCGAGCGAAGATAGAAATAGTTGAACAATAGGTAGGATTCTCCCAGGAAGCATGAACATCTTATTTTTACTTTTGACTCATAGTGGATATGATTTTCTCCAAACACATGGAATGTTAGAAAATAATAGTGAAGGAGAAAAGACACCTCAAAGAAATGAGAAACGAACTTTTCAAAAATTGTGTGATAGCATACTAAGAGGAATAAACCTATTAACATTTCAAGTCACCAACATGTAACACTCGAGTGTTTCGGTTCCCAAGGGTCAATATGAGAGTATTTTCGAAAAGACATTTGAAGCATGGAGCACATTAAAGGCGTGAATTCCCAGGAAACTATAACGTCTTCTATTGACTTTCTATAGCAGCCGAAAGAGTGATTAGCGAGCGAGACAAATATGACAAACCATTACTCTATTATACAGAAGCAAGGGATTGGGGGAAACTATTTTGGGCTGATAGGAATTGTAAGTATATAGTATAATCTAAGAGGGGTGAATTAAGTTTTATGAATATTTCTCGTTATTTTGTAGATGTTTTTATTCTTTTATTTTTCTAGAAGAATTATGATGAACGTATGAATTAACGCTTAGAAAAATAAAAGTGTAGAAACAATGGAGAACACAAAGATATATCTTGGTCCCCCTTTCAAGACAAGGGTAGTCCAATCCATCTACACCCAGTGAAGGATTTCACTATGTTTGATATTTGTACAGCCTCACACCAAGACTATCCTAAAATTTTCTAACACAACACACCAAACATATGGTGAACTTTAAATTTCCCAAATTCAAAGGACCTTTTTTCAACAAACAGGAAGAACAACACTTCCTATTGTAAACACTTTTAGAAGGTACTTAAACTTTCTTTACAAACTATGTCACCACACAATTGGTGAATAATTTACAGCGGACAGATAAATTGAATATATATATATATATATATATATATATATATATATATATATATATAGTTCGTATTCTTTCCAATATCTTGAAACTTTAATCTTCTCTTTCACTAAACAATTCAAGAATATGCAAACATTAAGTGCTCAATTGTTTATGAAACTTTTTCTCAATGTATGAAAATTAGGCAGTAAAAGTTTCTATAACATTGTTTATGAACACTTGAAAAAATAGTAAGAGTTGTTTAAAAATTATGATTGAAAGAGATTATTTGAAATATAAAAATTCTTGCTTTAAATATATCACAAGATGTCTCTCGAATGAGTAGCAAGTTTTGAAAAATGATTATGAATTTTTACAATGCTTTGAAAAATGTATCATGATTATATGCGATGAAGAGGTATGCAATGTTTCAGGATTTCAATCGATTGACCTAGGATGCCAATTGATTAACTCAATTTAAACGTTCAAAAAATATCAACATTTGCACTATGTCAATCGATTGACATATTGAGTCAATCGATTGACTCTTCAAATTTTTCAAAATTTTATAAACAAAAATACAATCAATCGATTGAGTGCTAGGAGCAATCGGTTGACTCCCTTAAAAAATTTAAAAAAATTCTTTTAAAAGTTTTGCTTTGAATAACAATCATGCATGAAAGTTTAGAAAACATATAATGGTTTAGATGAAAAGATTTTGAGCACCTAAAGCTTATATACATATGAATTGTCATTGTACGTTAATTTTCATGATTAAATCTTTTGATTTCTAAAGCTTATCCAATCTTGATACTTTATTTCAATCTTTTTTTATTTGATCTTTCTCCTATGATAAGCTTTTGTCTTTATCAAAACTAAGCTAAGATAGATAAATAACATCTTCTTCCAAAGAATGATCATCGGTCAACCATATAGAACAAAACAGGAAATCCAAATCCATGATACATCCAGCAGTTCTCTGCATCACACACCTAGCAAGTAGCATATTATTATAGTCGCTTCATTATATAAAGGATAAGCGCGAAGAATTCAAGTACACAATTTTAAACTCATTTTCTATTCACTCTTCTTCTTCACATACTAACTTGAGCATTGGTGTCTTAACCTTGCAGTTCAGTCTCTCCTCTATCACATCAAAAGTTCAAATTCGTCGTTATTCATCACAACTACTAATTCACTGATCAATTATGGTTCCGCAACGGAACAAAATCTATCAAATTCGTCCTATATAAGCAAGAGGCAAATTAACTATTAACTATTATTAATTTTACTAAATTATACTTCATTAATAAAATAAATAAAAAATAAAAGATTTATTTTAAAAAAAAAGTAGAGTATATGATAAAATAGAACAAAAAATTAATCATGTTAATTGTTAATGTAAAACAAATGATAATATTTTCTTACGCAGAGTGAATTACAAATTTGACACCGAAGAAGTAGATGAAATAATATTTTATAATTAAACAGTAAATTAATATTTATTTTATAATATCACATTTATTTATATATTAAATTGATAATGGTACTACTACTTGCTTTTTTTCTCCCTCTCTCTCAAACATGAATCTCAAGTTCTCAACTCCTTTTGAGTCGCCGACATCATTGATTCTCGTCAGTGGTCAGATGAAAACTTTACCGTGACAGTTTGCTATTAGCTGTCATTTCCGCACGCGCATTATCATTATATCCATTGCAATCGCTTCATAAAAGGTGTGTATAATAAAGAGTGTAGATGCGCGTGGAAGCTACGCATTAGGTTTAGTCATGTTGCTCATGATTTTTATTATGTACTTTATGTTGTGTTTAGCATTTAATTTAAGTAAAAAATAAAAATGAAATTAGTACATTGTGAATCTATGCGTCACATTGATGCTGTTAGCAGTACCTGATTCCTACTACTGTGGTTAAAGTTCTTTACCTAATCATTAACGGAATAAATTGAAAGAATTAAGGTAAATTACATTTTAATACTCCATCCGTCTCATAATAAGTGTCTCATTTGCATTTTTTTCTTGTCTTAAACAAATTGTCCATTTACAATTTCAATGCATCAATCATTATTATTTTTTCACTATTATACCCCTATTTATTAACTTTCACGTTATTCAACTACTATTAATAGGAGTATTCTAGTAAATGACATTAATTTTTTTACTAAAACCAACACATCCAATCATTTTCTTAAAAACCGCGCATTGCTCAAATAAGACATTTATTATGAGACGGAGGGAGTATTAAAAATAAAATTTTATTTTAGTATCTGAATAATACTTTCTCCATTTTAAAATAAGTGTCGTTTAAAAGTTTTGTACACGAATTAAAAAATACAATAATGTTGTCACAAGACACAATATTTTTACTAAATTAACTCTATTAATGTGTTGGAAATGGACATACTAATAATAAGAGGACACAATTAGAAAAATGGTAATCATTGCTACATTGAAAAGTGAGAATAGTAGTATTCATTTTAAAATAATTTTTTCCCCTAAAACAACACTCATTTTAAAACGGATAAAATATGATTAGATATATTGATTATCTATTGAATCTAGAAAAACAAACGTTTTCTTATAAATATAACAAGAGAGAATAGTTACAATTAAAAAAAATATTAAGGAGAGTGTTGTGTGTGTCTTTCTACATGTGATTTATATTTATTTCTAATAAGAGGTTTAAGGTTATTATCCGTCTGCCATGTTCCCTAAATATTTTGGAGGTTTTTTGACAGCTCCTCCAAGGAACTAGATAAAGTTGAATTGTGATGGAGCCTCAAAATTCCTTTGGGATTCTCGCCCTGCGGGAGCATTGTCAGAGACAATGACGGTTCTTTTTTGGGTGCTTTTGCTTCTTATTTAGGAGTCTCGAATTCTCTCATTGTCGAACTCTCGGACGCTATGCTAGCAATGGAGTTCGCTCATGAGAAGAATTGACATTTTATTTGGTTAGAAACGGACTCGACGACGGTGATTACAAATTCCAGTCATCCTTATTGTGTACCCTGGTTGATTAGGAATAAATGACTTAATTGTATTAATCTATTATCTAAGTGGAATTTTATAGTTTCTCACCTCTTAAAAGAAGGAAATAATTGTGCAAATCCCCTGTTAATTTATGTCTATCTTTGACGGATATTACTCACTTTTCCTCTATCCTTTATGTATTTTGATTGATTTTGTAAAAAACATACTTGATTTGTCTTTCTTTAGGTTTGCTTAATCTTTAGAGGGTTTGATATAGTCCTTCCTCTCTATTTTGTAACCCATTTTCTTTTTTATTTATAATCTTAGTAAAATAAATTAAATTTATTATACATAAATAAATAAATAAATAATCAATACTACAAAATTTCTAAATTAATTACAATTGTTCTTTTCATGAATTAATATTTAATAAGGGATATATTAAATTTCGAAATGAATTTTTAAAAAATATAAGAAAATATTTGATGTTTCTTGAAAAAATAATCTGGTACGGAATAATAAAAGTGTATTTATCATTACTATATTTTTAATTTTTAAAATATTATAACAACATAAAATATTAATGAAAACTTTTTCCGAAGGGATATGGCGACTCTCACACTATTGTCCTAGCTTTCTCGCTTTTTTCTTCCTGCTTCAATGGAGGACCCCTTCATCCTTTTCACTAAAGCTCTACCTACTCCTCTTGCAAACCCATTTATTCAGAACCATAAACCACCCTCTCACTCATCGATTGAAACACCAAAAAATCATTCTAAAACTTATGTCGAAGCAATCTCTAATGTTTGTAACACTCTTTTAAGCCAGCTTTCTACTCCTTGTGTAAGGGAGATAAAATCTCCATTACCATTCTAGAAGATGAATATATACTCGGTTTAGACTCATGCAAACATAACCTCCACGGGTGTATCATATGGACGAAAGGAATCACCCCTCTCACGGTGGTGGGATTAAGATCAAAGCTAGCGAATCTTTGGAGTTATATAGAAAAATGCGGAGTCACCTCCTTGGGCAATGGTTACTTTGAATTCTTCTTCTCAAGTCTTGAAGACGTTCGTAGAGTTCGTTCAGTGTGTTCGTGGAACCTGGTCCTGGTGTTTTGAAGCTTTTTCATTGGAGGAAAGATTTCAATCTGGCAACAATAGGTCAGACTTCTACCCAGGTTTGGGTTTGCATATGGTTTATCTCAGTAATATTGGAGACCTAAATTATTTTCGCTATTGCTAGTAGTGTAGGTGTTCGTATTTGGATAGATTTTACCTCCAACAAGTCCCCTTTTGATAGGGCCTTTGGTCATTTTATTAGAGTTCTAGTTTACATTGATCTTGCCAAAGACCTTAGTTTCAAAGTTCTAGTGAAAAGAGTAGGATTCACCTTCTTTGTTTAAATAGAATATGAAATACTACCTAAATTTTGTACCTCGTGTCATTGCATTTGTCACTCTTTAAGTAACTGCAAAAGAAGAGCTGGTATGGATGAGAAGAAGGAGAAACCCCATGTTCCTAAACCAAATGTCACCAAAACCTCCATCCATGTTAAAGATAAACAGAAACATGTCAAATACAATGAACCTAGCCTAAGTCAAAACACTAAACCTTTGTGAAATCTGACTAATTAAATCATGAGTGGTCAAAAGGGTGAAGAAAGTGAATAAAAAATCTTTTAAGGTCTAGAACCAGGTCCCTCATCATGTTGAGCCCACTATTGCTCAAGGTAGGGAGGTTAATAGTGACACAATCCCTAACTTAGAGAATTAATTAAGTGTCTATTAATAAAACAAATGAGGTAACTTCAATGACCATACAAGCTCAGAGGGTTAGTAATAGAATTGATTTATTACCAAAAATAAGAGGAGACTATTTTAATATAAGATATGAGCATTAAGCGGTCAATTAATAATTATTAGATCAAAATAAAATCAAGGGTTAGTAATGAGTGTAACTGTTGATGTAACTAATTGGTGTAACTGTTAAGCGGTCAATTAATAATCACTAGATCAAAACAAAATTAAGGGTTAATAATGAGTGTAACTAGCTATTGGTGTAATTTGATCACTCATCACTCTCTCTATGTGTGCGTAAGCCTTCAAAACCGCTCATTCAATACAAATTTTAAATTCCACCAAATTAAAAAGATTTTGTGTAATGAATAAAAATAAATCATCCCCATCTAAATTGCTATATTTTCCCACTCAATCCTTCCATTTTTTTTAAAGTTTTCCCCTCAACTGCGAAACAAAGCCTAAATTGAGCAAAAATATCGTCAACACGAAATTTATGAACATCAAAAGATGGTTTGAAATCCTCTATTGTGTTTCTAATACCACCTCATTCACTAGTATTTGTTGCAACTTTGTCTCAAATATCATAAACATTTTTTCTTCTTTTTCCTCGTCTTCTTTTTTCAATAACATAGATTTATAAACCCGTATTCAATATTGTATACCCAAGTTCATTAAGTTATCTAGAATAGTTTATATTTTCATACCAAATTTTTTCACTAATGTTGAAAGAAATATAACCCTAAATTCTAATTTTTTAAATCTTAGAAAAAAATCAAAGATGAGGTTGCAGATTGGGAAAAATATGTAGAATCCTCTGGATTCACAACTGAGACCTGTTTACCTAGACTTGTTAATGCTATTGATGTTCATTGATTCGTATAGATTTCTTCACGTAAATTTATTGATGATAATGGTGAAAATCAGTGTGAGTAAGCCCTTAAAATCATCAAGACTAATAATGAATACGCACAAGTATTTATGATTCTAGTGTGAACATCTTCCTTTTGCACCATAAGATTCAAAAACACATTTCTTTCTCTTTTTGATTAACGTAGAATTTTGGATTTTGAATTTAATGTATTTTTTATTTGAAATTTAAGGAAAAAAATAAAAGAAGAGTTATTGAGAGTAACACGAAAAAAAAAATAGTAATTGAAAGATAAGGGAAAGTAGAACCAGGTCTTATTATGATTTTTGAGTTTTTAATTTGGGTTTTATGAAATCAAAAAAGAATTAATGATAGTTAATGAGAATAGTAGAAGAATATGATCTTATTTTATTTTGTATCTATCAATTTGATGGGTTTTATGAAACTGAGTTTCGAAAGGACTATGAAACATCATATTAAGATAGAAGAAGTTTTTGAATATTTGCAGAAAAAAATATGAGTTTGAAAAGGATGAATGAAGAAAGAAAAAAACTAGAATTATGAATAATTGTAAAAAAATTATGAATAAATTTTAATATCATATATGTTTTATAAATAATTTTAGGTTTAATAAATATTTTAAATCAAATGGAAAAACAAATAGACAAATAATATTATATACACCATTTTTTATGAATCAACTATAAAAAAAATGACATCTCAAGTCTCAACACTTTTTTTTTACAAAATAAGAACGAGATCAAAACTTTTTAAGATATTCGAATGACATTTCTCCTTCAGCAAAACTCGTGACCTTCATTATCTAATTCCTGGTGTTTCTAGGTACACCTCCAAAGTAGAGGTTACATTTTTAAGGGTGAGATTTAAAACTTGTAGCCATGGAGAGTTTATTAAGCTCATTCATCATAATTTGAATCGAGATAGTGTCTCCTATGGGAAAAAATGTCATCTGTGAAGCTTACGTTTGTTACCTTCAACTTTTCACATCGAGGGTGATAGTTAAAATCATGTACCAATGCCGAATTCTTCAAACATCGATGTAGATACTCCATTACTACAATAAAGAGAAAGGAGGTAAGGGATCATCTTGCCTAAGTCCATGTCTAGCTTTCAGCAACCTAGTAACTTAGCCATTGATAGCATACCGGTATAACACAGTTCGAACACAAGTCATTATCTAATTTATGAACACCATAGGAAATTTCATTTCACACATAATAGCCTCTAAAGCCTGCCACTATATCGTGTCATACGCCTTTTGAATATCCATTTGGATAGCACTCCTAGGCGACACATGCTTACGATTGTACCCTCTCATTAATACCTGAGCCATTAGGATGTTGTCTTGAATCACCCTACCTGGAATAAAAGTTGATTGACTATCATCTACAACCAGGTAAATCACTTTATTGAGCCTTTGAGTCAGAATTTTAGAGATTATTTTGTATAATGTAGTGCAGCATGCAATGAGACACATCTCTTTCATGGATTTAGCTTCAGGGGTCTTTGGTATCAATCACCAAGGCACAATTAATTGCAAAAAATAACTTGTTATAATAAAAAAGAGTCTTTAACAACTCCTATGATGTCAGTTTTTATGACCTGCCAAGTGCTTTTGAAAATTTTGGAGTTGAATCCATCTATTCGGGGAGCCTTGTTGTCCCTAATCCCTTTAAGAGCCTCCCAAATCTCCTTTTCTATAACAAATTGAATGAGGTTGTTCTTTTGATTCTCGGGAAGTTGTTGTCCTCTTCGAAGAGCAATAATGTCCACATGTTGCAAGTTGGTAGAAGTTGTACTAATAAGCTCTCCATAAAATCTCATTACTTCTAGCTCCATGTCCTTAAACTCAGCCATCATGTTTCCATTGATGTCCACCATTTTATAGATACCGTTTTGTTTATTCTTACCTTTCACAGTAACATGGAAATAATAGTTTTTTCAATCTCCTAATTTTAGCTAGCTAACCTTTACTTTTTGCATCAACATTCTTTCTTCCAACTCAGTCGCCTTTGGTAACTTCTTAGTCAAGTTTTTACATATGCTATGTTGTCCAAGTTAAACATATCATTTGCAAGGGTTTGTTGTGTATTTTCAAGTTGATGCCTATACTGCTCAATATTCTTCACACTATCCGTGTTTTCCCTTGTGAGCCCTTTGATAAGAGGTTGCATCCTTTTTAGTTTCCTCCACAAAATGTACATAGGTTTCCCTCGTGTATTTGTGTGCCAATTGTTCTTGACCAGGTCCATGAACTTGGGGTTCTCAGTCACAATAATCGAGAATTTAAATCGAGGTTGAGTCCTTTGATTGATTCTATTTTGGCCAAATATGTTGATATGGATTAGGGAGTAGTCTAAGATATGAGCACTCAGGATTTCAATAACACATGATAGTTCAAATACCATGCCTTGTTACAGATAACCTGATCTATTCTTGAGTAAATTAGTCCCTCAATATGTTTGTTTTTCCAGGTGAAGTGTGGGCCTCGAGTCTCATGTTCAAAAAGTTGTGCTTCATTCATCATATCTTCTAAGTCTTCAAAATCACTAATCTGGACTGTGTTTCCTTCAATTCTATCATTCATAGTTAGGACATTGTTGTAATCACCTACAATTATCCAAGGATCATGGATATTATTATCTCCGTCTCATAATAAGTGTTTTATTTGAGCTCTGCGCAGTTCTTAAGAAAATGATTAGATGTGTTAGTTTTAATGATAAAATTAGTATTATTTAATAAAATAACCTTATTTATCATAGGAAGTGGAGTAGTTGAAAAGCGTGAAAGTTAATAAATAGGGGTATAGTAGTGAGAAAATTAATAAATGTTGTATTGGTATTCTAAATAGACATTTATTTTTAGACATAGAAAAAGTGCAAATGAGACATTTATTATGAGACGGAGGGAGTAGAAGCCAGGACACCTATGTCCCTCCAAAGTGTTCCCCTTTGTGCAAGTTGATTGTAAGCATAGATGATAGTTAACTAACACAATCTCTTCCCCCACTTTGTCAAACAGTTCACAATGAATGTACTAGTCAGAGCATTCATGTTTTCTCAGATCTACAACATCATTTTGCCACATTATCCAAATCCATACATTTGAATGGTTCTCATAGTTGTCCCACCAACCCCAATGTTAGTTAAACCCCTGTTTTATTTTTGGAGCATTCTCTTTATTTACTTGAGTTTCAAGTAAAGCAACACAAGGCATTTCAGGTTATTGAGACGGGCTTTAACCTTAACAAGCCTTGATACTTTATTTAAGCCCCTGATGTTCCGAGTAAGAATCATGGGGGGAATTTCCCTACATGATCTGTCTCTGCCCCTAGGATTTCGAAATTGTTACTACATCCAATGCCATTCTCCCCAAGTTGAATTAAAAATTAACTTTTTAAATTTTGAAAAAAAAAATCAAAATTTTGTTTATTTCTGAAAAAATCGACTTTTTTATTTTTGAAAAAAAAAAGATTTTTTTCCGTAAAAAATAGACTTTTTTTTTTAAAAATAAAGCCTTTTTTTATTTTTTGGAAAGAAATCGATTTTTTTATTTCTGAAAAAAACAAATAATCAATTTTTTTGGAAAAATTTGATTTTTTTTTTTAAAAAATATGAATATTTTTTATTTTTGGAAATAAAATATAATAGTTAATTTATTTATTCTATATAAGAAATATTATTAAATTTTTTTATATTTCAAAAAAAACCATTTTATGAAATTAATTTTATATTTTTTCTAAAATTAATATTAAAAAAAACTAAAATATTTTATTCCAAATAAATTAGATTTTGAGCCCCTTACTTAGGCCCCCTAAAAACCACAATACTAGGGAGCTTAAAAATAAGGGGGGAAATTAATCATTTAATAGGGTGTCTAAAAAAAGGGGGAGGGGGGAGTAGGGGGTTTAATTATTGGGACTTTTTCATATAGGACTTTTTTGACATCTCTAAACGTAACACACTTTGAAAAGTTGATGGACCAATATGGTACTTTTTTAAATTAATGGACTAAATTGAACCCCGATGTCAAATTAAGAGACCAAAATAAATATTAAGCCTTGATTTAATTTAGATTAATAAGATACATAATTTGAACCAATAGAAGTTAAAACACAACATTCTATTTATCTATTCATTATTGTTTTGCAATCTATGGCTGGTGTTTATGAATTCTTTCCATCACGCCTAGTTCTTAAAATATTTATAAAGTAATTTTTCCCTGCTCAACTTTCATAAAAATATTTTAAAACATCAAGGTCTATCATCAGCAAAAAATAAGTACGTTATAGTTAAGGCCTTTCTAGCTATGGTTAACATGAATAATACATTCTCTTGGCTTTTAGTAATCATACCTGGAAGTAATTCATCACAAAGGGCGAATAAGTATAGGGATATAGGATCTCCTCGCCTAATACCTCTAGACGGTCTAAAGTTCTTGGTCTAATTGCCATTAATATGAATAGGGTAGGAAATAAAATTGACATAGTTCATAATAATACTAACCATTTTATCAAGGAAACTCATGGCCTTTAGGAGTTTTATCAATAAACTCCCATTCCAACATATCATAACCATTAGCCTTATACCGCTTCATCCCTATATAACCTTTGTTTTTATTTCAATTATTACTAAGAGAATGAAAAGATTCAAAAGCAAGAATTATATTATTTGTTATTGATCTTCCTGGAATAAAGGCACTTTGCAAAAGATGAATCATATTGTTAATAATAGGTTTAATTCTATTAGCTATGGTCTTAGTGATCCCCTTCAAAGTTACATTACATAAAGATATAGGTCGATAATCCGCAGAAGTATAAGGTTTTTTACCTTAGGGATGGGACATATATATGTGCCATTAAACAAAGTATCATTACCATTATCATTCATAATATAAAGGGCCAGGTCAGTGAGATCTTGTCCCACAATATCCCCATAAGATTGATAGAAGCAAGCGGGATATCCAAGAGGACCCAGGGAGGCAGTACCCTTCATTTGGGTGATAGTCTCCTTTATTTCCAGAGCATTATACTTTTTGATAAGGGTTTATTTAATCTCATCATTGATTCTTTTTTTGACAACATCGAAAATATCCTTGTTTTGTCTAGTAGTATCAAGTTTAAAAATGCTTTGGAAATAAAAGAGGAAAACCTTTTTAATATCCTCTGCTTCTTTATATGTACTACCCAATACATCCTGTATTTGGGATATTTGATATGTAGCTTTTCTTTGAGTAGCTTTAAGATGAAAATATTTGTATTTATATCTCCTCCATTGAACCAAACACATTTCACTTTTTGGCTCCACCATATTTCCTCTATGTTAATAAGCTTGTCCAAATCCTTTTCTGCTTCCTTTATATTCTCTAGATTGTTAGTGGTAGGTTGTTGACTTCTGATAGATTTTAGCTTCTAATAGGTCTGTTTCCTTTTATAAGTAATATTGTCAAATGCCTTTTACCCCAATCATTCAAACTCTCCATGGTACACCTTTGTTTAGTATTATAGTCAGTGTTGTCTATTTTCCAACACTTTCTAACAATATGGTGGCTACCTTCCTTTCTCTAGATTTTTTCAAATTTTTAATTTTTTGATGGCTGTGTTCTTGTTGTTCATGCACCAATTTTTAGGGCTATAACATAATATATGGTTGTTTGAATAAATTGATAACTATCAAGCCAATTGTTGGACACAAGGAATCTCTCCAGTCTAGCTTGAATAATAGTATTGTTAAGATGGTTGTTGTCCATGTGACTTTGGACCCTTTATAACCAAATTATTAAGATTAAAACTATCTATAATATCATTAAATATGTTTAGTTATTTATGCTTATATCAATAAGCTTCTTTCACTGCTTCTCATTCGCTTCAATAACCATATTAGAATCCCCACCCACAATCCAATTGGAATTATTGTTATCATTATAATGCTCCATTAAGAGAGAAAGTTAGATATTTTTTAACATTATTAGCATAAATGTATATGCCGATAAATATGCACTTATTATTTAGTTCACAATATAGAAATACACATCAAAGAAGTTGTTATTAGCACTAACAATATTAAGGGTTACAAAATTATACCATATAAGAATTAAACCCCAGCTTTGATCAATAGTATAACAAAGGGGCATGTTTTGATTGAGATGAAAGTAAACTTTTTAAAAAGTAGTAGACAAAATATAAGCTTTCGAGAGGAAAATTATATCAGGGTGGTGAGACTTGATCATAAGCTTTAGCACACAAATTTTCTTAGTATTCCCTAACCCTCTATAGTTTCAACTCATGATTTTCATAATCTCAGCTGACCCTCTTTAAGATGCTTGTGAATACTTCATAAGTTTGATTTTCCTCCTATATGGCATGAGTATCTGTTAGTCTTTTCCTTTTTTTTTTTCTGATTGCACTATTGTTGTTTGACTCTAATTGTTCCAAATAGTTAGTTGATTCACCTTTTCTGTTGTATCTTGTTTTGCTATCTCTGTGGCTGAAGCTTTCTAAATTTATTTAACATGACTGTAGGGATAGGGATGGTTCCATCATATGTAAGGGAGTTCGGCGGGTTATTAAAGCGAGATTTATTGTAACTTTCTTTATTTTCTCTACCAACTTTTGTAGACCTTAACCATGCTCCATATAGGTTATCCCTATGATGCTTTTCCGTGTTCTAGTATTCATTAGGACATAATTCCTCATCGTGGCCAATAATGCCACAATTAAAACAGAACATCAATAATTTTTGTATCGAAAGCAATCCAAATGGTATCTTGTTTTTTGTATCCTATATGTATACTAGGTTTTATGGGCTTTTTAATGTGCATAAGAACCTTAATTTTGACTATAGTATTGTTTTGAGGATATTAATATAGACTGGATTCCATGACCGTTCCAAGTTTTAAGCCTACGTTTCCCCTATTTTAGTAGTTTGTATCTTGGGGGGAATGCCCTATAATAAACCTAAACATGAACTTTGAAAATCTAATCCAAATTGGATGAGAAATCTTGGAGCCCAGGCTTCACAGATAGCCAAGCAATACGAAATATCCATGGATTTCCTTTGAGTATCCTTTTAATGTCTGAGGGATTATTCATACATATATGGTGGGAACCTGCCTGTAGATGTTTTGATTGGCTGCATTTTGTGGTAAAACATTCATGTGTATTTTGTTGTCTTGACTAAGGTCATGATATGTGGTGTATAGTCTTAAAGGTTATGCAAGTTCTGGTTGTGTAAGCTAATACATGCTGTGTTAGTTGGATGTCATGCCCGACGTCATGACATCAGTATTTGACAGCAGTAGCTCTTACGTTTTTCTGTTCTGTTTCTATTATGTTTCCTTATTTATCTCAGTCTTTATTTTGGGAAACTAAAGATTGTGCTGATTGTACATCAGTAATAGAACAAATCATGGGCTGTCTTTTTGGCACCCTGATATGTGAGAAGCTGAGAATTGAAGTGAAGAATACTGTTTGCTGTGATTTATGCAGAACATGGAATGTCACGACATGCTCTGTGACATCAGTATTTGACAGCAGTTACTGTTATATTTAGCTGTCACGCGCCTGCTGAGCTGGAATATAAAGATTCAGTAAGTACTCAAAAGATGCAGAATATTCTATGGAATATTATGCAATCCTATGTGGCAGGTTTAAAGGTCCAGAGAATCAAGATTAGAATATTGGAGAATTATGCAGTTTCCAATTATGAAGATAAATTAGGAAACTTATGATTGAAGACCTTGTTTTTAGCAGAAAGTTTTCTGTGATTTGTAACAGCAAATAATGTTGTGATTGTAAGCCCAAGTCCAGTTGGGAATAAGTTATAAATAGGAAACTTTGTAACCTAGTTTATTGAGCTAGCCGGCTGTTGCACCCCAATTTTTGACCTCTGAGATCCCATCATTTTCTAAAGTATTATGATCATTATCATTATCATTTATCATTATCATTTATCATCATGCATATTTTTATTTACTAACAAAAAATAAAAAGAAAAAGTTTGTTGCTTGTGTATTAAAAAGACAGGAGAATGATCAAGAGAAAGCTGAAGAATTAAGGGTTTTGAGGCCCACAAGAGGTTCAAAATTCTCTCAAGATTCAAAGGTTCCTTCAATCAATATTCAAGTCCAAGGATGGCTCAGTTTAAGGCAGACAACTCTCAAGATCGCCAAAAGCGCCAAATTAGGGTTTTGACCTAATTTCACCAGAGGATTGACTTTTAATCAGGAGATGATTCCAAGACTCAAAATATGATTCAAATGCCTTCAAATCAACATTATAGTCCATTCATGTCATTCAATTGAGGAGAAGACCTTGATTCATTGAAAGATCGCAGTTCATCGAGAAAAAGTCAACTACAGTCAAAAATCAAGATTTTTGGTCAACATCAATCATTTGAAGTAATATTCACTATTTGATCGAGGATTGATCATAATTCATCAAGAAAAGTTCAGAAATCGACAAAACTCAAAATTGCAAAATTAGAGTTTTTTAGCTAAAAGTCAACTGAACTTTGACCGACCATAACTCTCTCATAATTTATCAGAAAAATTCCAACCAAAGCTCATTCTCAAGGAAATTCAATTCTCTACAACTTTGATGTTGGGACCAAGGTCAAGAAATGCTTCCGCCTAAGAGATATAAACCAAAACATTACGGGTCATTTTGAAAGTCAACAAAAAGCAGTTTTTTGTCAAAGCCCATATCATCAAAATAACTTCTCCAAATGCAAAAACGCTTCCAAAGTGGCTTGTAGAGGACATCTTGGGCTTTCCAAAAAGTTAAAGAACACTTTCATAGGATCAAAATTGAGGGAGATATGCCTTGATGAAGTTGACCTTTTTTGGAAAAATGCATGAAACAAGTAATGACCAAAATTTGATTTTTTTTCAAAAAGGCCAATTCTTTTGTGATTCAATCTTGATTCTCATATGTTTAAAGGGCATCCACGACCCATCCATGATTCATGACATTTTTATTTCATTTTAATTAAATTTTATTCATTTAAAGTTTAATTAAAGTGAGATAATTCAAAGATATTATCAAAGATGCTTATGGTTGCCAATCAAGACCAATTCAAGATGCTTAAATATATTATTGCAAGGTTGAAGAGAATAATACTTGAGTGTTTTAACCATGGTTAAGAAATACACTCATTGAAAATATTCCATTATCATATTTTTTCCACAAAATCAATCATGACAATTTCCACTTGCAAGGCTTCCAAGATCAAACTCTTTGCCTATAAATAGAACTTCATTTTCTTCATTCAAGAAGAGGAAAAAAAGGGAGAAACAAGAGGAGAGCACAACAACAAACACCAAAGCCATAGCATAAGTTTTATGTTTTCCAAAAGTTTCAATAAACTTGTAAAAATCAAGGCTCATTCAAATAGCCACTTTCAATCAATTTCAATCACTCTTTTCCACTCTTGGAACATCATAGAGTAAGTACAATGTAATTTTTAATATGTAGTAGTGTTAGGAGTTCATGAATTAAAAACTCCATATTTATGCATATTTTCAATTTCTCAAAAAAAATGTTTTAATTTTAATTTTAAGTTGATAAAATGTTTATTTAATTTTTAACATAAAAATATTTTATTTCTTTTCATAATTAATTTATATTGCTTAATTAATAAGTAATTATGTAAATATTGCTTTTTAATTATTTTTAACCAATCAAAAAACTCCAAAAATATTTTCCTTTTAGATTTAGGTTTATATTTTTTATAATCTAATTTTTGACATATAAAATAATATTTTTCTTGTTAAGTTTAATTATTTGTATAATTATTTGTTTAATTAACTTGTTAATTAACTTAAAATCAATTCCAAAAAAATCACAAAAAAAAATGAATTGAGTTTAATTTGTTTTATATTTATTTTTGTATATTATTTGATATTATTTCTTATCTTTTTCTTTGTCCCGAATTGGAATAAAAGATCAAATATGGCAGAGATTGTATGCAGTTGATTTAAGACTTTTGGAAATTTATCGTGTAGTCGCTATGATTCTATCAAGTTTCTGATAAATTTTCATTAACTTTAAATCCGAGATCATCATTCACTCACCATCGATCTTCACTAACATCGTAAATATACTTGACTAGCTTCAAGATGATTCACGTGCTAACATACTAACAATTGACTTTAATTTCCGCATTTTATTATATTGTTCTTTATATTTCTTGCTTTATGCTTTATTTTATTATTTATTATTTATATTTCTGTTATTTTTTCTTTGTCCACTTGGACATATTATTTATATTTCTGTTATTTTTCCTTTGTCCATTTGGACATATTATTTATGTTTCTGTTATTTTTTCTTTGTCCATTTGGACATATTATTTATGTTTCTGTTATTTTCTCTTTGTCCATTTGGACATATTATTTATGTTTCCGCTATTTTTTCTTTGTCCATTTGGACATATTATTTATGTTTCCGCTATTTTTTCTTTGTCCATTTGGACATATTATTTATGCTTCCGCTATTTTTTTTCTTTGTCCATTTGGACGCATTGTTTATGTTTCCGTTATTTTCTTTTTGTCCACTTGGACCATACTTTACTTTTATGCTAAAACACTAATAAACAACAAAAATCTAAAAAACGCTTAAGGTTCTCTCTTGGACTACTGGTTACTATCCCTAGCATTTTGGAGATTTGGACTTATGGACTTAGTGCCTCTGGACCCCTATTCTGTTATTACTCTATGGTTGTTCTGTCTGTCTGGCATTGGATTGTTGTCTGTTTGTGTATGCAGGTATTTCCTTGAAAGTCCTTGATGGTTAATTCCAAGGCATTGAGATAAGAATTTTACCCGAAAACAGCCGTTACTCTACCCGGTTTTCATCAGAATTTTAATGTGCTTAATGCAAAGTGGTGCTAAAGATAATAAGTTCATCTGGATCCCCAAGTGGTAATGCGTCGGCCAACTGTTGGTTTCTTATTTTGGTTAGATCATTCTCTCCTTAAACTTTTATTTTAAGCACTAGGATAGCCTCTTCATCTCCTCCCACTTCTTAAATTTTCAAAATCTTCTCCCTTTTTCCAAAATCTTCTTATGTTTGTAAAACCTCTTTTAAAAATCTTTTCTTATAAAATACCTTTTGCCCTTAGTGGCTTTTCTTTCAAAGTTTAGACACGATTAAGTGTTGTAGTGAGTTGAGATACCCCACGATTTTGAGATTGATTGATATAATGGAATCTTTTCCACGTGAAAGAGATAGTGTCATACTCGTTGATTTTCATCCGAGTTGGAGCCCTTCTTTCATTTGTGATGCAAAGAATCTATTTGTTCTCATGATCAAGATCAATGGCTGAGTATTCGCTCCGACGATGGTAAACGTGTTTATGTTTTTTTTCAAACGTTTTTTAAAAGCGGAACTACATTAGCTCTGACTTCTCCATTGCACCGAGGAGGTATGTAGGCACAAGGCTTAATGTCTTGCCGAACTTATTTTAAAAATCAAACAAGAGCAAAAGTGATCTAAGCAAAACTAAGAGCCCATGGATAACCATGGATACAAAGGGTGCTTAAAACCTTCCCTTTGTATAACCAACCCCCCGAACCCAAAATCTGTCAAAAGGTCTTTCCTGTTCTTTTATGCCTTTCCTTTTTGGATAAAATAAAAGTCGGTGGCGACTCTTGCAAAAAATTAAAAAAAAATTAAAAAAAAAAATAAAAAGAGCAAGGAGTCAGTTCGCAAAAACCGAGTTTACACCGGCGTTTAGAAAGATGTAACTATTAGGGTTAGCCGTGTAGGTGAACCTCCCGGTTTGTGGGAAGGTCACTGATTTGTGCCTCGAAGCCTGTAGGTAAGAGGTTTATTTTATTCACTCAGAAGCTGTGAAGCAATGAGTGAAGATTGTGTTCTTGGAACTACTCCATTATGTATATTTAAATTGTTGGTGATTAAGCCGTCGATGCAGTGGCTGAGTTGTTGACTGCTAGACATCATTGCTATGATTGGGAGTGGAATGGAGATATTCCATATCTAGGGAGAACCTAGGTAGAAGGGTCATTGGGTAGTGATTAAGTGAGGAGTTGTAAACTGGGAGTTTAGCTCTGAATTGATACTGCTAATAGTGGACTTCATCCCTGGCTTGGTATGCCCCCAGAGTAGGTTGATTGAACCGAACTGGGTGAACAATTTTCCTGTGTTGTTTATGTTTCTGCATTGTTTATTTGTAAGTTCAGTTTGGATGTCATAACATCGTGCATGACATCAGTGTGTGATTTAATGACTGTGCTAACACAGAATCTCTGCAAAGCAGATTTGTTTATGTTAACTGAACTGATATGTGATCCCAACACTTCCAGACTTCTGGATGTTAGAAGTAATAAATAATTGAGGGATCTGTATGTACTGCCTCAGCTAAACTGATGACAGACCAGATGTCACGACATCGTATATGACATCCGGGTTCTGTCTTACCAGAATTTCAATTGGTATCAGAGCAGGCATCCTGTCTGTTTCTGGATGAGATCCATGGGAGATACTTTCTGGTTGTTGGAGGTAGTTGATTGTTTGAACATTCATGTTCATATTGAATGGTCCCTAGAAGTGGAGGATGGACCTATGTGTGGAAGACTGGACCAAACTGACCATAACAGGTGTATTCTCTTGGCAAGGGAAGATGGTGTTACTGATATCCAAATGATTCATGCGAGAGTGAAGAATTTGGGATGTTTTATTCAGCATATAGCAGGGTACAGAGAAGAAGATTGTCAAAACCTTCATGCGGGAGTGAAGTTAATGATAAGGTATTCTTTGTGCTTATCTGTTTCTTTCTGGTCAGAATATTGGTTAGGTCTTGTTGTGTTGCTTGAAGAAGAAGCAAGCATATTGTTGGATTGTTCAGCTGCAATTCTTGGATGTCATGCTTACAACTGGTTCTGGGAGTAAGCATTGTGTAATCTCTGTTGATATATGGCTATTTTCTGCTGCATAGCATCTGATGCATAATCCTATCTTTGAAAGAAGATCTCTAGGGTTATATGGTTTTCAATAGAATTTGTAGCAAATTGTTTTCAACTTTAGTACAAGTGTCAAAGATACTTGAGATCTTTTCTCAAGTCCACTCATAAAGGCATGGTTATTGAGGTTGAAGAGGTTCAAATGATCAGTGTTCCTCATATTCATCTGCAAAGTTGTTTGATGATCTTCAAGATTGTCAAGAATTGTGTGTTCCAAGAAGAAGGAACTGATGGCATACTGGTATGCAGCTACCAGTTGAAGAACAGATGTTCTGGTGCTAAACTTATGTAGTGTGAGTACATTTGTTTGGAACCTACTCCTGATCTGGAAGAGGAGACATCTGCTTTTTGTGTTGATTGGTAAGAATACAATCAACTGAACCTTCCATCCCAAATGTCAGTTTATTTCAGGCATAAGCTTATGGGAGTTGGAAGTAGAGCTCAGTGCAAGTGAAAGGATTCATTCAGGTTTTCTTTTCAAGACCTCTATGAAAATTCAAGATGAGCTTATATCTGGTATGTTCTTTTGATCAAAGGAACCAGATGTGTGAATTGTTTTCTTAATCATAGAACAGTTAGTGGTGAAAACTGAATACTGTGTATCGTGCATAGTGAAATATGGTTTTGAATATTGTGTGATGATTCAAGGGAGTCAGATTACTGTGTGGAATCTGAGGTATTTTCAGGAGTTATGTCATAAGTGAATCTGTTCCAGAAACCTTGTTGAGATATGGCATATATTATCCCTTAATCATGAATGATGTGTAGCTGACTGATGCAAAGGTTATTGTTTTAGGCCTGAGGTTTATTGAGGATAAATTTTAGTTGTTTTCCGCTGCATGGTATCTCTGTTAACCATGGTTTATGTAAGTATAGTATCCTCAACTGGTGTATGAAGTATGTATAGGTATAACTCATGGAGTTAGTTGCCTCTAGTAGGGATGTTGTATAATGATACTTTTATGTACAATGCATGGATAAGCGGTGTGGAGTTTCCATGATTGTTTGTTTGAGGGGGAGATTTGGTTAACCTCCCCACGTCTGATTCAGCCTTGTGTTTAGTTGGCTATTGAACGGTGTCACATGGGTTCTGGTTGTTGTGTGACACATTTGTAAGGAAAGATTCATCTCTCTCTTTCCTAAGGGTGAATCTAACTGGGAAAGGATTTAAGATCAAATGTTATTTGTGCAAAGTACAAGTATTTAATTGATTATCCTTGGAAGTTCAAGATAACTGATGTTCTTAAAGATGTTGGAACATCTCTTCTTCAAGACCATGTACAGGTAGGATAGTGCAATTGTTTTAAGATCTATCTCTTTGGTGGCAGCAGAAGCATATGATCACTGAAAAAGGTTTCCTGGCAAGAAACATGTTCAGCTTTGGAGTGCACAAGAAGAAGAAGACATCATAATCTTGATGGTGGTTACTTGGATCAGTTTATTTCTGATCTAGGTAAGGAAGTGCATTGGCTAATGCACACTGTGAAGTCAAGAACAAGTGGCAGTATTCTTGACATCATGGAAATAGCTTTGCTCAAGGAAGTGGCATCCTTGGTACAGCTAGAGGATTAGTCTCTAACTAGTCCTTCTGATGACTCATGCATCAGAGTGTCTGATGTTGTTGGAAAAGAAGCAGGGATTCATAAAAGTGTGAGCTTGGATGACATAACTGCATAACTGCATGATGGAGGTTGCGTACTCAAACTTGGTTTCACAATCAGGTCAATGAGAGCATTGAACTCTGGTTCTGTAAAGGGAGGAAGTTCTTTCAAGTGGCAGAAGAAGGAGCTGAATTCAACAGCTAGATGTTAAAACACAATGTGTTGACATTTGGTTCAACATCAAAATCTTAGTTGATGAAGTGGAACATCAACTTATGATAAGAAGATCTAAAGAGTTGAAGATTGGATACTTCAAAAAGATCGCTCTCATTGCAATTCTTTGGAATTGCTGGGTAGAGAAGATGTTACATGTTCTTGTCTTAGAATATCCAAGTTTTTTTTTTGTAGCTTGAAGTTCATGTTTCACTTGAAGGGTCAGAATATCCTTGAGAGAAGTCTGATAAACGTGGAGAAGTCAAAAAGTGGCATTTGACATTTTCATATGAGGATTCATGAAGGAGGTAATCAAACAGTGGCATTTGGTTCATCTCAGAAGTGGGTTCGAAGGATCAAGATAATCAACATATGGCAGCTGATTATTCTTGAGGATAGTCTTAGACAAATTACTTTTGGGCAGAAGAGTAATAAGTTGAAGACAAAAAGGAGGTGTTTTCTATTCACCTCTTGGAGCTTGTGGTAGAAGTTATGAGCTATCTATGAAAGAGTGCATCTTGTAATATAGATCTCCCATTGTGGGTGACTTATTGTATTCTAATAAAGCTGGTGGCGAAGTGGTATCTAAAGATTATCAGATGGTGTTTTTTGTGTGTGTCGTGGTCATGTCATGCAGAGTAACTTTTAAGGGGGAGCTGTACGTTGCTTTGGCAACATTTATGGCCAAACAGGGGGAGAAGAGATTGTCACCCCAGATCATATTGAACAAGTTATTTCTATTCATGGTATGTGATAGTGTAGCTTGTGGAACTTATTCAGCAGGTCTGATGTTTTGATGTGCTTTAGCAATTCTGCATAACTGGTAGTTTGCTAGTTGTTTTTGTGCTGCTGTGATGACAAGATGTTTTAGCCAAAAATTTGCCAAAGGGGGAGATTGTAGATGTTTTGATTGGCTGCATTTTGTGGTAAAACATTCATGTGTATTTTGTTGTCTTGACTAAGGTCATGATATGTGGTGTATAGTCTTAAAGGTTATGCAAGTTCTGGTTGTGTAAGCTAATACATGCTGTGTTAGTTGGATGTCATGCCCGACGTCATGACATCAGTATTTGACAGCAGTAGCTCTTACGTTTTTCTGTTCTGTTTCTATTATGTTTCCTTATTTATCTCAGTCTTTATTTTGGGAAACTAAAGATTGTGCTGATTGTACATCAGTAATAGAACAAATCATGGGCTGTCTTTTTGGCACCCTGATATGTGAGAAGCTGAGAATTGAAGTGAAGAATACTGTTTGCTGTGATTTATGCAGAACATGGAATGTCACGACATGCTCTGTGACATCAGTATTTGACAGCAGTTACTGTTATATTTAGCTGTCACGCGCCTGCTGAGCTGGAATATAAAGATTCAGTAAGTACTCAAAAGATGCAGAATATTCTATGGAATATTATGCAATCCTATGTGGCAGGTTTAAAGGTCAAGAGAATCAAGATTAGAATATTGGAGAATTATGCAGTTTCCAATTATGAAGATAAATTAGGAAACTTATGATTGAAGACCTTGTTTTTAGCAGAAAGTTTTCTGTGATTTGTAACAGCAAATAATGTTGTGATTGTAAGCCCAAGTCCAGTTGGGAATAAGTTATAAATAGGAAACTTTGTAACCTAGTTTATTGAGCTAGCCGGCGTTTAGAAAGATGTAACTATTAGGGTTAGCCGTGTAAGTGAACCTCCCGGTTTGTGGGAAGGTCACTGATTTGTGCCTCGAAGCCTGTAGGTAAGAGGTTTATTTTATTCACTCAGAAGCTGTGAAGCAATGAGTGAAGATTGTGTTCTTGGAACTACTCCATTATGTATATTTAAATTGTTGGTGATTAAGCCGTCGATGCAGTGGCTGAGTTGTTGACTGCTAGACATCATTGCTATGATTGGGAGTGGAATGGAGATATTCCATATCTAGGGAGAACCTAGGTAGAAGGGTCATTGGGTAGTGATTAAGTGAGGAGTTGTAAACTGGGAGTTTAGCTCTGAATTGATACTGCTAATAGTGGACTTCATCCCTGGCTTGGTATGCCCCCAGAGTAGGTTGATTGAACCGAACTGGGTGAACAATTTTCCTGTGTTGTTTATGTTTCTGCATTGTTTATTTGTAAGTTCAGTTTGGATGTCATAACATCGTGCATGACATCAGTGTGTGATTTAATGACTGTGCTAACACAGAATCTCTGCAAAGCAGATTTGATTATGTTAACTGAACTGATATGTGATCCCAACACTTCCAGACTTCTGGATGTTAGAAGTAATAAATAATTGAGGGATCTGTATGTACTGCCTCAGCTAAACTGATGACAGACCAGATGTCACGACATCGTATATGACATCCGGGTTCTGTCTTACCAGAATTTCACTGCCTCTAATTCTTTAATTTTTATTCCTTTAGGTTCACACCATATGCTTGCTAACCCTTGAGCAATATAGTTTTTATGCACAGGCTTTTTAGATAGAAATTTACTTATTATGGCTTGTTGGTTTTCTTGAAATTCTGGTTTTATATCACTGTCATCCCACATACAAAAATCTTCTTCTTGTTGATTTTTGAATTGCTCTTTGTCAGAAGGTTCTGGTTGTTTTCTATTGTTGTTGATTTGCAGGCTGGCATTTTGCACTTTCTTAGCATTCATAGATGGATAGATTTGAAGAATAGGAAATTTCTGATTTGACTTAGCAGTCTAATTTTTGACACACTAGCCTGTTACATGAAGTTGCTGGCCTGTTACATGAAGTTGCTTCTCCGTGATTGTAGTACAAATGGGAGAACACAACAAGAAAGACCCAAGAAAAATAACCTAGACAAAAACTAATCAAGAAGAGGGGAGATGAGATAGACCACTAACATTAGGAGGATAAAGATGCCACAAGGCTAAAAAGGAAACTCAAAAGGGGAAACCGCTAAGAAGATAGAAAGATGAAGGCTCGGACTCGGAGAAAAGGTGTCGACGGTGGAGACACATATGGAAAATAAGGGAGAGGCACAACAGAGAACTGGCCGAACAAATTCAAGGATCAAGAAACAGGGAGGAAATGCAAGACCAACACCCTCTAATGGACAAGACGCCGATGGAAAACCAGGCATTCACACTCACATCAACTGAGGGAGGAATAATGATTGATTGAGAATCAATCAACAAATGAGAAACTTATACCTCTTCTTGGGTAAATCTTGAACTTTTCTTAGTTAACGGAGAAAATTTTGAAATTATTTTTGTGTGTGCAAATTGCTATGCATATTTATAACGAAGAAGTTAATAGAATTAGTGGGTTAATAATTTTTCATTTAAGAGCCTTAATTCGTAACTCTTAATATTACAAATAAACTAATACCTATGTATACATCCATTAGATGTCGAACAATATAATTAGGTGTAGTTGTAAAAGTTAGAATTATTAATCATCCACAACTTGACATCATTCAAAACACTAGTTAATGTATGAAAGCATTAAGAACAAACTATATTGAATAATATTAGCAAGACAATTACATATATGGTTCTAGAAACTCAAAATAAATTAATCTTCAATGGTCTAACCTACAAGAACTTAGCTACTCGTTGTATAAACATTCATAATTAAAATTTTAGGGAAAAAATACATGAATTAAAATAGAAGAATTGCACTCCAATGGTGAAAGAGAATGAATCCTGAATCTTTGGAACTCTATAGTCTTCTTTCATGATTAAAATTCAGAACCTTTATAAAATGGTATGATTTTGGCTTAAATACATAGTTTTGGGAACATTGAAATTATGCCACGATGCAATCTAATTATGCAACAATTTCTCATTAATCTAACGTGGCAGACTAGGTCACATGCAAATCACACCACAATGTAATATCGTTGTGGCATAATTTCAACATGATCAATTTTCTTTGCTTGCATAATGGGATCACACCATGATCCTTCTTGATCGTGGCACAATTTCGATAGAGTCAATATTTCCTTGCCTTGGTTTTTGTATGTTGTCTTCGCTTCGCTTCTCGTCGCTATAACCTATATTATGTGTAAACATTGTAGAGTTGTATGGTTAGCATGATGTTGATGTGAGTTTATATTTTCTATAATGATATAGATTCAGGTATAATTTTCTACAAAAACATGCAATTTTAATAGAAAAATAAATTAAAATAATGTAAAAACTTAGTGAAAATGATAGTATGACTAAGTGTTGTTACAATCTAAAACTTAAATTGTTACTTGTCCACAAGGAACAAGTTTGAGAGACGGAAGTCTATAGTAAAATAACTATAATATCTACTAATTGTAACTTTCAAGTTTTTTTTATCACAATTGTAACTTTCAAGTTTAAATATACTTACCACAGTACTTCCATGATCATGCCCAAATGCTACTTCCATTCTCCAACTTCAGGATACTATATTCATAAAAATTTATCCATCCTTCAGTTCTACTAAACTTTTCTCTCTTCCTCGGGCTAAGGGCTTGTAATATGACGAATAACACAAAGAAAAGGTATTTGACTCAGAGAGGATAGAAAAGAGAAAATAATAATAATAATAATAATAATAATAATAATAATAATAATAATAATAATAATAATAATAATAATAATAATAATAATATAAGGGTGGTCTGGAAAGACTCTCGGTACCACAAAAGTATGCCTCAATATTTGTACAATATGACAATTAACCATAAAAAAATTAATTTCTATGGAATAGGTAAATGTATGAATACTTTTACTTTATTATATAATAAATAAGTAAAAGGTGAAATATTTGGCTAGAATTTCACCAACTTAGGTATTTGGAAGTTGAACAAATCTTGAGATATACTTCATTCACTATTCACTGTTATTATTAATCAATCAATGATTTTGAACTTCCATAGATACTTAGGAAATCACATGAATCTATATGATGTCTTTCACAATTAAACTCTTGGTTATCATTACTAAGGGAATAATATTACTTAATTGGATAAATTCATAAAGCAAACAAAATAATTAAGATAGTAAAATAAAAACTACAAGGAATTTATGTTGTTAGTACTACTCGTTCAACTACCAATTTTAGAAGAAAAAAAAATCTTTTTTGATATCCCCAATCTCAGCATCATGAGGACAGATAATGATTCAAGTTTGGAGGTGTGATAACTCACCATTTATGTGTTATTATAAATATTAATACTTGAACTTATCTTTTTATTTCAAATTTTTAATAGCATGATTTATTGCATTTTGGTGGTTTTAAGTAGTTATAAAAGAGTACAATATGTGCTATCTTTTGTTAGTTTTTATGTATTTGTTGCATGTGTATAGTTAGCTTCTGATGAGGCTGGGCACGACAGTTCTGGAACAACGCTCTAACCCTAATTGAAAGAAGAGAGCTTGAAGTAATGGAAATCACAAGGAATATACATTCATAGTGTAGGACTTACGTGGCATTAATCTGCATATTAGAGGGTGTTAGGATTAAATTTGTAAAATAGATCAGATCAAGGCGATAGAAGATAAAACTATGCACCATAATACACTCCCTACAACACCATGCTTTTTTGCCCGCTGCAAATAAAAAATGCAAGACACTGCTGCCTATACACCTGCGCCCTTATCCTGTCATATGCTGATTATACATGACCCTGCATTGGTACAAAATGAAAGAATTGGAGGGAATTATGTTAATTCTTTTGGGTCAGAATTCACGTAATCACACAAAGCCCGTGATCCAAGACAACACAAAAAAACCTTATTGGACGTGACTATAAAAGGACCTCTTGGAGGAATTGCAAAGGGGTTAAGCATTTTAGAGAAATAAACACTAGAGAAAATCAACGAAGAGAGTGGGTTGGACAAGATGGATATCTTCTCCTTCTCATTATTTCAAATGTGTGCTACCACTATCTGACATGACAAAGGTCGTCTCTTGGTGATTAACAATTGCAAGAATACGAAGATGTTACTCTTAGGTTTTCATTTCTTTTTCATTATATGTTTAAGAATGCTTAGATTTGGAACCAATATTGATGTAAGTACGAAACTCATCATGAGCTAAACCCTTTTATGTTGATCAATATGAAGTTAATATAAATTAGTCATTGTTTTAAATGGTGTGTTATTAGTGCTTTGTTTATCATATTTGTTATAAATATGTTTCTTTGAATGATCAACTTAGGAAAAGGTACAAGATTGTTATTGTGAGAGATCTAGTAACAAGTGGATTTCATAATAAAAGTGATTGAAAATAGTAGGATAAAGAGATATTCACTAGATGAGCTACTTTAGAGATAAAAAGCTACAATTATAGAGGATATTCATAATAAAACTGGACATGCGTTATAGTTACAAGCGAGACTTAGAGATTTGTCTCATTGCTTTACTGTATATGTTTATGATGACGTAGAGATACACCAAAAGATCACTTTCTGACATCTTTTGGCATGACATAACACATCATGTACACACACAACAGACAAGTTATATTAACGAATCATTGGCCAACATGCTCTCCATTATTGAACTCATTTACTCTCTTTAAATTGTTCTTAACATTGTTTGCTACCAAACTGAATTTTTGACAACCATAAATTAATTTTAATCTTGCTCATACTCATTTACAAAAGATAGTTTTACAAAATCAACCTAAGTTATTTTCCACTCCCCGTGAGTTCGACATCTTTAATTTTCTATCACTTGCTACTTTAAACATACATGTATACTTGCATGCAATATCACATGTTTTCAAGCAACAACGATAAACAATGTTTTACTGTTGCTATTCACAATCAAGATTTGAAGAGTCAAAACAAAACAAGGAAGACGTCCATGTGAGAAGAGATGAGGCGATTAAATGACCAGAATACTGGTAACTCACGACAACGCGCCTAAATATCATATTATAAACTATGAGAAAGAATATAACAACGCTAAATATCATATTATAAACTATGAGAAAGAATATAACATATTGGACCGTTAAAAAAAATGATTCAAGTGATTATATTAACTTATTTTTTATGTTGTGAGAAAAATCAAAGGGATAAAAAATTCGATTTTTTATTTTTTTATTTATCAATGAAACCCTTTAATGAGATTAAAATAGTACTCTCTTTGTTTTTTATTATAAATTACTTTTGGAAAAATTATATTAAATTATAAATTATTTTATAATTTCAATGAATAATGAATATTATTATTTTTTATTATACCATTAAATATTTATTATTCTTTTTTTAATTATTTGATTTTTTATTTTTCATATAGTTACTAAAAGACAACTTTATAAAAATTTTCATAATCTTTTTATTAATGATATTTTTTTAATATTATTAAAAGATATCAAAATGGTGAATAATGAAAAACAAAGATAATAGTTTTTTTTCTTAAAAGTATTTTATAATATATTTTTTTGGCAAAACAAATAATTTAAAACAATCAATATATGAGAATAGTTTTATTCTAAAATGACATCTTTTAAAGGGGGAGACCGAGGATATCTTTTTGGTTCTAGAATTTTAAAAAAAAACTTTTCATTTTAAAACAACATATTTTAAAGAGTAGAATGAAGATATTATTCGGCAATTTTTTATTCTACCCCATACATTTTCGGCGCATCACGAGAAATTTCAAAAATATTTTTGAAAATCAGAAATATATTTTGGGTGCATATCTCCACACACATATAATTCATTCTTTTTTGAGATTTATCTATTTTACAGTAAAATTTATTTCGAAAATACACTTCCAATATAAACCAGAAATATATTTCCAATTCAATATAGACAATTGAAGAGACTAATTCTCCGATCTTAAAAAAAGATTATGTTAAACAATAAAATTCTCAACTAAAATATTTAACATCTTTCTCAAGTGAATTTGAATCCAACATATAATAATATTTATTAAATATTTATTTAGTATGTATTGGTTAATATATTAATAAAAAAGTTTATAAAAATATAAAATTTTAAGAAAACACTTTCATAAATCTAAAAATTGAATGCAAAAATTCTAAAATGAAATTTACATATTTAATATATTAATATATGGTTATTTATAATTGTATACTCCATTTTTATTAATCAACAATATATATATGTTTACACATGTATTTTTTAATTTACAATTAATTATAATAATTATCTATTCACAATATAAATAAATCAATTTAAAATATTTTTTAATAATGATATTAATTAAATATTTATATTTTAGTTATTTTTATATATTTAAATTTGATAACCGGAAGAATAAGGTTTATACATTCATGATTTCTCTATCTAATTTAATGTTGGTTTATTGTTTTATGCTAAACAAGATCTCATCTACACTTTGTTGTTTATTAGGAATCGAAAGTGTATTTTCGATTTATACCAAAAATATATTTTTGATTTTACATAAATAAATTTAAAAAAGATGTCTATCAAAAATATATTTTTAGTTTCTCAAGATATTTTTGAAAATATGTAGGATATTTCTTTTTAATATGGATTGGATAAGAAAACCCCTATTGTTTTAGTTATAGAAGTTATTTTTAAAATTCAATTCAATTACACTTTTTTTCTGTATAAAAATGTGTGCAATTGTAGTTTCCGTTACTAACAGTAACCGGGATTGGTACTAAAGAAAAGTAAATTTTCACAATCACAAATCACAACATACTTGTTTATATTTAAATTGAGTAAGGTTAATTAAATTTACCAGTGCACATATTTTGAACAAAATAATTTTAAGTAGATGATATTTGTAAAAAGGAAATTCAATATTTAATTTTGTGCTTAACATGTTTTTGTATGAATTTAAATATAAAACTTTAAAATAATGTTAATAATATATTTAGTTTCTTAACATGTGCACAATGCACATGTTAGCTTCCTTTTGTTATGGGATTTCCTTTATTTATAAAATTAATCAAATGGTATCTTAATGTATAAGTTTTTTTTTTTAAATAATTTTTTTTTGAAAGATAAACAATTTGTTTATAAGAAATAGATATTTTGATTAATTAAAAAAAAATTAGAAAAAAATGTTAGGCGATATCTATATTCTTTCTACCATATTATTAAAAATATATATTTTAATATGTACTTTTTTCAATTTGAATATTTTTCTACTATAATTTTATATTTTTCTTAAATTGATTTAAAGAATACTTTATAAATTATTTATATAAAAAAAAGTTTTTAAGCAAATATTTGTTAAAAAATTGGAAACATACAGACCTTTCTTTTATTATTAGTAAATAATTAAAAATTTGATTCCTTGCATCCTCTTTTTGATTATTTAAAACTCAGATGCATCCTCTATCAACCGAATTACACAAGGAAAAGTGTATTTTATATTTGTTTGGATTTATTATAACTTTAATTTATTATTTATTTGACTTAGGAAATATGTTACCTATTTTAAATTTAAATATTTTGAATTTTCTCTCTTTTTTGCATTAAAAATTAATAAGATATTTATTAATGTCACGTTTTCACAAATGTCATTTCATTAAAAAAATAACACATTATCAATTTTAAGTGTAAACATTTGTAAAATATATTAAAATTGTTTAAATTTAAATTAGAATTCGTGAATGAGATAAAATAAGAGAATTAAAATTGAAATTCATTTTTTTTATAACTAAATTTTTGTTTATTACAACTAAAATGACAATTTAACCTATACTCAATGATACTCACAAAAAATATTTTAAATAGGCAGGGTTAAAATCAGCAAAATAAATACGCGCATGAGTATTTAACCACTAAAATAAATGGATATATGTGCAAATACGAGTACTTTAGTACCCACCAAGTCTCATATATATATATATATATATATATATATATATATATATATATATATATATATATATATATATATATATATATATATATATATATATATATATATATATATATATATATATATATATATATGAATTGTCATTCATATTTTTTATATAAAATTGCATGTCTATTAATTTTTTTATTTAAAAATTGCTATTAAACTATTTAGCATTCATTTAATTTAGTTTTATTACTTTTTATATAATAATACATTAGTTTAATGATAGCTCCATAATAAATCTTCAATCATTCATGTTATTTACCTAATTTTCATATTTCTCAATAATTTGACATGATATATGTTGTTTATTGGATATTAGTCTAAAATTAGTTTAGATTGAAAGTGTATATTCTAATTTCTCATAATATATTCATTTAAATTATTATTTACAATTTTATTATTTTATATTATATAAAATTTAAATTTAAAAAACAGCTAAAAAGTTTAATTTAATCTTATCAAACAAAATTATTTTATTACGATATATATCCAAAAGAAATATAATCAAATAAGATAAAATAAACATAAATTAAAAACAATGTATTTCCCTTTATTTTTGATACCTATGTTCTTATTTAGCATAGTGTGCTGATTCTGTAAAAGGACAGAACAAAAAGAACCAAAGCCCCAACCAGGTCCAGCCAGTAAACTAATAGCTGTCAAACTCAAACTGCCCTTTCCCACAGTCTTCATTTCCAACTTTCCTTTTTCCAAAACGCGCAAAAGAATTAACAAATCATAAAATATTTAATCACCTTAATTAATTCTTCAACGTACTTGACAAAAGACAATATAAAATTCTTTATGTAACAAAAAAAAAAAACAGTATAAAATTCTTTTTCCATAAACAAAAATAAAATTCTTTTACAAATCAAATTACCCTATTTGGTCATAATTAAAAATTTAATTAAATATATATATATTTTTTAATTTTGTCTCTTAAAAATGTGCATTTTTAAATGTTTTCTTTATAAAAAGTTTTATTTTTAGTAATTCGGTCTGTCTTCTTTTTTTAATAATCATGTATCTAAAAAGATGAATTATAATATTATTTTATTGTATTTTGATTCTATTTTAAATTATTTATAAAATAGTAAAATATAATGAACTGGAATATACATGACTAATGAAATTAAAGATATATATGGTCATATTATCGTTATTAAATTTTTTTTTTAAAATTTAAAGAAAAAATAAAAAAAATGAAGAAATATAACTACACCAAATATTATATTTTTCATAAAAAATATAATTCTTTATGTAACAAAAAATAAACAGTATAAAATTCTTTTTCCATAAACAAAAATAAAATTCTTTTACAAATTAAATTATTCCATCTGGTCTTAATTAAAAATATAATTAAATATATATTTTTTTGTAATTTTGTTTCTTAGAAATGTACATTTTAAAAATTTTCTTTATAAAAAGTTTTATTTTTAGTAATTTGGTCGGTCTGCTTTTTTTAATACTCATGTACCTAAATAGATAAATTGTATAATTATTTTACTAAAGTTTGATTTGATTTTAAATTATTTATAAAATAGTAAAATAATGAAATGAAATATATATATAGACTAATGAAATGAAAGATATATATGGTCATATTATGGTTATTAAAAAGATATTTTTTTTTAAATTTAAAGTAAAAATTAAAAAAATAAATATTTTAAGAAAAATAACAACTCCAAAAATTATATTTTTCATAATTTATTATTATAGATATAATAGTAAGTAGTTTAAAAAAAATAAAATTTATATCTATAAAAAATATTTTTAAAAATATTTAAACCCATCACATCATATTCATCTTTAAAAAATAAATTTCAATCGTTAGACTACTTAATAATATATATATTTTTTTAAATAAAAAGTTATAAATATACATACTAAAAATTATCATTTTAGTAAGTGTAGTGATAAATTCTTTTGAAAGAGTTTTATTATTTAGTACAATCCTCTCTAACTTGAAGATTATATTATACCGCGCGCGTAAATTTTATTATTTAGTACAATCCTCTTCGACTTGAAGATTATATTATGCTGCGCGCGTAAATTATAACCGTTTTTTTTAAAAAATCAATTCTAATTTTTTAAAACTAATTTTTAAAATTAAATCCATATTTATAACTGAAAATATATAATAGAATAAAAAGAGGTCATAAAAATTTCCTTATTCTAAATTATCAATTTAGAATATAAAAATATGAAATATTTTTTTTTTGGTAAGATATAAAAATATGATTTTACTAGTTAAAACTTTTAAGATTAAAAAAAGTGGATGATACATGAAGTAATAACAACTTAGCACTATATAACTGCATTAAATTGAGAGCAATAATCTCTCTTTTCCTGTTTTTTATTTTGCGTTGCAAAAAGGGGCTGCACTGCAGCAGCACCAAAAACCTTATTCAGTTATTACTATTCTTCTCGATCATGGAGGCGCAACCCCAACCTCCAACACCGTCAGCACCACCACCGTTATCCTCCGTCGCACCACCACCACCACACCTCAACTACCCCGATTCAGTCGACTCGTCCCCTCGTTCCCGCAACACGGACTCATGGGACGAGCCTTTCCCTCCGGCGTCAACGAAACTCCGTCTCATGTGCAGTTACGGCGGCCACATCGTTCCTCGTCCACACGATAAATCGCTGTGCTACGTCGGCGGTGATACTCGAATCGTGGTGGTTGAACGTGTGGCCTCACTCGCGGAGTTATCCACGCGCCTCTCGAAAACCTTCCTTAATGGAAGAGCGTTCACTCTGAAGTATCAGCTTCCGAACGAAGATTTGGATTCACTGATTTCTGTTACGACTGATGAGGATTTGGAGAATATGATCGATGAATACGATCGAACGGCTTCGGTCAATTCCTCTATCAAACCCTCGCGGATTCGCCTTTTTCTGTTTCCGACTAAACCTGAATCTGCTCACTCGATTCCGCCGCAGATTCTCGATACTTCGGCGAAATCGGATGATTGGTTCCTTGATGCGTTAAACGGTGCTGGATTGCTTAACCGAGGGTTTTCTGATTCGGCTTCTGTGAACAATCTGTTAGGTCTCGATGATGATGTTGCTGGGAATAATATTGAACCTGGTATAAGGGAGCCTCCTGAAGGTGTTTCTCAACCTGGATCTTTTGGTAAGAATTTGAAACAGGATGTTCATTCTGTTCCTGATTCTCCTATGATGGAGACTTCATCGTCGTTTGGTTCGACTTCCTCGTCTCCGTCGTTGGCAAATTTGCCTCCGATTAGAGTGCATGTGGAAGATGGTGGTTCTACTGGAGTTAGGGTACAGCAGCAACAACTTCAACAACTGCAACAGCAGGATCAGAAGGTTTTGGGGATTGAGGAACAGTTTGCTCAAATGGGAGTTGGTGTTGGTCAGAAGCAGGATGAGGGATTTGCTGTGATGTCTTCGCCGCCTCATCCGCCGGTTCCGACTACGCTGGGTACGGCGGTGATTGGTGTTCCGATTGGTTCTGCTGTGGCCGTTGGTGATTATCAGAATAGAGTTTTTTCTGATGATGAGAGATCTGATCATGGTGTGGCTGTGGGATATAGAAAACCACCAACTCCTCAGCCACAGGTTGTTCAACAGCCACCTGCTCAAACTCAGCAACAACCACAACCACAACAACCTCAATTTCAACAAAAGTCGAGTGGCGGCGGCGGCGGCGCTGATTTGCCTTCTCCTGATTCAGTTGCAAGGTTTGTTTTTACTTCTTTCCAATTCCAGTTTTTGTTCTTTCTGTGTATGATATTGGGATGTGGCTGATTTTTAATGTTTATTTACATTGGATTGTTCAATTCATTTGATTTAATTACTATTAGCTTTGAATTACTATTACAAATCTAGAGTGGTGGTTTAGCAATATTTGAATTAGGTTGTTGGTGGTTGTTTTTTATCATGCAGTGACAATAGTAGTCTTTCAAATCCAATGTCACGTCAAAAACCTGTTATCTATCAAGAGCAAGTTCAGATTCAATCTGGAGCTTCAAGGGTTCTAAGTAATCCTGTGGATCCGAAACTCAATTTGTCTGATCCACAAGGTAGGATCCAATTGCAGCAACATGTACAGGACTCTGGATATTTACTGCAACAGCAATTCGAACTCCAGCAGCAACAACAGCAATTTGAACTTCAGCAACATCAGCAACAGTTTGAACTCCAGCAGCAGCAGCAACAACAGGCTCAACAACAACAGCAGCCTCAACATCAACAACAGCAGCAGCAGCAGCCTCAACATCAACAACAGCAGCAGCAGCCTCAACAGGCGCAACAACAGCAGCTTCAACAACAGCTTCAACATCAGCAACAGCAGCAGTTTATTCATGGGGGACACTACATTCATCATAACCCTGCAATTCCTGCATACTATCCTGTATATCCTTCACAGCAACAGCCCCATCATCAGGTTTACTATGTTCCTGCAAGACAGCCACAAGCTTACAATCTTCCTGTGCAGCAGGCTAATGTAGGGGATTCTACCACAACAATCTCTTCTGGTAGACCCCAAAACCCTCCAAACCCTACTACATTGGTTCAACCAAATGCAGCTTACAACCCCATAAGAAATGCTCCCCTACCCAAAACGGAAATGACAGCAGCTGCTTACAGAGCTGCAGCTTCAGGCAACCCTCAATTTGTACAAGTTCCCACAGCCCAGCATCAGCAACAATATGTCACTTACTCTCAGATCCCCCATCCTTCCCAATCCATGGCCCCTAATTCTGCTGCTCCTGCCAATTATGCTTATGAGTTTGCTGATCCTGCTCATGCTCAAATATACTACTCTCAGCCTATGGCGCCCTCAATGCCTTCTCAGTACCAGACCATGGCAGCTGCTACTATGATGCAACCGGAGATTTCTGCACAGCATCCCTCGGATGGCATGAAGCAACAGATAAGAACCTCACAGCAGCTATAAGCAAGTCTCTACATAAAAGAAACAATTTTGAAAAATTGGTTTGGTTTCCTTTTAAGTTTTATATATGCAGTTGTCGTTAGGTCGTCGTGTCTGGTACATGTTTGTGGTATGTATTTGCCATAGAAAATAAGAAAACTGTGATCATCTTGTACTCTTTCTTGTATTTCATAATTCATAGGAAAGGAAATCTGTCCAAGGTTATTATACTGTATAAGTCGAAGTCTGAAACATTATATTGTGAAGTTCAAATTTTAATTTCTGAAATGATTGTCATATAATTTTGCGGGGCATTGTTTCATGGTTTTTGATTTATGGTCATTTGCCATTGATAATCTATTCCTGTCGACGAGTGCAATGGATGTGGCCTTTCTGAGCATGCACCACCAACTTTCCTTGATTCTTTTGTATGACCACAGTTGCAAAAGGACCACAAGTTTGCATTTGTGAGTACTCATGAATATGTATCACGTTTATCTTTCATTTCCCTTGTTCATTTCAGCTGTTTGGCCAGATTTTACTGTGAATGATCAAACATAAATGCCTTTGCCAAGTTTAAGGTTTCTTCTTTTGTATGAAACCTAGACATTTCTTACAAATTTTTGTTTTAAACAAAGAAGATGATTGATGGCAAATTTTGACGTATAGTAAACTTTAAGATTTAATAAACTCTGGATAACAGAGTGCACGTTTTCTATGTCGGTTTTACTGAATTTCATGTGACCTTGGTGTAGTAAAGTACGTTGAATAAGATGTTTTAATGTATTGAATTATGCACTGGAGTTCGATAGTTGTGGTTAATTAATTAATTGTACGAGGTTCAGAAGTAAGGATGAAGTGCTTTTATGCTTGGGAAACGTACAAATTTGGTTACACTTGAACCACATAGAAAAACACATATATGGTTAAAAACAAACATAAAGTATGCTTAAATCAAAATATTACTCAGCAACACGTATGCACGATGAAGCAGCTACCTACACTCCAATGTTGTCATCTCTAATTTGAAAAATGAATTTGTGGGGCTGGTAGTTGATGCTGACTATGCTTCAATTAACTTATGAGTCACGATATTCATGATTATTATTAACATTATCATGCACAAAATAAATTGGGTAAGCAATTTTCAAAGTCAACTATTCCACAAGCTGAATTTCTAGCTTATCTGAATATATTTCTGATGCAAATTCAATGTACATAATTGGTGTATTATTGCTGAACGAGAACTTGGGTTGGTCATGGAAACCCATATGTGAAAAGCATGGAAGGAAGATGTGTGTCTTAGCCTTTGCTTCCAAGAACTACATTCCATAATGATGAAAAAGGAATCTATGACTCATCCAAATGAATTTTTGATTCCTTATTTACCTTTAATCATCTCTGTCAACTGTTTGTTACTAGCACTCAAAATTGAGAAAGGCAACAACTACAAGCAATGGACTCCCTACCAAGGGACCCACTTGTAAGAGTTGACAATATTTGCGCCGCAACAAGGATACCACACCACAAAGAAACTCATTATATACAAGTAAAAAGAAAAGAAGTACATCAAAATTTAATTTGTGCTTAATTCAACCTTGCAAAATTGATTTGTAAAATAAAAATTATTTACTCTTACAAATATATTATTCTTATCATAGTTCATCTAATTGAAGCATCATATTTCATCTCATGTGGACTTTTTAATTGAATATACTAGGGGCTAGGTTTAATAGAGATAACCCGCTTGTATGTTAAGAGATGAGTAATATTGTATGTCAAGTAACTAACTCAATTGGATAGGGATGATTCACTTTGTATATCTAAAGTTGTGAATATGTTTGACCGCCCTCCTCCAACTGATATAAATTTTAATTGTTTTTTAAAAGGCAAGTTCAATATTACAAAAGAATAAAAAAAGGAAATAGGCACAACAAAACTGTAAATTAGATCTAACCCAAATAAAAGAAAAAGAAAATAGAGAACCAAAGACATTGAAAATAAAATAAAATGAACTCGCAATCAAGGATCGGGATGAATGATCAATACTCTATCGAATTCGATGAAGAAAGTAACTTTGAAGTTAGACTATGTCAAATCCTCTCATAAGTTCAACACATCTTTTTAAGGTGATCTTGATTGTGTATGTGTGTCTCCCTAAAGAGATGCAAAAGGTGATCTTGTTATATAGCTTACTAACATTCTTAGTTTGTCTATCTTGTTTTTTTTTAAGCAAGTGCATGCCCTCTCTTTGACATGTCTATCCAAGCATGTCTAATTACGAGTATATCATTTTGTACGATCTCCTTAAATCTTTTGCATGCACATAAGTAACTTTTCCAGTACGAATACACATTTCTTTGATGCACAGTCTGATTAAATATCTCTCTCTTCATTCCATATCTTTTATTTAATTTCTTTTGCATGCAATTAAGAAAAAGAAACACTTGAGATTTCACCAAAGAAGAAGATTCTAATGGAAGAGAATATGAATTTTTTTAATCTATATAAGTCATTTTTCCAACCAAAATCCCAAATTAACCAACATTTTAATTTATATTCTAAAATAATCCCATTACTCCGAGCGTCAATCTAATTGGCACGTACCCTATTACTCAAAGCGCCAATTTAATTGGCGCGTCCTCGTAATACTAACAAGGAAACTACAATTCTAATGGAAAACAATATGGATTTTTATAACCTTTGTATGTCAATTTTCCAAACAAAATCTCCAATTAACCAATATTTTAGTTTATATCCTAAAATACTCCCCTTTACTTCGGGGCCCAATCTAATTGGTGCGTACCCCCACTCTTTCGAGCGTCAATCTAATTGGCGCGTCATCGTAATACTAATAAGGAAACTGCAATTCAAAGAACGCGCCAATTGGCGCCAATTAGTCCATATAAAAAGGTCACACAATTGATTTGTCTTAGGTATACCAAATATTCAAGCAAACGCCTTCTTTGTTAATATTAGAAAGACGCGCTAATTAAGTTTGAGTTTCCTTGTTCATATTAAAAAGACGTGCCAATTAGTAGAAATTTCCTTATCATAATATTAGAAAGACGCGCCAATTAAATTGAAGTTTTCTTGTTGATATTAAAAGAACGCGCCAATTAAATTAGCGCTTCCATTTCGAAACAATTTTTATTTAATTTCTTTTGCATGCAATTAAGAAAAAGGAACACTTAAGATTTCACCAAAGAAAAAGATTCTAATGGAAGAGAATATGGAATTTTTAATTCTCTATACGATATTTTTCCAACTAATATTCCAAATTAACCAGCATTTTAATTTATATTCTAAAATAACCCCATTTACTCCGAGCGCCAATTTAATTGGCGCGTCCTCATAATACTAACAAGAAAACTGCAATTCTAATAGAAGAGAATATGGATTTTTCTAACCTTTGTACATCATTTTTCCAACTAAAATCCCAAATGAACCAATATTTTAATTTATATCCTAAAATATCCCCTTTACTCCGAGCCCCAATCTAATTGGCGCGTACCCCTATTGTTTCAAGCGTCAATCTAATTGGCGCGTCATCGTAATACTAATAAGGAAACTGCAATTCAAGGAACGCGCCAATTGGCGCCAATTGGTCCATGTAAAAAAGTCACACCAATTGATTTGACTTATGTATATCAAAAATACAAGCAAGCATCTTCTTTGTTAATATTAGAAAGAATTGCTAATTAAGTTTGAGTTTCGTTGTTAATATTAAAAAGACGTACCAATTAGTTGAAATTTTCTTATTATAATATTAGAAAGACGCGCCAATTAAATTGAAGTTTCCTTGTTAATATTAAAAAAACGCGCCAATTAAATTAGCTCCTATATTTCAAAACAATTTTTGTTTAATTTCTTTTGCATGCAATTAAGAAAAAGAAATACTTGAGATTTGACCAAAGAAGAAGATTCTAATGGAAGAGAATACGGAATTTTTTAATCTCTATACGTTATTTTTCCAACCAAAATCCCAAATTATCCAGCATTTTAATTTACTCTAAAATAACCCATTACTCCGAGCACCAATTTAATTGGCGCATCCTCATAATACTAACAAGGAAACTGCAATTCTAATGGAAGAGAATATGGATTTTTCCAACCTTTGTACGTCATTTTTCCAACCTTTGTACGTCATTTTTCCAACTAAAATCCCAAATTAACCAATATTTTAATTTATATCCTAAAATATCCCCTTTACTCCGAGCCCCAATCTAATTGGCGCGTACCCCCATTTTTTCGAGCGTCAATCTAATTGGCGCGTCATCGTAATACTAATAAGGAAACTACAATTCAAAGAACGCGCCAGTTGGTTCATATAAAAAGGTCACGCCAATTGATTTGACTTATGTATACCAAAAATACAAGCAAACGTCTTCTTTATTAATATTAGAAAGACGCACTAATTAAGTTTGAGTTTCCTTGTTAATATTTAAAAGACACGACAATTAGTTGAAATTTCCTTGTTAATATTTGAAAGACGCGCCAATTAAATTAAAGTTTCCTTGTTAATATTAGGCAAAATTATACCCAGGGTCCTTTAAGTTATTTTATTGTAACAAGTTGGTCCTTGATGTTTTTTTCGCTACAAGTTGGTCCTTTATGTTAACTAACGTCTGCACAGTTAACCTTTTTCATAAACTTCGTTCCAAAAAAACCGAAGTGATACTAATGGTGTTGATGTATCACTTAACATACGTTAGAGACCATCATTGAATCCTATAATAAAATTTTCAGAATTTTTTAGAGCATAAAAATATTTTTAAACTAATTAAAATGCACACAAAAGAAATAAATTAAATAAAAATAATAAAACAGAAAATAAAATTCTCAGAAAATTACACAAAGTGTAAAATGAGAAGAAATATTTTTAGGAATTTTTTCATAATTTTTGGACCAACAATGAGTTTAATATGAATTTTAAAAGTTAAAAACGAAATAAAATAAAATAAATAAAATAGAAAAAAGGTCAACGATGCATACATTAGTTAACATAAAGGACTAACTTATAGCAAAAAAATATAAAGGACCAACTTGTTACAATAAATAACTTAAAGGACCCTGAGTATAATTTTGCCTTAATATTAAAAGAACGCCAATTAAATTAGCGGCTCCATTTCGAATCAATTTTTGTTAATTTTTTTTTGCATGCAATTAAGAAAAAGGAACACTTGAGATTTCACCATAGAAGAAGATTCAAATGGAAGAGAATATGGAATTTTTTAATCTCTATACGTCATTTTTTCCAACCAAAATCCCAAATTCACCAATATATATATATATATATATATATATATATATATATATATATATATATATATATATATATATATATATATATATATATATATATATTCTAAAATAACTCCATTACTGTGCGCGCAAATCTAATTGGCGCGTACCCCCATTACTCCAAGCGCCAATTTAATTGGCGCATCATCGTCCTCGTAATACTAACAAGGAAACTGCAACTTTAGTGGAAGAGAATATGAATTTTTCTAACCTCTGTGCATCATTTTTCCAACTGAAATCCCTAATTAACCAACATTTTAATTTATATCCTAAAATAACCCTTTACTCCGAGCGCCATTTGAATTGGCGCGTGCCCCCATTATTTCGAGCGCCAATCTAATTAGCGCGTCATCGTAATACTTACCAGAAAACTACAATTCAAAGATTGCGCCAATTGGCGCCAATTGATCCATATGAAAAAGTCGCGCCAATTGATTTGACTTATTTATACCAAAAATACCAACAAACGTCTTCCTTGTTAATATTAGAAAGACGCGCGTAATAAGTTTGAATTTCTTTGTTAATATTAAAAAGACATATTAATTAATTGAAAATTCCTTATTAATATTAGAAAGATGCGCCAATTAAATTAGAATTTCCTTATTAATATTTAAAGAGACGTAATAATTGACCTCCATTTCGAAACAATTTTTGTTTTAAAATTTGGAATACTTTCGAATATAATTAGGAATATTTTACTTTTAGAATTAGAATTTTGATGGAAGAAATGGGGTACATGGGTAAAAAATACTCTAGAATCTGCTCCAGTCAAAATACTTTTCCAGCTCTGCCCACTGCGGGCTGGGTTTCAGTGACTTTAACCCGCCAACTGCACCGTGACTTTACCTCACACTCTCTCTTACAATACTCTCTCTCATCTTAATTTTGTTTTTATTTTATTTTATATTCTAAAAGAAATGTTATAATTTGCCTCAAGTCACCAAAGTCACACCCCTTCAAAGTTACTGAATCCTATTCCGCCCACTGCAGTAGGATATCTATAATTGGCAGACTATGCACCTGCACACAGCCACACTTTTTAATAAAAAGGCATCACCAGATTACATATTCTCAAGTGATATTTATTTTGAAGCATATGCTTTGAATTTCACTCTTCAATATGAACATATAGTAATGGTAAAGAATTAACAACTTTATTTAATTCATAACAACCATTAAATATCATATCCAAGAATAGTATCTCAATATCTTCAATTCCTTTTCTTTTTTCTTCCATTTTTTTTATTAAAGAAAATCCAATGCAATCAATGAAATAGATGTCAAACATTGCAGCTAGTGGCAAACAAGTTTGGTTTTGCTGTTTTCTTATATTTATACATAACAAAGTGCCCCACTGCTGACAGATTCGGATTGAATTTTCCATATATAGCATACATCGGTAGGTAAAGATGTTGTCAGAAATTTTAAGATTAGTCCTAATTCTTAATTTATCTAATGATTATCATTAATATTATTATCATATTTTTATAATAATCAAGTATCATAACTTAAAAATAGTTTGAAAATCATTCATATAAATTTGTCAAGTCATCATCAGAATAACAAGACTTCTGCAAAGTGGCATTACTTAATGTTTTAAAAAATGATAACGGGGCTTCGAACACTCTAGCAACTTTCTCATCAGCTCCACCGACAAAACGATGATTCCCTTTACTAAGAACAACTTTTATACAATTTATATCATGACCATGAACCTGAGGGCAGGAAATCTCGTACCAAAGTTCTCCATCTTTGTGATGAGCCTCTACTTTCCATGGCGCATAAATTCTAGTTGTCTGCAATTTTCACACATGAAAATCAATTTTAGAGCCCAGACAAATTCAAGATAACAACAAATGACTTGAATTTCATTGTTTTTTCTTCAAACAAAATTTATATGACCAATTTCTTATTTCTTACTCAAACTAGACAACATATAGGAAGAGTGGCAGGCATTATCAAATTATAAAAGCTATTTTCATATAAAATTACAATAAATAAATCAATAGACATGAGCAATAGTATAGCTTTTGTGGACATAAGGTATTTTTAAATACCTGGTCATGGCTGGCTGATATAATGTAATCACCGGATTTACCCCATGCTATATCGGTCACTGATGCAAAGTAGGATTTATTGTGAAACTTTGTTTACTAATTTTATTGGTATTTTTTGTGATAGGAACTTTGATATATTAGGCAAATAGCTACGTAAACGAGTGGTGAAGTAATATATGGATTGAAGTAATATATGGATTGAGTAGATAATCTGTTGTTTTACGAACATTCATCCAAAGATTGAATAGGTAGCCACATTAAATAATTTTACTTTTTTTTTCCAGTTAATATTGATTTTTACAATATCGTCTTCGAATCATATTGATACTTCGGGGCTATTGCATATGCATTTATTGTCGATGAAATTGAATCGTGAAGAACAAAAGATGGTTGAGATACATAAAGAACTTCAACTTCTTCACGCTGTATGCAAATGATTCAGTTGTCCGGAGTTTTGGATCAAATTACCATGTGAGACCTTTTTGATGAAGTTGAAATGAAATCAGGAAAGTTGAATTTTTTTTCAGTATGTTATAGTCCAAAGTTAACTTTTCTAAACTTTATTTATGTTAAACTATATGAATAAGAGCAATTAAAATTTTAGTAATTCTTATAACTTTCAATAGTTTATCCTGATGATTATCTCAATTTCTTGTATTACCCTGGATTGCTTAAATGATATGATAATGGTTGACAATTTGTTATATTTCAACTATATAATACTTCAAGGAAATGACATGTTGACATGAATGGACTTTTATGGCCATTTACATCCTTTTGTCCTTCCCTTAGTCCATATTATTGTTTGTGGCCTCTAAATATAGAATCATGTGATAGTCTTCTGTGGAGGGACTCACTCTCTTGCGTGTATGATCTCTGTTGAAAAGCAAGAATGTGATTTATGTTATTTTCACTCCCCATCGAAGATATTTTTCTCGTTACTCTGTTATTACAACTACAAGGTGAAATTGAAAAATGTAACTAAAGTGAAACCTCACATATCAAAGCTAAATGACCGGATATATGACACTAAATGGAAGTCTCAATTTTATATGATAATTTCCTTCTGTTCGAAAAATATATGGGATAGTTTTTACATTTTAGAAATTTTTATGATTAAATGAATAATAAATTGCATGCAAGTTATGCTCATACTTTATTTTTTAGTTATAGTAATATATTAAAACAAATTCCAGGATATTTCATCAGTTTATTTCATAGATTTGCGGTGATTTTTTGATGTATTATATATTTTACATTTAATATAATTTATTTTTTCTTCTTAAAATATTATTGATACAATTTTTGGTTTAAATTTCTTAATTGATAATTGTATATTATATGTTTAACACCATTGTTTTAAATGATTTATGCATTAAAAATATTAGAGTTATAGTATTTGTTTAAAGTTCGAACGATTTTTCATCAACTCATAAAAATATTAACACACCAAAAAATATATTTTAAAATTAATTTTCTATTTTATAAATATTTTTTATAATATATTAAAAATAAATAATTGACTTAAGTAATATCACTTTTTTTAAATATTAACCTTTTTATCCAAATATTTTTATAAATAATATCAAAACAAAAATAATATTACATACAAGAAAATCTACTGTTTATTTAAGTATTTTTATATATAAAAATCCATATATAAATAAAAATATGTCTTTATTTTACGAATAATAAAAAAAATTGGTAAAATAATTTGGTTTTATTTTACATTTTTATTATATTTTAAAAACAAATGCGTGTAATACAACAATCATTTTGTAAAAGAAGTGAAAACAATTTTGGATGAAATCTCGATATAATAAAGTCCATGTGAATCATAGCATGTGTCAATTATCTGCTTCATAATTCGTTCTTATATAAGAAAAAAATCAGGAGTGAAAGTTACGTTGCCAATTTAGACTTTTAGTTAAGCGATTAACATACATTAAATTAATTAAAAGAACAAAATAAAGAGATAAACATGAAAGGAATGAATTGACCAATACCACTGACTTTTATTTTTTATCAGTCTCCAACTATAATGTGATCCGAGTTTAGGTTGAGATTTATTTTATTATAAAAGAGACGAATTAATACAAACATGTTCAAAAACTTCAAAGTCTCAACCAAAGGGCTAGCAAATGAGGGCTGGGATAACGAGGTCACTTTATTTGAATAGAATTTTTTAATGCATCCTTAAGGGTTTTTAGGGGCTTTTGGCAAAATTTTCCTAATACCATCTTATTTTAGATATGCATTTCCGAACTCACCACATCTAGTTTTTTATCGCATAGGTTTGGAGATGCAAAACTATAGTAATGGACCCTCCATTTCATTTTAGGAAATGGAGTGGATCCTTACTCAAAAAAAGATAGAATTTCAGTAAATATGATTTTTTGTTGCAATGAAATCTTACGCTATCAGAGAAGTGATATACACGTCATTGTTCCGATGATATATAAGTAGGAGCATTGGAGAAGGATGAAATCTTCTAAAATTCCGGTTATACTTAGTTTCACAAACTCTTTTCGATAATGAGATTCAAATACAAGGTTATGTATATACTATTACAGTTTTTATAGCCTCTGTTACATTATTATTAATTTTCTTCTTCATTGTTTTTCAGGTTGAAATTTGTTTGGTATCTAACCTAAGGACATTCTTTGTTCCATCTATAGATGTTCATCATTTTAGTATGTACTTTGATGTTTCTAATCATGAATTCATAATCTACTATTAATGTATAAACTTCAATAAGTAGGTTCTATATGAATGAACAAGTCAACAAGTGATTATAGCATAAGCTCTTATCATAGAAGGAAAAACAAATTGTTTCCATAAATTATTGCACATAAGTTTCAATTAATACTCAAATTTTCCAATTGAATAGCATGACAAGATGATGTCCGTTTGTTCTATTATGAACTATATGTTTTTGTGCATATCTATGGAATTGTTACAATTATAGAATATGGTGAAGCGTGCGACCATTACGGTAAGTTCACTATTGTTAATTCTCAAAGTAGGATTTATTGCGAAAGTTTGTTTACTAATTTTATTGGTATTTTTTATAATAGGAACTTCGATATATTAGGAAAATATCTATGAAAACGAGTGGTGAAGTAGTATATGGATTGAGTAAATAATTTGTTGTTTTGCGAACATTCATCCAAAGATTGAGAAGGTAGCCACATTAAATAGTATTACTTTTTATTTTACCGTTATGGAATATTGATTTTTAAAATATCCTCTTCAAATCATATTGATACTTCAGGGCTATTGCATATGCATTTATTGTCAATGAGATTGAATCGGGAAGAACAAAAAATGGTTGCGATACGGAAGGAACTTCGACTTCTTCACGTTGTAAGCAAATGATTCAGTTGTCCGGTGTTTTGGATTATATTACCAATTTACCATGTGAAACCTTTTTGGTGAAGTTGAAATGAAATCAGGAAAGTTGAATTTTTTCCCGTATGTTATAGTTCAAAGTTAACTTTTCTAACGTTTTTTTATAGTTTTTAAACTGTATGAATAAGAGCAATTAAAATTTTAATAGTTCCTATAACTTTTAATAGTTTATCCTGATGATTATCTCAATTCCTTATAGTATCCAGATTGCTTAAATGATATGATAATGGTGGATAGTTTGTTATATTTCAACTATATAACACTTCAAGGAAATGACATGTTGACATGAATGGACTTTTATGGCCATTTACTGGCTTCTGTCCTTCCCTTAGTCCATATAATTGTTTGTGGTCTCTAAATATAGAATCATGTGATAGTCTTCCGTGGAGGGATTCTCACTCTCTTGTATGTATGATCTCTGTTGAAAAGCAATGATGTGATTTATGTTAATTTCATTCCCCACCGAAGATACTTTTCTCACTAACCTTTTTTTTAATTAAAGATAAATATATATTAATTAAAAAAAACAGTGTAGGTACAAAGGTGATTAAAAGAGATCCAACCCTCCAGCCAGACAAAAGAAAAAACAAAACAACTAAGCCAAATAGCCAAAGTCATCAAAGTTGCTATATGGCATCTTAATTTTGTGTACCGCCATCCCCTGTTATTGAATGCAGTATAGGGCAAGCAACAAAAAAGATTTGGAAATATTGATCCGGGAATTATCGTCCTCAGAGATGGAAAGATGTCATTCAACAGTTTCTAAGGTTTCGAACTTGGGTTTGAATGAAAAAAGTATAAGAACGGAAAAGTAAAATATATGAACAGAAAAGAATTCATTCTTCGGAAAGATAAGACTTATCAAGCTTTGTATATGATCTACTTCTTACAAACTTAAACTTGTCGACCAGTTATACTCAACCTACGATACTCGTCTATGTTATCACGCATCTCTCACATAAGTGTCCATCTCTGGAGCACCTACGAGATTAACTCACAACCAAGGTTATCTCCAACGCAAAGTTGCGAGAACATCCGTATTCTCACGTCGGCGATCTCTCGCGCGCCGCTCAAACACGAAAGCATTAAGAACGGATACCCACAGTGATTGTTAGCTCTAAATCTATCTCTAGAGTTCAGAAACTAACAGATAATCATCCTAGATAAGGATTCAAGAAGTTTATCTCTAAAGCAACCCAAATCCCGAGCACAGAGCAAAAATCTAAGACAACAATCAACATATATAGATTTATAAAGCAAGTTAAATATAATACCATGATCAACAAATATACATGAGTTCAAAGTAAAATCATATACAAAACCCAACCAAAGAGAAATACACAAAGAAGAAGAGAAATGAACCGAAAATCCACCCCCAATTTGTCAGCTCTGTTCGATGCTCAATCCACCCCCAATCATCCAAATGCAACCTCTGAAGTTGTTTTCTAAGCTAATCTATCCAAAAAATGAAGGTTGATGGAGTTGGGAACAAATAACCCAAAACCATAACATAAAAATGTGATTTTTACCCCTATTTAACGAGCTGCTATCTGTCATGGTCGCTCAGCGAACTCCGCTCCGCTTAGCGGATGACAGCATAAGTGAAATCTTGTTTTCGCCATAAGTTGAGAGCCGTAACTCCGAATTGCGCCCGGTTTGAAGAGTTGGAAAGCTTATTCAATGCTCTATCCAATAATGAATGAATGGAAACCAAAATGATGATTTTGGTCATCCTTATTTTGAGCCTATGGAAGTCCGTTTGACGGTGGCTAAGCGGACATGCACCAAAATTGCGAAATCGAAGTCGTGCCTTTGACACTTTATTCCTCAAGGCTCCAATAAGCATGAATACCTATAAATACAAAGGAAAAACTATCAAATGGTATAAAAGTATATGAAGATACAACTATTCACAAAGTATACGTATTTATACACAAAACAGGGAATTATTCAAACGGTATTAACAAAAGTATCGATAAGTGCCACTATTTACATACACAAAATAAGTACATTTTGGCACTTATCAAACTCTCCCCAACTTGAAACTTTTTTGTCCTCAAACAATGTCAAATAAATCAAAGAATTGAAAGTAATAAACCAAAGAATTGTGAATCAACAAGTTTTGAAAACCAAAAACAAATGTATGGCTTAATACAAAAACGTATAAACAAAGTAAATACTTACCACTATCCTACAACGACAACATATAAATGAAACGAATCCTAAGCACAAAAAGCATACAAAACATTCTAACACAATACATGCTCACATCATGAATCACACCTAGCAAAAATTCATTTATGGATGAAGAACACACAAAGGTGAAGGACTTTTAACACTCATCTAACAATCTTGCAAACAAAAGATTAAATTATGCATTCATCCAAAAATCACATTGAAGATATAAAAGCAAGATCACAAGCGCTTTTCAAGGTTGTAATGTGGCTTGGTTAACAAACAAGGGATAATTCCTAAGGCTAATCGAAACAAAAACTTGCCTAAACCTAAGGGAGTGATCAATCCACAAAGTTCTAAGCAACAAAATCTCGATTAAACTTCTTCCTTAACCACAAGTTTTTCAAACTAATCACAATACTTATTAGCACAATTATTTGCTTCTCTTTTCTTTTTTGTTTTTCAAAACTTTTTCACTTTTTTCTTTCTTTTTCTTTTCTTTTCTTTTCACTTTTTTATTTTATTTTTCGTTCTTTTCAACCTCATAGCAACAACCGAATAAGTTGCAACCATTTTTCTCCCCAACTTGAATTCAACCACACCATCACATGAATACTCCCTACTTTCTAAGACAAGGTAAAAATTCATACCAAAAATCATAGTTGAGGGTTCAAGAAAACAAAGAATCAATCATCCATGCAAAAATGAGAACTAAACACTCAAAGATAAGCATTTAGCAAAAACAACATGGACATTGACAAAAAGCTCAAAAGGGTTAACAAATGATCACACACTCACAAGGTGAATTAACTATTTGGTTATGGTGGTTGTGCTCAAAATGAAACAAAATGCCTTGATCCTTTTCATGCTTTCATAAAATCAACATAAATAAAAGATTAAGCATAATAAAATCCAATTAAAACAAAGATTGTGGCCTCCAGCAACAATGGAAAGCTTCCTCACATTTATGGTTTGGGAACTAAAGTGATTCAATCAATAAGCAAGTAATGCAAAAGAATGAATGGTATGGTAATTGTACAAATGAAAAGTTTCCTAAACATGTTATGCTATAGAAAGCGATAAATGAGTACCTTGAATGATACAACTTCAAAAACAATATCCTACCATACATCCGCAGGTTGAAACACTCAAGCTTTGGAAAATCACCTCAAAAATCTTCGAATTACCGAACAAAATTTGAGTACAAACAAAATAAAAGAATTAGAAAAACAAAACTATTATCTACTACTAATTAGCCTTGGTGAAAGTGGGAAAAATGAGTGAACCAAGTGGAATAGGAATCCCACTGGTACAAAGCAAGAAAACAAAATTTTACTGTCATCGCTTAGCGGAGCTAGGCTCGCTTTGCGGATGACCGAAAAATTAGAACAGAAACAGCTGTTCCAATTTTCCTCCACTTCACCTAAATACTTCTTAATCCTAAATATAAACAATATTTACAACCGTTGGGGTGCCTTCCAACAAGCGCTTGTTTTACGTTGTTAGCTCGACGCCTTTATTGTTTCGGTGTTTGGAAAGTAGCCTTCTCTCGTCATGCCATGGTGACGTCTCACCGCACAAGCCTAAAGAAAGTGTCCTAAGCAACCACTCAACAAACGTTACGGGTACAAATATATACAACAATTATACAAACATAAAAGAAAACACACATATACTAATATGTACATGAACAAACACATATATACAAACATGAAGCACATACAACTATTATTATACAAAAAGAGAAAGTTGTGAATGTAAACAAGTAAACATATACAAGTGAAAATATACAAGTGAAACTATACAATATATACGATATATACAAAGCTCAAGACCACGAAAACTATTTCGATGCAGTTCAAACAACCATCCCCGGCAACGGCGCCATTTTGTTGAATGCAGTATAGGGCAAGCAACAAAAAAGATTTGGAAATATTGATCCGGGAATTATCGTCCTCAGAGATGGAAAGATGCCATTCAATAGTTTCTACGGTTTCGAACTTGGGTTTGAATGAAAAAAGTATAAGAACGGAAAAGTAAAATATATGAACAGAAAAGAATTCATTTTTCGGAAAGATAGGACTTATCAAGCTTTGCATATGATCTACTTCTTACAAACTTAAACTTGTCGACCAGTTATACTCAACCTACGATACTCGTCTATGTTATCACGTATCTCTCACATAAGTGTCCATCTTTAGAGCACCTACGAGATTAACTCACAACCAAGGTTATCTCTAACACAAAGTTGCGAGAACATTCGTATTCTCACGTCGGCGATCTCTCGCGCGCCGCTCAAACACGAAAGCATTAAGAATGGATACCCATAGTGATTGTTAGCTCTAAATATATCTCTAGAGTTCAGAAACTAACGGATAATCATCCTAGATAAGGATTCAAGAAGTTTATCTCTAAAGCAACCCAAATCCCGAGCACAGGGCAAAAATCTAAGACAACAATCAACATAGATTTATAAAGCAAGTTAAATATAACACCATGATCAACAAATATACATGAGTTCAAAGTAAAATCATATACAAAACCCAACCAAAGAGAAATACACAAAGAAGAAGAGAAATGAACCGAAAATCCCCCAGTTTGTTAGCTCTGTTCGATGCTCAATCCACCCCTAATCATCCAAATGCAACCTCTGCAGTTGTTTTCTAAGCTAATCTATCCAAAAAATGAAGGTTGATGGAGTTGGGAACAAATACCCCAAAACCATAACATAAAAATGTGATTTTCCCCCCTATTTAACGAGCTGCTATCTGTCATGGTCGCTCAGCGAGCTCCGCTCCGCTTAGCGGATGACAGCATAAGTGAAATCTTGTTTTCGCCATAAGTTAAGAGCCGTAACTCCGAATTGCGCTCGGTTTGAAGAGTTGGAAAGCTTATTCAATGCTCTATCCAATAATGAATGAATGGAAACCAAAATGATGATTTTGGTCATCCTTATTTTGAGCCTATGGAAGTCTGTTTGACGGTGGCTAAGTGGGCATGCACCAAAACTGCGAAATCGAAGTCGTGCCTTTGACACTTTATTCCTTAAGGCTCCAATAAGCATGAATACCTATAAATACAAAGGAAAAACTATCAAATGGTATAAAAGTATATGAAGATACAACTATTCACAAAGTATATGTATTTATACATAAAACGGGGAATTATTCAAACGGTATTAACAAAAGTATCGATAAGTGCCACTATTTACATACACAAAATAAGTACATTTTGGCACTTATCATCTGTATACTATACTGTCAATGATCTGTCTATACGTATCTATACCATCTTGGTTATCAAAATAGACAGAATTGTGATGCTGCCATATACTATAAATTATTTCTGCAATAGCCATTCTCATAATGACCGTTTTCCATCCTTTTATTTAGTGACCCTAATTAACCAAGCAATCTCTATATCCCAAGTATGTGGGTTGTGCACAACACTCAACCAAGCTAACACTTTCTCCCAAATCCCCATAGTATTACTGCAGCCAAAGAACAAATGAGAGACAATTTCTTCAGCCCGACAACAAAGACTACAGTTGCTATCTTGTATCAAACTCAATCTCTTCAATCTTTCCTTCGTAGGAAGCTTGTTATGGCAGGCAAGCCAAAGGCACACAATGGCTCGTGGCCGAGCCTTGTTGCAAAGCAGCAACTTACTCCAAGGAACCCTAGTACCATCATCATTCAACATGGCATAAATCAACTACATAGGGAATTTCTGGTTCAACAAACTATGATTCCATACCTTGCTATAGACGATTAATGTTCTCCATCTAGTTCAAAATGTTCTTCAGGATCCAAGTACTATTACTTTTTACAGCAGTTTCCATAACATCCTTACCTTTGAGGTAACTATGATTCCACACCTGCTTTAGACGATTAATGTTCTCCATCTAGTTCAAAATGTTCTTCAGGATCCAAGTACTATTACTTTTTACAGCAGTTTCCATAACATTCTTACCTTTGAGGTAACTAGATATATGACCCGTGCGTATTTTAAATAAAATTAATAAGCAATTTGTATCTAGCAGAATTCGAACTTGAGAACACTCTCATGACCTAAGTGTTTCACCGCTAGATCATACACACGTTCATATAGGCATATAATCTTGAGGATTTTATCATATATATTTTAATTATTTTAATTCTAAAATATAATCATGTTCAATGCATTCAACTTAAAAAGTGAATAAAAATCTTAAATATAATATAATATAATATAATATAAAAATGTTCAATGCCATAAATTTATTGTAGTAATATTGGACATTATAAAAAATATTTTGTTTTTTATACAACTCATGTCTCACCTACATCTAAATCTTCCACAATATATATTTGGTCCATAATATTAAAAAAAATAGATAACTATTAATATAATTCACTTTAGTACACTCAACTTAAAATTAAAAAAAAAATTTAATTAATAAAATATAAAAAACTTCAATACTATGAATTTATTTTGATAATACAATTTTTATTCATAAAATTAATTTATACCCATATCAACCTTAATTAGATTTAATTTAATAATAAACTCAATCACGTCTTATTAAGAAAACATATATTATTTTTTATTATAAATTCAATCTTAATTAACAAAATATCCAATCAGAATGGGTAGAATATGTTATTGATTTGTCAGTTTATCAACATGTGTTTGTTTTTTCTATCTAAATGTTTCAAACTAAGTATTTAGAGGAATCAGAGGAGGTTGCAGTAGACCTCTGGAAGACACAATTAAGCCGAGTCATAAATCAACTAAAATCAGGGTCTTGTTTTCTCATTTCTTGATTTTCTGTTCCAGATAAAACTTTCCCGTCAAGATATCTATGATAAACTCGTACCGAATTATGACCAAAGTTGGAAGGGTTATTTTGTTATCAGAACCTTTAAAATTATGAAAAATCAAATATATGATCTAGATTTTGTTTAAATCTCTTGCATGAGCTTGTTTTAAAGTAAATATAACTGTTGTTATTTATATTGTAAATATCTTATTTTTTTTAAGCCCACAAAAGTGTTATTTATGATATATATTTTTTAAAAGTTTATTATTCTATCAAACAATAAAAAATAGTAACCAATAAATACAAATAAAGTATTAAACAAAAATAAAAAATTTATGACAATATTAATGATAAATTAAAGAGAGAAAAAATTAGAAAAACTAAAAAGTGATAGGTTGTTATGGAGTAGTAAAGAGATAGTTATAGAATTATAATTATTTACACTAAAGTATATTATTATTATTATTATTAGAATTATTGTAATATTAAATTTAGAAATAATTTTCAGAGTTATGTATTTATTAATTTAATATGTAGCATTTTTTATAAGAATATATAAATTATTTATATAAAATATATTATTTAATTGAATTATAATAATTAATGAAAAATTATTTGACAGTGTTTTTTAGGTAAAATTTATTTTAGTTACATTGGACAGAAATATAGAATTTATAAAATATAAAAATTTTTGGAAGGTGAATATATAATTATTTAAAATTTTATTATTATTATTATTATCGTTATTTATTATTATTATTATTATCGTTATTTATTATTATTATTATTATTATTTTATTTTTAGGCTAAATTATTATTTTTGTCCATTTTTTTTTTGTGTTTTCACGATTTTAGTCCCCCTATTTTATTTTTAAACACTTTTGGTCCATCTTTGGTTACAATAAACGCTTATGTGTCACACTTTAAAATAAGTTTTTTGATCCACCATCCTCACTTTTGGTCCCCATCTCTACTTAAGAATGAAGTAGGCATTTAAAAAAGTGATACATAAGTGTTTTTTTTTTAGCCAAAATGGGGATGAAAGACCAAAAATATTTGAAAAAAGAAGACTAAAATCTTAAAAACACCAAAATAGAGAACAAAAATTGTAATTTAGCCTTATTTTTAAAAAAAGTGGTAGTTGAATGTTATTTAATTATTACTTTTAATTTATAAAACAGAAAAATTATTTTATAAGCTTATAATATTTAATGATAATATGTGTTATAATATTTAAAATATAGAATTGCATAAGTAATAGAATTGTATAAAATATTTATTATTATTATTATAGTTATTTTTAATAATGGTATATGAATATCATATTATTATTATTATTGTTATTATTAATTTCTAAAATAACTAAATAGTTTAAAAGTTTGTAATATTCAATGAAAATGGGAGTTATGAAGTTAGTAAAATGTTTTTATGAATGTTAATTGGGATATAACTTATAAAAATTAACAAAAAAATAATTTGACAGTTTTTTGTTGAAATATTTTTAGCTACATATTGAATTGTATAAAATATTATATTATATAAACGTTAGAGGTATAGTTATTTTATTTTTATTCTTATTGTTATTATTTTAATTAATAGGCTTAAATGCACTTTTAGACCTTGTAAGTTAGCGAGTTTTTGATTTTCGTCCCTGTAAGTTTTTTTTGTTTGAATCCTTATATCTTACTTTTTGCTTGAGGTTTAGTCCCTAAAGCTAAAATTCGCAGGAAAATCTGCAGGTTTTCTGCGAATTTTTCTGTTGATTTTGATTTTAAGGACTAAAACGAACGCGAAAGTGAAACATAGGGACTCATACAAAAAAAAATAACTTACAGGGACGAAAATCAAAAATTCGCTAATTTACAGGGACCAAAAGTGCATTTAAGCCTAATTAGTATTATTATATAAGCTTAAAGGTAGTGTACTGTCATGTAAAATATTTTACACGGTCAGTGCATCACAACCCTTAAAAACAAATACTTTGTATGTGATTTAAAGAAAAAGTCAAACTTATAACAAAACTAACAGTTATGATTTCACTGATAGTGTAAAACTGCTTTACACCGTCAGTGTATTTCCATTAAATCCTTATTATATTGTTAATATAATAAATTTGGTATACATAGTGATAGCTGGATATTTTAATATTATTATTATTTTCTTTAATTATTATTCGCTAAATTTTATATTATTATACATTATTTATATTATTATTATTTTTATTATTATTAAGAGTGGTGGCTAAATATTATATTTTTATTATTATATATTTATTATTATTATTATTATTATTATTATTATTATTATTATTTATTTTTAATGTAGGGTCAAATTAGTAAATAATATATTAAATTAATTTTCAAGAATTGCTATAATGATGATACATAGATAGGGTTGCCATTATGACAACTTAGAATTTATATATTTAAAATGAAATAAAATAAAAATTAAGATAAAATTAAAATTAAGATATATTTTGTGTTAATATTATGATCATAGTTTTAATATAATAAAATAATTTAATTATGAAAGATAGAATTTGATGGTACGAGAAATAATTATGTTCCACTTAGAGGTTTAATTAACGTTAAAACCATTTTTGTTGGAGAGATTTAGAATAAGAATTCAGGTTGATCTATACTTATGCTAACATTTGATACATAAAAATATGAAAATTTTATATTCCTAATAAAATTATTAAATAATTACTCACTCCAACCCAATAATATTTAAAATTGAAAAAAGTAGGGGAAAAAAAGAGAGTGAAAAACTCTACATATTCTATAGTTTTCTAGTTCTAGTATAGATATAAATATAATAATAGTAAGTAAAAGAATTGAGATCAAAAGTAAGATACATGTAGAAAAAATTGTAAATGAAGAATTAATAAATAAAACTCAATACAACAAAGTCTTAAATATAATATTCATATAACAAAAATTACACATACATCTTTTACTAATATGATCTATCCCACAATTTTTATAGTTTTTATACAATTTAATAGTAAATGTGATCATATTTTGTGTGTTAAAATAAGTTTGCATGATATTTATGCTCAACATGGATTAGTTATTTCTATGTAGTTAAGTCACATAGTACTTACGAGTTAATATTAACCGTCAAGAAAATAAAATACCTACGATATAGATTATTGATTAATATCAAAGATTTAAGGTGCGTGAGTTTAACCACTAAATTACTTAATAAAAAAAAAACGTTTTCATAAAAAAAAGACTTTAGACTATGTATTGCAAGTTCTTATTTTGAGTTTATAACCTACCGGTAACAAACGCGTGTTCGCACGGGTTCTAGTATGAGACTTATATTTGTTTTTAGAGGTATACTTTTTAATAGAAAAAATATGTATATTAAAAGTAATTAATATTTTATAGAAAAAAATAAAAATAATTAACATTAAATTGTATTTAAAAATCAGAAACAAATTGAAAGCACCAAAATTAATTTGTGTCTAACAGCTTTTTCTAACATGAAGTTCTCGTTAATATCAAAATATTTTGATCAGTAACTTCATGTTCCCGTTAATATTCAATATTGTGATCAGTAATTTCATATTCCCGTTAATATTCAATATTTTAATCAGTAACTTCAGGTTTCCGTTAATATTCAATATTGTGATCACTAACTTTAGGTTTCCGTTAATATTCAATATTGTGATCAGTAACTTCATGTTCCCGTTAATATTCAATATTTTAATCAGTAACTTCAGGTTCCCGTTAATATTCAATATTATGATCAGTAACTTCATGTTCCCGTTAATATTCAATATTTTAATCAGTAACTTCAGGTTCCCGTTAATATTCAATATTGTGATCAGTAATCTCATGTATATGTTACCGTTAATATTTAATATTTTGATAAGTAATTTCATGTTCCCGTTAATATTCAGTATTTTAATCAATAACCTCATGTTCCCGTTAATTTCAAAATATCATGTTAAAAATTACTTTATAATATCCAAATTTCATGTTCTTGTTAATATTCAATATTTTAATATGTAACTTCAGATTTCCGTTAGTATTCAATATTGTGATTAGTAACTTCATGTTCCCGTTAATATTCACTATTTTGATCAGTAACTTCATGTTCCCGTTAATATTCAATATTTTAATCACTAACTTCAGATACCCGTTAATATTCAATATCGTGATTAGTAACTTCATGTTCCTGTTAATATTCAATATTTTAATTAGTAACTTTAAGTTCCCGTTAATATTTAATATTTTGATCAGTAATCTTATGTTCCCGTTAATACTCAATATTTTGATAAGTAATTTCATATTCCCGTTAATATTCAATATTTTAATCAATAATCTCATGTTACCGTTCATTTCAAAATATCACGTTAAAAATTACTTTATAATATCACATTAATACAACATTTCGAAATTTCTATTCATTATCACGTTAAAAATTACTTTATAATTATAATACAACATTAATATTTTTTATGTAATATATAATATACTATTTATTAGTCCTTTTGTTTCTAATTTTTTAATTTCTTTCTTATTTATTTTTAATGAAAGATGATATTATAAAATAATATAATTTTTTTTATTTTTTATATTCCAAATTAGTCCTGCTTCTTTATTTGTGTTAAATACTTAAAATAATTTATAATTTGAGACACAGTGAATATTTATAAAATTATCTTTAATTAATGATATTTAAAATTATTCAAAAATTAAAAAATAGACAGTAATAAATATTTTATAATACCTCATTAAAAAATAAATAATAATAAATACTTTATATTCTTTATATTTAATCAAATTTTTCATTTTAATGACCATTCATTTTTCTTTTATAATGATTTTACATTCCCTTTTAATATAGCAAATAATTATTTGTATATAGTTATCCGTTTTAAAATTGATTTATTTTTCATATTTTGTTATTAATGTCAATAAGTAAGATTTAATTCATATTCGTTTTTCATAAAGGTGCCATGATTTCTTCCTATTAATTAATTGTTTAAATTGAGGGTCTCAATGCATAAGTCTGTCATAGTAACAAATTTTTTCGTCAACAGCAAAGGATGTCATGATTTCTTCCTATTAATTAGTAATTATTTAAATTGTTGGTCTCAATGCATAGATATGTAAGTAAAAAAATTCAAATTGTGGGTCTCAATGCTATTAAGCTTCTGTAGGTCTGTCATTGAAGTAACCATTTTTTTCTTCAGGCCTATCTCATAATAATGACAACATAGAAATTGACATTTAAGGATATAATCTATGTGCTATTAAGCAACTACAAAATCATCATGACTAATTTAAAAAATATTAGAATAAGGAGAGGGACAATTAGAGACATAGCTAAAATTAAAAAAAAAACATTAAACAAAATAATATAAATGTATATGTTATTTTTCTTAATATCAAGATAGATTAGTGACAAGGTACAATATGAAAAAAAACAAAATAAGTGAAAAAGATGTTAAAACATGAAAAAGAGAAAATAAGAATTTATGTTCAAACTTACATAATTGAAGAAGAAAGAAAAAACAAATAGAAATGAGAGAGAGGCAACAAGTAAAGAGCGAAAATAGTGAAAGAAACGTAGTTGGAAAATAAAGAGAGAGAAAATGAGTAGTAGGAAGAGTAGAAAAATAAAAAATGCTGAGATAATAAACAAATGGAAAGAAGGAAAATTAAGTCAGCCACGTGGTAGACTGTGTGAGCAGCAAGGGTAGGTTGGGAATTTTCACAGCCTATTCTTTTCTTATATGATACATAAGTGTGAACTCATTTCATCCACATATTGTCAGCTTTCCAACAAACATTCCATAAGCATTTCAATATATACACACATTATTCCAAGTTTGCAGATTTAGAATATCAATGCCCCCTTGCTTACACATTCTCTTCCAAGTAACCAAACTCTTTTTGCTAATATCTTGTTTGCCACTCCAAATAAAGCTGCGACAAATAGCATTGATTTTTCTGATAACAAACTGAGGTATATGAAAACATTGGGCCCAATAGCTAGCAATAGCATAAGATATACTCGTCACGAGTTGGATCCGCCCTGCATAACTAAGTAGCTTTGCAGTCCAATGCTTAGTTTTGGTCATAATTTTTTCAATAAGTGGCAAATAATAGGCAATGAAGAGTTTCTTACTAGATAATGGAGAGTTTCTCATTAACCTGTTATTACAACTATAATGTGAAATTTAAAGATGGGGTTTGAGTGAAATCTCACATATCAATGCTAAACTACCGGATATATGATAAATAGAAATAATTTTTTTGTTCAAATATTTTTATAAATAATATCAAAACAAAAATACTATTACATACAAGAAAATATATTGTTCATTCAAATATATATATATATATATATATATATATATATATATATATATATATATATATTTATTTATGATCCATATATAAATAAAAATATGTCTTTATTTTACGAACGATAAAAAAATTGGCAAAACATTTTTATGAACATTTTTATTATATTTTAAAAACAAAATGCGTGTAACACACCATTAGTTTTGTAAAAGAAGTGAAAACAATTTTGGATGGAATCTTAATATAATAAAGTCCATGTGAATCATAGCATGTACTTCCTTCGTCCCAAAAAAACAAAATCACACTTATTAAAAAAAACAAAAATCACACTTTTTGTGATTTTCTTGAAATGATTGTCTTAGAAAGATATAAAAAAAATTCTAATTGGTGGTTGATTATAGAAAAAAATAAGAGAGAGAGAGTAAATTAGATGCAATTTGTATTTTACCTGTCTCCAACTATAATGTGACGTGAGTTTAGGTTGAGATTTTATTATTATTTTAAAAGAGAAGAATTAATATAAACATGTTCAAAAACTTCAAAGTCTACAACCCAAGGGCTAGCAAATGAGGGTTGGGATAACGAGGTCACTTTATTTGATGAGAATTTTTTAATGCATCTTTAAAGCTTTTTATGGGCCTTTGGCAAAATTTTCCTAATACCTTCTTATTTTGGATATCCTCTTATTTCGAATATGCATTTCCGAACTCACCACATCCAGTTTTTTATCGCATAGGTTTGGAGATGCATATCTGAAAGAACCAAATGGTAGCTTTCAGAAACACATATCTGAATTAAACCAAACAGAAGAAAAAACCTTAAAACCAAAGCAACAACAACTTAGCATAGATTTAACATAGATAGTCAACATTACATAGATAGTGGAACAAAAATTAAACATTACATTTTCTTATAAACGGGAACTTGAGGATGTTGCAACATTTTGATAACATCTTCTCCCGATCGTTTAAGCTTCGTGTCGACTTCAATCAGACCCTTTGTAGAGTATCTATGAAAAGTACTTCACACAACCTTCAAATTGTCATCTGTTTTCAGTGCAAACTGGGTGAACTTTATCTTTCCTTCAGTGTCAAGTGAGCGTGAACGATACTCGAGCTTAACCACCTTTCAATTTTCTGAATATTGCAGGAGAGAATTCAGTATGGTAATCGGCTCGGCAAGAGGCGGGTCCTCAGAGAACCTAAATTGATGTGGCGACATCTCACTACTGATGTAGACAAAACCAGTGTGAGGATATGTTTGGCTTATCTCTGTTTGTGGCGTGTGATGTTGAAGAAAGAGTTTAGAGATTCTATCTATAAAAGATTTGGAGCATTTTGGACAAGAATTCTTATCCTGCCACCAGGACATGTTTCAGATATTAACCTCTAAATTCACCATTTTTACAAAAATAAGGGGTTTCAGATATGTATATCTGAAATAACCTCTATTGTTTTTTTTATAAATAAAGGTTATTTCATATATGTATATCCGAAATAACCCCAATTTTTTTCAAATGAAGTTTATTTCAGATATGTATATCTGAATTCTGCAGAATCAGAAGTAGAATCAGTACCATAGAAACATGGAAAAAATAAAACGGTAAAAGTAAACATCGGTAAAATGTAGAATAAATATATTATATATTTAATGAATCGTATAGAATTTATATTGTGCACGATAATACATTCAAAAAAAAGTTCGTTTACATTCTAAAATGCACCGAACGAAACTATCAATGCTTAAATCTAAAACTTGTTCTTTCTTCGACTTCTCCCTATTTAATTCTCTCTCAAGCTCCGACAATTCTGTAGACTCTGTCATCCTTTCCAAAAAGTGATCCGACCAAATTTCTGCCTCTTTGCGAAATGTGGCGTCCACACCCCGGTTTCAAATAAACCTGAGAAAAATGGAGGGATCTAAAATATCCAATACAAATTATGCGTCCGGATGGGTCTTGAGGTAGGTGACTCCGAAGTGGGTAAAATGTCTCCAAAAAAAACATATCTCATCAGATCGGCACTTGCTATAAGATGACCTTTTTAGAGAAGCACATCCACTTTGCAACTGGTACGAGACTGCTAACACATGGAACCTGCAACTGATACATACCCAGTCGTATCCGCTCGCTTCGCTTCATAAAAAATGAAATTCAATCCCGCCCGAGATATGTTGAGACCCAACTGCGAATAGAGATTGTTGTCTTTGAATCGGTGTTCTACCACAGTTATGCTCTGTCCAAAAGTTGTTTGAATTTCATTATGTTGTTTTTAGAGCATTTGGTTCACCGCGTCCCATTCTCTACAAAGATCTCACCCAACCATTTCTTCAACGCCGAATATGCATATTCGATTCTATCAGTTGTTGTGTTTCCCAAATGTCTAACCCGATCCATCCAAGCACACATAACTTTCTCTTTCACCTAATCAAGAATATTATATTCGACGTATTTCAGAAAATCTGGATATTTGACACACAAACTACTGAAGTGTACCACATTCTCAACATACAACTCTTTTGTAGAAGAATTTAATATATTCATCCATGCATCCATTATCTTCTCCAACACAACACTAGATTTAACCATGTTTTCTGTTTTCAGCCTTGATTTATTTTGTGCCAGCCAAAGGTTTGAGCCGAGCTCTCACATTTTTTGTTATGTGATACAACAAAGTAATGCATATGATGTAGGAAACATACTTTCTACCACATTTATAAGAGCGTTATCTCGGTCGGTTACAATGACACTACACATATTTTGTGAATCCTTCAACAAACTCCTGCATATATCCAACGCCCATGTAACATTATCTTCTTTCTCAGATTCCAGAAATGCAAATTTAACCAAAAATATCTTCTCCGTAGAAGTGACCAACAATTTCTAGAAGCGCAAGCCTATAATTGTTGGTCTTGTTCGTTAAATAAATTATAAGGACGGTTGGAAATGCATTGAACAACTTGATACTTTCTGGATGAGTCCAAAAAATGTCACAGACACTGACTTTATCCTCACACACTATGTACCTTGAAACATGGTGGTTATCATCCAAAAGTTTCAACAGTTGTTGCATTTCAAATTTTAGACCTATATTCTCCATGTTCTAGTGATAACGTTCATTATATTCACGTATGATATTTGAAACACTTTGGGTTCTTTTCTATTTTAAATCGACAAGTATGTTTCTCGGCGCAGCTTTGATTATCGATATTTCCAAAATAATTTCCTTCTCCTCCGGCTTAGGCCGATATACAATTGGATGACTTTGTAGCTTGGTGTACAACGCATGATTATGTATACTAGAAATGACATTAAACCGCCAGATATCTTCCACCCTACAATATCCGCACAATTTAAACGGATACTCGCATTTTCTCGTTCCAGTGTCGTCATATTTTAACTTCCGAATTTTTGAAACCCATTGTCCACTTCTCTCGCATCTCATCGTTATAAATCATTGCCTTTTACTAGTGCCATTGTCGGACCTTCCAATCACAATGCCAAACCTAAGTTTGCTAGCTACCATTCGGACTCATTCAAGCATATGTTGACGAACACTGAAAATTTGATCATTTGTAAATTACTGTCGAACATCTATCTCAACGTCAATAGTTTTAACGTTGTCATTCACCTCATCTGGATTAGCATCATCAATCACCTTGTTGGAAATCCTTACAACAGCTTTGGGAAACATGTTAGAGTGCACCATATCTAAAGCGGGAAAAACAGAAAAATCTGTTAAATTTTGTTTCTATAACAGGACATGTTTCAGATATGCACATCTGAAATATAATAGGTGCATTTCAGATATGCATATCCGAAGTGGTGTTATTTTTATCCTAAACTCAGTACCAATGCAAGGAAATAAGAGATCAAATGAAGAAAATTTACCTTAAATTGCAGCTTTCTATGCTCTATTTGACATGATAAAACACTTGAAACTTAGTTTGGAGTTGAAAAATTGATTCATAATGATTGAGATTTTTTTGGTAGGTTTTGGTTATGGGGAAAAATGAAATGAATGAAATAGTGGTAAGGGTGATCATGCAGCAAGCTGATATAACAATGTTTTCGGATATGCATATTTAAAAATACCACTGAACATTTGAATCCAATGTTCAAATAATAATGTGTAAACATGGTGGTTTCGGAGATACATTTTTAAAACACATTAAAAATTGATTTTGAATGCGTTTGAAGATACATCTTCGAAAAAAGTTTCTAATTTTTAGAGGTTTATTTCACCCATATAAGGGTATGTTAAAGAAATTATCTTATTTGAAACTTAGATCCCAATAAAATGCAACCCAGGATTTGAATGTTAGATGCACGATAATAATACTGACATAAACATTATCCTCCCAAAATGAAAAAACAAAGGGGCGTGCAACTAGCAATGTGAATAATTATTATCGATGATGAAGCTCGTGAAGCCTTAAACTGTACACAAAATCATATACCATATTGTATTTAGTGTATCTCAATTCATATTATCTTCCATTATCACTAGTGTTTCTATGAAGCCAATAAAAAAAATGTGAATAATCAATATGACCAAATCTGTTGCAATAAATGCACTTACGAGTTAGGACAATCTCCACTTCACTTTTCTTAAGGTCAAAAAAGGATATGGCTCCAAACTAACTCATAATCACTAGAATATACATTGTCTTTTTGTCAAATATTATAGCATGTTGTATAGAGTGCTAATCAAACCAATAGAAAAGACTAAATGGATTTTATTATCATATAAGAGACTAATTAACAATCGACTAGCTCTCTCATTCAACACATAACTCTTTTGAGTTTCTTTTGACTTCTTAGTGAGATGACTTAAGAATTTTTGTCTAAGAAACCTCATGTTTACTCAACTGGCCAATTTAAATAGTTTAAATAGTTGAGTTTCTTGAATGTTATAACGATAACCCGAGATTTCAGAGAAAATGAGACTCTTAACAATAGATCCATACTTGTTAGTCTCATTCCCTAAGGATTATGAACACATCTTAGACATAAATTGAATATAACAGCGTCAACAAATGAAAGGTGAAATAACAAATAACATCCCTAAAATAGGGGACACTGATCCAAACCGAGCTAAAACAGATTAGAGTGTCTTACAAAGGCAATGGGTTTGGCAGACCTTGACACGGGGTGAGGCGTAACGCTGATAGACCAAGAGATTCACTAATTAAACAATTTTGACAAATTCATAGATTCACTACCAATTTTGTCTTCACAGTATAACAAAGCCTTGGCATACACGACAGATTATTCAACACACACTAAAATCTTACCAAAATGCTCTTTACTCATAGAAAGTAACATCTGTATGCTTTTTGATCTGGTAGGTTGTTTTGGACCCTCACTTCATCAGTCGAAGAGAAGAAGAAACAAACTTGATAATTAAAAGGCTAGTAATATATTGTCATACAAGTTTCACATCAGAATATGTGTCTTCCACGCTAGAGATAATACCAAAGACTGTCACTCGCTCTAAGAGCAAAAGCAGTTTTGAGTCTTGAAAATTACCATCTGTCTATTGAAATAGTGAAACTAACTAGTTTAACATAACCATAGATCACTTAAACATACATTAACCTTAACCATGAGTTCACAGCTCTACAAATACGGATGTGTGCAAACCAGCTGCAATGCATAAGTTATTATATCTGCGCCATCAACATCAACCATCCATTGTAACATGAAATTGTTATTAAAACAGTAGCAGTATTCATATGGAAAGGGGTAAGACACAAAAATTGGTCATCAATTTCTTTTCTCAGTTTTTTCACAAGTGCTAAGAAAATTTCAGTAACCTGAATATGAAGTAATAAAGTTGTATACAAACCTTCACAACATTCCTTTCTTGCGTTTCCATGTGTTCAACAAAAATTGTACTCCTTCCTTCAAAGTTGTTCTTTTTCCAATTTTGTAGTTCCATAATTCAGAGGTTACATATCGCCCACTAGGATTATATTCATTAATCTCTGTTAAAGCTGCCACCACTATATTATATGCCTTTTCACCCATTTCTTTTCTCAGTCCATTCAACTTTTCATCATCTTCTTTAATAAATTCCTGAATCAAAACATGCGCGAAACCACATAAAACCAAGTGTGATTGTTAGAAGTTTCACCAAATCAGAAACAGCAGAGGATAATTGTAGATTAAAAGGAACCTGAAGCCATTGTAACCTATTCAAAAATTAAACTTCCCTCTTTCGAACCGATAATCTGATATCAGTCACAAAGGAGGGATTACATGGTATATCACTCATTCTCACTCTCCGAGGCTGGAAAACAGAGAAAAGAACAAGGTGGGTGAAAATCAACAAAGAGAAAATGTGGTTGCTTCTCAAAGAATTTATACTCCAATGTTAAAAATACAGTTATTGACCTATTCTTGGTTGTCTATTCATTCTTTCTCCCATTGATCCCCTATGACATTTCCAAACAGGATGACAAAAAGTGACAGAATTATAGGTTCAAAAGGTCAAATATATAAAAAGAGAACCATGTTTAACAGAAACATACTCTTTCTTTCCCGTCAATCATGACAACTTTGAACGGATGCCAATCTGTGTCTTATAGATATACTCTTCCCACAATGAACATAGTTTTGTAGCTTTGTCTTCGGCTTCCTCCTCATTATATCTTTGCTTCATAGCTTCAAGGAATTGTTCAGTGTCAAGTTCCCCCATTCTCTTCACACCAATTTGGGCTCGAGTTGCTATCTCGTTAATAGCCTACAAGATACAAAAAACATTATTACTAAAAAACAGTAAAATGTATAAGAAATCCATTTCCATAAGAAAGCTTTAAAATTTGCAACAGTTTTTGAATCATTAAGTCCATTATAAAAGTAATGTAACAAATATGCAGTAATTATTGGCACAATGACAACTTGGTCCCGTCTACATAATCACATTATTGACCATTCAAAGCATTTTGACCAATATGAGTCAGTAAGATGGTGCGATGAGATTATAATTTTACTCAATTCACTTGTGTTACCTTGGTCTAGACTATAAAATTAATAACAGAGTTGACCAAATAGAAAAGACACGCACATATATTCCAGGTCTGTGTTTCATAGAATGTTTTATGCAGGCAAATAAAATCATTAAAAAAAAGACCAATTAGCCAAATAATTAAAGTATGAAAGAATTGGAAACCTGCCCCCTTTACACGGATGATCTTCCAAACCAATATAATGAATCAATTAACTAGAATGCAGAGACGTAACAGGAAAAAAAGTACTCTTACATTAATCAATTCTTTTCGAGCTTCCTGCAGCTCATCGTTACTCTTACGCTCCTTGATGATTATTGTTTGGTTCAATGCATCTAAGTCTTCATATGCTTGTTCCTTCTCCCTTAAACCCTTTTGCAGTTCATCTACCTTCTTCAAAACTTCTCCATCGTCATCGTCTTCTATGTGCTTCAGGCCTTCAACACTCTTAGTGATCCTCTAAGTTGCTGAATCATAGTGATCCTCCCACTCATAGTTTAGAATCATAGTGATCCTCCCACTCTTAGTGATCCTCTAAGTTGCTGAATCATAGTGATCCTCCCACTCTTAGTGATCCTCTAAGTTGCTGAATCATAGTGATCCTCCCATTGTTATCAGGGGTCTCATATACAGCTGCAATGTAGAATAATCCTCAAAGTTACAAACTTTTAAGAGACCAATAGACAGAACATAATTGTTTAAAAGTTGATCAAATTTTACATAGGAAAATAAAACACAGGATTTAGTTTGCTACGTCACCAAAGTATCAAACTAAACAAAATAACTGACCTTGAACATAAATAGGTTTTTGTGATAGTACAAGAGCTGACATATTTGCACCCAAAATCTGAACGTTTGTCAAGTCATCATCAGAATAACAAGACTTTTGCAAAAATGATAACAGGGCTTCACACACTCTAGCAACTTTCTCATCAGCTCCACCGACAAAACGATGATTCCCTTTACTATGAACAACTGTCATACAATTTATATCATGACCATGAACCTGAGGGCGGGAAATCTCGTACCAAAGTTCTCCATCTTTGTGAGGAGCCTCTACTTTCCATGGCGCATAAATTCTAGTTGTCTGCAATTTTCACACATGAAAATCAATTTTAGAGCCAAGACAAATTCAAGATAACAACAAATGACTTGAGTTTCATTGTTTTTTCTTCAAACAAAATTTATATGACCAATTTCTTATTTCTTACTCAAACTAGACAACATATAGGAAGAGTGGCAGGCATTATCAAATTATAAAAGCTATTTTCATATAAAATTACAATAAATAAATCAATAGACATGAGCAATAGTATAGCTTTTGAGGACATAAGGTATTTTTAAATACCTGGTCATGGCTGGCTGATATAATGAAATCACCGGATTTACCCCATGCTATATCAGTCACTGATGCAAAATGACCAGAGGGAACCTTTTGTGTAAGCCAGTTGTCATCACTGACATTTTTCCAAAGATGAAAAGATCCACCATATCCATGTGCTAAAATCGAATCTCCATTTGGGCTCTAATGACCACCATAGAACCCCAGAGCACAGTGGCTTAGTTCGCCAACGGTGACCATATTCATCCACACACCAGAAGTTTTTTCAGGCTGCCAGATCATCACAGTCTTGTCCATTGATGGAGATAAAATGCTTTGAGGTTGATAATAGGCATCTCCTTCCGCGGATGCAACCAAAGGGGGTTGCCACGCTACTGAATATACCCAATCCTCGTGTCCAATTAAAAGAGATTCTAAGAATATTTGAAATGAGGACGAACCAGCCACAAGTACGGGACCTTCTATATATGATGATAAGCTTGTTTCTTCCATCTTGTATACCCCATTCCCGTTGGGCGTCGAGCTACGTAATGCCATCTTCCAAATTCGTATACATTTATCCTGAGATGAACTTACCAGAAAAAGATTGTTTACTTCCCCATTGATGCTAACAGGTAGTGAGAAATCCAAACTCCGGGTCCAATCTGTATGCCCTTTTAGTTCACACGCATGTACAAACTGGGTTCATAGGTAAAAGAAAAGTATAAGCATATTACACACTCGCAAAACGGAAACTACTAGTAACCGAAAAAGTTAATGCTAGAAACCTATAACTATAATTATGGAAACAAAGATACCTTTCCTGTCCTTCCACCACAGTAAAGGTGAATCTTGTTATCCAACCCTCCCATTGCAAGGACGATTTGACCACTACAACCAGGCAGTTCTGCCATGGATAGGGCTACCATAGATTTAGAACCAACAGAAATACTACGTTACTCTGAACCTGACAAGCACACTTTTGATCATTAATAAAACTAATAGAAAGGCAGTACTGACCTTTTGATCTTCAGCCAGTTTCAAAACATTTTGATCTACTTTCAGTTGCTCTATTGAAGCCATCTGAAGAGAGCTATTTTTTGTTGTATTCTGCATAAACAATAAATGCCAGCTTCTGAAGTAAAATTTTATTTAAATGACTTCGCAGACACATAATTTCATATCATTAAAAGCATAGAATATAACCACACATTGGAGCTCACCATTTTAATTTGAGTCAACAATTACTGTTAAATATTGGTACTATCTTCTCCCACATCACCAGGGACTAAAGTAACAAGCAAGGGAGCACTACCAAGATTAAGAACAGAGACACACTCAGTCGAAGTGCACAAATAGTCTATGCATATAGATTATAAGGTTCCATTCAGAGATTCACTAATTAAACAATTTTGACAAATTCAGAGATTCACTACCAATTTTTTGTCTTAATAGTATAACAATGCCTTGGCATGAAGGCTAAAAGATGACTTATGCATCCCCATACACGACTTAATTTGATCGATATAGCTAAAGACGGTTTATTCAACACACACACTAAAATTTTACCAAAATGCTCTTACTCATAGAAAGTAACATCTTGCGGCTTTTTGATCTGGTGGGCTGTTTTTGGACCCTCACTTCTTCATTCGAAGAAAAGAAGAAGAAAGAATCATGATAACTAAAAGGCTAATAATATATTGTCATACAAGTTTAACAGCAAAATCTGTGTCTTCCACGCTAGAGATAATGCAAAGACTGTCACTCTAAGAGCAAAAGCAGTTGAGTCTTGAAAATTACCAATTGTCTAGTGAAATAGTGAAACTAACTAGTTTAACATAACCATAGATCACTTAAACATAGATAACCTTAAGTTCACAGCTCTAAAAAATATGGATGTGCAAACCAGCTGCCATGCATAAGTTATAATATTCGCGCCAGCAACATTAACCATCCTTTATGCAATAAAGTCATTGTAACATGACATGGTCATTAAAATAGTAGCAGTGATTATAGATCACTTGTAACTTCTTGAGAAAAGATGCAAAGTAGTAAGACACAACAATTGGTCATAAATTTCTTTTCTTCTTTTTTCACAAGTTTTAAGAAAATTTCAGTAACCTGAATATAGAGTAATAAAGTTCAATACAAACCTTCACAACATTCCTTTCTTGCGCTTCCATGTGTTCAACAAAAATTGTACTCCTTCCTTCAAAATTGCTCTTTTTCTAGTTTTGTAGTTCCATAATTCAGAGGTTACATAACACCCACTAGGATTATATTCATTAATCTCTCTTAAAGCTGCCACCACTGCATTATATGCCTTTCACCCACTTCTTGTGTCAGTCCCATTCAGCTTTTCATCGTCTTCTTTAATAAATTCCTGAATCAAAACATGCGTGAAACCAGATAACCAAGTGCAATTGTTAGAAGTTTCACGAAATCTGAAACAGCAAAGGATAATTGTAGATTAAAATGAATCTGGAACAATTGTATTCACAAATTAAACTTCCCTCTTTTGAATCGATAATCTGATATCAGTCTCAAAGGAGGGATTACATGGTATATCACTCATTCTCAAAGAAGAGAAAATGTTGTTGCTTCTCAAACAATTCATACTCCAATGTTAAAAATAGAGTTATTGACCTATTCTTGGCTGTCTATTCATTCTTTCTCCCATTGATCCCTTATGACATTTCCAAACAGGGCTCGACACCAGTAAGTCCCTCAGATGACAAAAAGTGACAAAATTATAGGTTCAAAAAGCCAAATATATAAAAGGAGAACCATGTTTAACAGAAACATACACTTTCTTTCTCGTCAATCATCACAACTTTGAACGGATGCCAATCTGGGTCTTGTAGATACTCTTCCCACAGTGAACATAGTTCTGTAGCTTTGTCTTCGGCTTCCTCCTATTTATATCTTTGCTTCATAGCTTCAAGGATTGGCTCAGTGTGAACTTTTTTCTTTCACTTTCATTTTGTGCTTCACGTTTTTCCAAAGCAATTCTCCGCAATTCAAGCTCACTTTTCTGAGACTCCACAAGCGATTTAAGCTTTTCGTGATCATTAAAAATCCTTTGGAAGTGATCCTTAGCACTTGCCTGCATTTTTTTCATCTCTCAATTCAAAGATCACGACATTTAGAATTAATAATCAATTCTTACAATTGTAAAATAAAGTTCAAGCATAATATTCGTCCGAAATCAATTCAATTAAACTATGCCATATTTTATGGTGCAATCATTGCAATGATTCTAGAAATATTTAGCTATTTCCAAAAACTGGCAGTTGTATGTGTAACCAAAGCACAAGTTGCAAATCAGAAACACGAAAACTAAACACCCACACCCACAACACATACAAGTCCTGATCCAAATTAGTGAAAAGTAACTCAGGCTCAATAAATCTACCTTTATTATAAGATTGAATGAGTAAATCGTTTTCTGTCATAGCAGAATTCATATTTTCCGTAGTCTCGGTGCATCTTGCTTCAATCTCAGATAAGTGCTTGTTTTTCACTTGAATAATGTGGGTCAAATTGGACACGAGTTTATCTTGCCTCCGAGCCTCCTCTTCCATAAGTTCCGGTATGGTTTTGAGTTTTGACATCAGCCATCTTCGACGTACTCATAATCTGAGTCAAAAAGCATTTTCTGCTTCGTCTATCTAGCCACAAGCTACTTTCTTTTTACTAAACTTTGCCATTCTGACCTTCTAAGCCTTTAATTGTTCGATTTGTTGAACTTTGTCAGCCAATTGGGCCATGTCCATTAGGTATTGGGTATCCGATTTCTTCCTAATGGAATAATAGAGACCCCCTGCTTCCAGTTTGACTAACTTGTGCTCTGGCACTTGGTGAAACACCATGATTTCAAAGTTCTAAACCTATTTAGGTAATCATCAATATTTTCAGCCACCTTTCGCCTCACACTGGCCAATTCTTTGAGAGTAATATTCGACTGTCCCATATAGAGCTGTTCATGGAATACTTTCTCCAATTGATTCCAGTTGAAGATGGAATTTAGGGGAAGAGTGGTAAACCACGTGAAGGCATTCTTTGTCAACGAGCTAGGAAAATATTTTATTCTCAGATTTTCATTGGTGATCGACATAATGTGCCAGGACTAATATTCCAAGACCAACACAGCTCACACAATTTCCTTAATGTTCTTGACCATCCAGCCTCTGATTGGAAAGTGGAAATAAACAATGCCTTTATCTTTAGCTTTATCCAGCTCGACAATAATAGCAGTTCCAAAACTGTCGTGCAACATCTTTCTGTACAAGATATCACTTTAATTCTTTAGGATCCCTTGGAAGTGAACCGAATTATGCTGACTATCTTAGAAAATACTCCGCAGTTATCGATTCTAACGGTGAACCGCTCCAAGTGTGCCAAGCTTTCCCACTGTAACACCAAAATCATCTCAAGCTATTGACAAGTACACAGCTGCACAAAAACCACGATGCGAGCCTGCGCAGGACAGATATGCTTCAAAGCAAAACTGCTGCAGTCAGCTTAAACCATCAGTACCACACAGGGTTAAAATTGGTCCAAAATGCTGTCAGGATGCTCTAACACAGCGAGATTCAACTACCGATTTTCTGATCCAATTACAACCACAACCAAAACAGCCTGATCCACACAACAGAGTTCATCCACCATACGACCAAATTAAAGTACCCACAGATCCCATCAACTGAAAAAGACCAAATGTCTAGGCTTATCTGATGACTCTACCAATATCCACACCAAACAAACTAGTTCCATCATATAGCTGAATCAACACTATGACAATTCACATTCTGGAACAAAATGAAATGTGAAAATATTATTGTGAAACAGTCAGTCAGCATTTGATCCATTTCTGGAACAAAATAAAAAGTGAAAACATTATATTATGAAACAGTGATCCACCCTACAAAGATAGCTCCAAACATACTGCTAGGAACACCAAACCTACACCTCCTTGGAGTCCACTTAAGTCTTTACACCAAAAGCATAATTTTTGGGCACATGTATTGAGCCACACATCTTACTAACCAATTAGATGTGTAATTTATCCAATTCCAGAACATTTGCTCCACTAAGACATCCTTGTTGTTCGAATACTTTTTCATCGTGAAAATTCCGAGTCAATTACTAACAATATACCGTACGCATGAAAAAATAGGACGCCATATTCCGAGCCAATTACCAATAGCCCACCAATAACAATACCAGGTACACACATTTATCCGCCAACGCATAGTTTCGAATCAAGACCGATAGCCTACCATTACAAGGTACACACATTTATCCGCCAACGCATTTGAATCAAGACCGATAGCCCACCAATACCAATACTAGGTACACACATTTATCCGCCAACGCATTTGAATCAAGACCGATAGCCCACCAATACCAATACTAGGTACACACATTTTTTCGCCAACGCATTTGAATCAAGACCGATAGCCCACCAATACCAATACTAGGTACACACATTTATCCGCCAACGCATTTGAATCAAGACCGATAGCTCACCAATACCAATACTAGGTACACACATTTATTCGCCAACGCATTTGAATCAACACCGATAGCCCACCAATACCAATACTAGGTACACACATTTATCCGTCAACACATTTGACTCAAGACCGATAGCCCACCAATACCAATACTAGGTACACACATTTATTCGCCAACGCATTTGAATCAAGACCAATAGCCCACCAACACACATTTATTTATCCGCCAACGCATAGTTTCGAATCAAGACCGATAGCCTACCAATACTAGGTACACACATTTATCCGCCAACGCATTTGAATCAAGACCGATAGCCCACCAATACCAATACTATGTACACACATTTATTTATCCGCCAACGCATGGTTTCGAATCAAGACCGATAGCCTACCAGTACTAGGTACTCACATTTATTTATCCGCCAACGCATAGTTTCAAATCAAGAACGATAGCCCACCAATACCAATACTATGTACACACTTTTATCCGCCAACGCGTTTGAATCAAGACCGATAGCCCACCAATACCAATACTAGGTACACACATTTATTTGCCAACGCATTTGAATCAAGACCGATAGCCCACCAATACCAATACTAGGTACACACATTTATTTATCCGCCAAGGCATAGTTTCGAATCAAAACCGATAGCCTACCAATACCAATACTAGGTACACACATTTATTTATCCACCAACACATTCAAATCAAGACTGGTAGCCCACCAATACCAATACTATGTACACACATTTATCCGCCAACGCTTTTGAATCAAGACCGATAGCCCACCAATACCAATACTAGGTACACACATTTATTTATCCGCCAAGGCATGGTTTTGAATCAAGACCGATAGCCTACCAATACCAATACTAGGTACACACATTTATTTATCCGCCAACACATTCGAATCAAGACTGATAGCCCACCAATACCAATATTAGGTACACACATTTATTTATCCGCCAACGCATAGTTTCAAATCAACACTGATAGCCCACCAATACCATTACCAGGTACACACTTATCCACACATAGTTTCGAATCAAGACCGATAGCCCACCAATACCATTACCAGGTACACACTTATCCGACAACGCATAGTTTCGAATCAAGACCGATAGCCCACCGATCACAAAAACAATTTTCATAAAAATCAACATTCGTAAAGAAAATGAAAAGTTTCGGGGCTCATATCAATTGTAAATTTTGAATGATCTATCACAGTAGGAAAAACCCAATTCAACCCAATTCAATTCGAATGGCCAGAAAGATGAAGAGGAGAAAGAAGAGGACGAAAGAATCTGAGATACCAAAGCCAAATCCCTCGATGAAAAGGGATGGCGGCACCTTCAAATTCTGACCTTTATTTGTTTTTTCTTCTTCTTCTTTTTTTATATAGATAGTTTTGATTTTGAGATGGAATTGGGTATTTCCTACAAAAGGCCTTTCTCATTATAATCATCGCCCCTTTCGATTCGATCTTCAACAGAATAGTTGATGGCGGTGACAATAGAATTTAACCCACGATAATATAGAATAGAGCACCGGCGGCCAGTTTTAAGGTTTCACTTTTCCTTAAATAATACATACAAAATCTGATTTAAAAGATCTGATTTAAAAGATTAATGTAAGATCTGATTTAAAAGATCTGATTTAAAAGATTAATGTAAGATCTAATTTAAAAGATCTGATTTAAAAGATCTTATTTAATTGATTAATGTAAGATCTGATTTAATTAAATGTATGTAACAAAATTATTTTATAAATAAAAATTAATTACAATTATTTATTATTATTGTTATTATTGTTAGTATTATTATTATTATTATATAAAAGAAAGATAAATAGAGAGTAGAGAATCAAAAATATATTTTGAACTGATATTTTTTAAGGTACTCGGTCCAAATATGTTTTAAATTTTGTAAGAGTTCATTACAAAAATATATTATTTGAAGATAGCACCAATGTAAAATCTATACACCCAAAATAATCTAAAATCGAAGCACCAATGTGCAAATTTTTTGAAGATAGCATAAACAAAGATCAAGTACAATTTCAAAAATAACAAACATTTAAAAAGCTTACAATTATTAACACTTTCTAAACAATGACAAAAGTATTTTGTTTTTGATTTGGTTCAACAGTAGTTTTCTTAGGAAGAGGTGACACAACTGTCCTTCTCTAATTAGATTTTAAGATTGTCATTTCATCAGCGAAATTTGAGAATAATGGTAGGAGAAATGGTAGAGACAAATGCATAATGTGAAGGTGATAATTGAGAAAATTATAAATAAGTAAGAAATCCGTGCGGCATTATACGTCTATCAAATTATCATTTTTTGTTTATATATATATATATATATATATATATATATATATATATATATATATATATATATATATATATATATATATATATATATATATATATATATATATATATATATATATATATATATATATATATGTGTGTGTTTTTTTTTTTTTTATTAAATCAAAATTTTTGATTTATTTTCATGTTCATATCACAGTTTATTTTTTTAATTTTTAAAAATTAAATATACTTTTGTTTTATCTTTCTTTATATATTTTACTTGATTGTGTGCCACAGGATAGCTTTTTTCATTATTTTAGGTTACAAGATGAATTATATATTTTAAGATCCTTTATTGTATGATATATTTTCGGAAATTTTCATATATTGAAAGGAAGCAATGCAACGTACTGTGACAAGAGTCTTCTATTGTTTTGTATCTCGTTTCCAAATATTTTATTACCTTTACCAAAATATATATATATATATATATATATATATATATATATATATATATATATATATATATATATATATATATATATATATATATATATATATATATATATATATATATATAATATAGTTTATTCTATTAAATATGATTTTCTTGAACGGAAATAAATACTTATAGCAGTATCAAACTTTTTAATTTCTACACCTTTTTAATTTCTACACCTTATATTTTGATCTAAATAACAGTAGTCAAATAATTATATATTTTCATGTTATAATAATCACGTAGTTTTCTAATAATTTATATAGTTAAAATTTGAGGATTCCTCATAGAAATTAAATATATAATTAATAATAAAGGGTAAAAATTGAATAAAAAAATTATAATGCATTCAGCTCTGTCCAATATCCAATGTTCCATTCCGCTTCATTATATCTCATCTCATTCCGCTCCGTTCAGATAGTTTTAAACTATCTAAACATAGCCTAATCGGCAGACTATGCACCAGTACACAGCCACACTTTTTGATAAAAAAACATCACCAGATTACATGTTCTCAAGTGATATTTGAAGCATATGCTTTAAATTTCACTCTTCAATATGAACATATAGAAATGGTAAAGAATTAACAACTTCATTTAATCCATAACAACCATTAAACATCATATCCAAGTATCTCAATATCTACAATTCCTTTTCCTTCTTTTCTTCCATTTTTTTTATTAAATAAAATCCAAATGCAATCAATTAAATATATGTCAAAGTCAAACATTGCAGCTAGTGGCAAACAAGTTTGGTTTTGTTGTTTTCTTATATTTATACATAACAAAGTGCCCCACTGCTGACAGATTTGGATTGAATTTTCCAAATATAGCATACATCGGTGGGTAAAGAGGTAGTCAGATATTTTAAGATTATCAGATATTTTAAGATTAGTCTTTCTTAATTCTTAATTTTTTTATCTATTTATTATCATTAATATTATTATCATATTTTTTACAATAATCAAGTATCATCACCTAAAAATAGTTTCAAAATCATGTGATAATAATAATCCATAGATATATCAAAAAAGATGGGAAAGAATAATCTAATTACTCAACAGTTACATCGAACACTCTTACACAATTATCAGCTCCACAAGAAGCAAGTTGCAAACTCTTGTTATCTTCCTCATTTTCTCTCCATGCCAGACGGTTTACGGTAGAGGCATGGCATTTAAAAGGATCAACACGAACAAGAAGAGCGGCGGCGGAACCCGGTGCATTGTCTTGTCTGTTATAGGACAGATTCCATAATTCTATTTGTCCGTTTTCCATTCCAACGGCTAGAACTCCATTGTTTCTTCGATGAGGGAGACCAGCCCAAGATAATGCTGTCACACTACTTGTAAATTGAGGTAAAGTCATCAGCTGCTTTACTGATGATGATTCCTTTTCTACGGCCCAGATTTTCACTGTTTTGTCACGTGAACCTGTTGCAAATTCATGGCCGTGTGGGTTCCAAGAACATGACCAGATAATCCGCTTGTGTCCTTCCTGCCTTGTGAGAAGACTATAACTGATTTCACCGCTTCCTACAAACCACAATTGAGCGATTAGTATTTTATTGAATCGCAAAAAGACAGATAATAATTGTAATGCAGATGCATATGCTTGCATCCTGAGAAAAATGATAACTATCTACCTGTTCTTGTGATTGTAAAAATGGAGAACTGACGATCCCTTGAGACAGTCAAAAGAAAGTGGTCATCGTGTGAGAATTCCATCTGTGTTACTGTTAAACTGTGAGATTGCAAGCGACCAACTGCTTTCCATGAACCAACCTGCCAAAGCCATACCTCCGCCACAGCAGTAGATTGGGCCTGCAATGCATAAATTATTCATTTCATAATTGCCAAATAATGTAGAAATATCTGCGATATAGCAGTAAAGTGTATAACAGCAGTGATACTGGCAACCAAAACGATCTAACCCAAGTTGCTTGAAGTTAATAATGTATATCCAATGTTGGAAAAAGAAGCATTCAAAATTGGAATGAAGAAAGAAGAAATAAGACAAACAGCAGCAAGTCATGATGAGATTTTTAAGACACCTTCTCTCTAACTATACAGGTGAATAGTTAGATTAACAGTGCATACCTTACATGAAGAAGCAACAAGCTCGCCCTTATGATCACAGCATAAAGAAAATAGCTCATTTCCATGGCCATAGAGTTTATGTGATTCAGGCCAGAGTGTGTGCCACGCCAGTTGATCTTCAATTGGAGGTTCAGTAAACACAGTTGGAACTGCGTCAGGCACAGTTTCAAATGTGTCGAGACCATCAACCCCATTTTTATCAGGTGTCTCATGTACAGCTGCAATGTAGAATAATCCATAAAGTTACAAACTTTTAAGAGACCAATATACATAACATAATTGTTTAGAAAGTTAATCAAATTTTAACATAGGAAAATAAAACACGGGATTTAGTATGCTAGCCCTTCCATGACTATGATATTGGAAGTCCTGTTATGTATATCACATCACCAAAAGTATCAAAATAAACTAAATAACTGACCTTGAACATAAATAGGTTTTTGTGACAGTCCAAGAGCTGACATATTTGCACCCAAAATCTGAACGTTTGTCAAGTCATCCTCAGAATAACAAGACTTCTGCAAAGTGGCATTACTTAATGTTTTCAAAAATGATAATGGGGCTTCAAACACTCTAGCAACTTTCTCATCAGCTCCACCGACAAAACGATGATTCCCCTTACTATGAACAACTGTCATACAGTTTATATCATGACCATGAACCTGAGGGCGAGAAATCTCATACCAAAGTTCTCCATCTTTGAGAGGAGTCTCCACTTTCCATGGTGCATAAATTCTAGTTGTCTGCAATTTGCACACAGCAAAATCAATTTTAGAGCCAAGATAAATTCAAGATAACAAGTGACTTGAATTTCATTATTTTTTTTCTTCAAACGAAATTTATATAACCAATGTTCTTATTTCTTACACTAACTAGACACCATTTAGGAAGAGTGGAAAACATTATAAAATTACAAAAGATAAATTAACAGACATGATAAATAGTATAGCTTTTGAGGACATAATGTATTTTTAAATACCTGGTCATGGCTGGCTGATATAATGTAATCACCGGATCTACCCCATGCTATATCAGTCACTGATGCAAAATGACCAGAGGGAACCTTTTGTGTAAGCCAGTTGTCATCACCAACATTTTTCCAAAGATGAAAAGATCCACCATATCCATGCGCTAAAATTGAATCTCCATTTGGGCTCCAATGACCACCATAGAACCCCAGAGCACAGTGGCTTAGTTCACCAACGGTGACCACATTCATCCATACACCAGAAGTTTTTTCAGGCTGCCAGATCATCATGGTCTTGTCCATTGATGCAGATAAAATGCTCTGTGGTTGATAATAGGCATCTTCTTCCGCGGATGCAATCAAAGGGGGTTGCCACGCTACTGAATATACCCAATCCTCGTGTCCAATTAAAAGAGATTCTAAGGATATTTGAAATGAGGACGAACCAGCCACAAGTACGGGACCTTCTATATATGATGATAAGCTTGTTTCTTCCATCTTGTATATGCCATTCCCATTGGGCATCGAGCTACGTAATGCCATCTTCCAAATTCGTATACATTTATCCTGAGATGAACTTACCAGAAAAAGATTGTTTACTTCCCCATTGATGCTAACAGGTAGTGAGAAATCCAAACTCCGGATCCAATCTGTATGCCCTTTTAGTTCACACGCATGTACAAACTGGGTTCATAGGTAAAAGAAAAGTATAAGATAACATATTACACACTCGCAAAACGGAAACTACGAGTAACCAAAAAAGTTAATGCTAGAAACCTATAACTATCATTATGGAAACAAAGATACCTTTCCTGTCCTTCCACCACAGTAAAGGTGAATCTTGTTATCCAATCCTCCCATTGCAAGGACGATTTGACCATTACATCCAGGCAGTTCTGCCATGGATAGGGCTACCATAGATTTAGAACCAACAGAGAAAGACTCCAGGCATGATAATTTACAGTCACCTAGAATGGGGGAGCAAGTCTCGATTAATGTCGATAGTAGAAATACAAATATAACATTAACCGTCATTGAAAGTTAGGGCTCACCATTGCTTGTCAGTGGAAATACAAGTTCCCATACACAAACACTACCATCTGACGAAGTAGATGCAAACATTGCCTCAGTTTGAGAAACCATAATTCCATTAATGCATGTTACCCCTTTCTTGTGTGATTGAGGTACTTGCGACACTTGCCTCCACTACAAAAATAAATAGAAATATGTAAGAAACATTAAATAAAAGCTATCAAATTAACAAACATTTTACATATTTTATTTATTAATACATAACTTAGAAACAAAGAAAAAACAATGCAACATGATGTACCTTCCCATCAACAAGGGATAATTCCCAGAGAATAATAGCACCATCTGCATCTCCAGATAGCAAATAATGCCGCTCCAATTGTTTTGCTGTGTATAAAAAAGAAGGGAGGATATCAATCAATGTTTAGGTCCCGTTTGGATAAACGTCTATAAGACTCTATTTGGATAAAAAAACATAATTAAGCATTTATAACACAAATGCTTATCATATGAGCGTTTATATATAAGCTATTTCAATAATAAAAGATAAAATAAAGTTAAATTGTGTTCATGTAAGCTACAATTTGTTTCTTTAAATTCTCTCAAACTGTCTCGCAAGTGCTTTCCAAACAGACTCTTAATAGATGTGTTTATGTATAAGCTATTTCTATGATAAAAAATAATAAAATAAAACAGTTTACATTTTAAATATAAGTTGTATTCATAAGCAATCTCCATAAGCTCAAGCATATGCCAATAGATAAAGAGTCTGTTTGGATTAACAGCTTATTTGCAGCTTATAGCACAAATGCCTATGAATAAAATCGCATAAGTTATTTCTATAACAAACGATAAAATAATTTAAATTGTTATTATATATGTTATAAATTGTTTTCATTAGCTATATCTTGAAGAATTTATAAAAAAAAACTTTAAAAAAATTTCTGAAAAATGTCATAAGCTTTTTTGATTAAGTCTCCAAAATACGTAGTGTCACAAAACTTATGACGGGAGATATGCGAGATAAGCTCTAATAAATCCATACAGCCCCGAACTCTAGTAAGCTATGAAGCGCGGAGACCGGTATAGAAACACGATCCTTGACACGTCAACACTGGTAATAACTTGAAAAAATGAAGAAATTAAACTTAAGTGTAGCTATTGGTTTCAGACACAGATTCTACACTTTTTTTTTCATAGGACATAGCTAGTAAGACAATCCAAACATGCTCATCATAACATTCTTAATATCAAAACAAGTACTTCTAACAATTTCACACCAATCCATTTGATTGTTACCCCAAATAACCTAATAATCCAAATAAAACTCTACAGTTGCAAAAACATTCACTTCTACAATTCAAATTCAGTAGATATTGAGAAAGACTGTACCTTTAAATAGAAATTTACTAGTTGGAAGCCAATGAGTGCAATTCACAACTGCTTTGTGACCAGGAAGAGTGGTCAAAATTTGAGCACTCTGCGAAAATTGAAGAAAAAGGGTTAGTTAAAATAGAAATTGGGGAAGTAAAGTAAAGGAGAATGGAAAAAAGGGACCTTTGGGGAGAAAATGGCAACGGCGTTTTGAGCACCGAAAGAGACTAAACCAGAAGCACCCCATGAAACGTTGTTGACTATTCGGTTGCATCCTGCTCCGATGAATACTGTTTTCACTTCAACTCCGTTTTCTGTATGCATTGTGATCGGAGTAAGAGTTCGGAGAGAGGGCGGCAAAAGGTTTTGTGTGTAGTTTCTCAGGCATGTACAACGTCGCGGCGATGGTTGGGAAGAAGAAAGGGAATTGGGTCAGGAAAGTGGGTGTTTGAGCCCAGCCCAGAAAACGATTTATGGGCCTATTGGTAAACAGAACGTGTGAATTATTTAGAAAATACTCTCAATATACCCCTTATAACTATTAGGCACCTGCCGCCAGGGGTGTGCACGGTTGGTTATTTTCAAAAACCAAATCATAATCATTTTAAAACCATTTAAATGGTTTGGATTTATAACCATAACCACATTTTAATCAAAACTGGTTATAAATTTGGTTATGATTATATAACCGGTTTTTTAAAAAAATTCAGTTTTAAAAATTATTTTTTCCAAAAATATTTTTTTTCAAAAAAAAAATTAATATTTTGAGAATTAAAATATTTGGATTTGGATAATAACCGGATTATAACCGAATTCAAAATAATTTAACCGGTTAATAATCATTTAATTATATCCGGATTATATGAATGGATAACCAAACCATTAATAACTAAACCAGTTAATAACCATTCAATTATATTCGGATATTTAAAAGTGGTTTTGGTTTGGTTTTAGATTTGGACATCAAAATCGGATATTTTGCACACCCCTACCTGCCGCAATTATATTAAGGCCCCGCTTCCGGAGATATACATTAGGAAGAAATTTTTTTTCTTTTCAAAATTTGACTTTTTTTTCGGAGGTTTATCTACAGAAGCATTGTAAAATTTGGGAAAATTCAAATTAATTCAGTTCAAGGAATATTCCAGATATATCTACGGAATGTCTTAAAAACATCATGTTACGTAGATGTACCTACGGAACATTCAGTTATATCTTAAATCAACTACATTACATCCAAAAACTCCAATTTTTTTGGTGCAACAACAGAATAATAAAATTAAATCAAAATATAGTACATCAAAGTAATGTAATGTAAATTCAATGGTATATAATACACTAAAAGAATACATCGTATAAATCATCCAAATAGAGTCATATACAGAATCAGAATAAATACACCAATGTAATAAAAATACAGACATCAAAATAATAAGCATGATCGCTATTGTGTGTGCTGGAAAACAGCCTCATCCTCTCCTCTGCCTCTGGCGCCCCCTCTGCATCCACCACCTCGTCTTTCGGGTACTCTACCTCCACTGTCAACTACCCCCACTTGTCTTGGCACGATGTCTACGGTACAAAAAAGTCCTCTATGCCATCCTCATGATATCATCCAGTATACGCCTATGACCAAACCACTCAAGGAAGAAACCACTATCAACGTCTGCCCGCGCGATCTCAAGTATCTAACGACAGCAAGGAAGCACATCCTCAGTATGGTCCAATTGAGACTGATGATTCTGTAATATCTCCTGATGAGCTGGTCTAGACGATGATCCCGCTGCAGTGGGGATCATGTAGGGTGTGACATGGTGAAGAAAAAAGTGATGTACCCATTGGCGCAACTCTAGTTTATCTCTTCTCTGGTCTCCCGAGCCTCGTCCAGAATCATGTGATGCTCATAGTCTGCAAAGGCCTCGTCTATTTGTTGACGGGTCATCGCGATTAGGGGTGGAAATAGGCCAGACCTATAACAGGGGCCTACAGGCTAGCCTATATAGGCTCAGGCCAGGCCACACATTATTTTTAAATAGAAAAGGCTTAGGCTTTTTTATAAGCCTATTTAGTTAAAAAGGCTAGGCCTCAGGCCCTAAAAAAAGCCTTTTAAGCCTATCAGGCCGGCCTATTTAAATAAATATGAATACTTTTTTTATGATCATTATGTTATGTTTTGTACTTTGAATTAAAATACATAAATAAAACATGGTTATCTTAAAGAACTTGTGAAAATAAGATGAAAACACCTTATGAAAATTGTTTTCATAAGTTTTCTTAAACAAATAGTGTCCTAGAACTTATGCTAATAGATAATTTAAAATAAGTTAGTCTATTTAAACATTATTTTAATTGGTTATTTACATATGTCTAAAATAAATAGGCTTTTATGTAGGCTAACAGGCTAACCAGGCCTTCGAAAAGGCCAGGCTCAGACCTAAAAAATAAGCCTACGGCAGGCCACAGGCCAGGCTTAGGCTTCAGTTTTTTTGACAGGCCAGGCTCAGGCGTGGCAAAGCCTAGCTCGGCCCAGCCTATTTCCACCCTTACTCGCGATAGAAGCGGAGACAGAAAGGTGGAAAGGTATCGTCTAACAGTAGCCGAACTGCCGCATGACGCGTTACAGAAGATAGCAAACAGTGATGGTCGAATAGGTAGCCAGTCATCCAGAATATAGTGCAATGTCATCACACGGCGCGTCTCACCGTTGTAACACCCCAAATCTACCCCAAGCATTTAAGCGGAAAATATCAGAGTATAAAAATTCTCAACAGAATCAGGATGTCACACATTCAACATAAACATAAACCTGTCATGCTTTTTAAACTAATACATACCACTATCAGGATTGGAGTGAACAAAACTCATAACATATATCTCAACTTTTGAATAATATAGTATTCATAGCATAACCCAAACTTAGGTTCAACATGCAACAGATTCACAATGATTCAACAATTAAGACATAACATCTTTTGAATCATAAAAAGAAACAATACAAACAAATCCTCAAATACATCATAAGGTTCAATAAGCAAATAACAACGTCAAGAAAGTGTTCATTTCCCCCCAAGTGCTACGTATCAGAGCAATGACACTCAAAACTCAACTATAAGCGGAAACAGCTACTCATCTGGATTACCTGCACGTTACCCACGTGGAGGCAACATTCAAACAGAAAGGGTGAGATATCAAACTATATAAATAGGATTATGATAAATCATATATTAGGTAAGGAATATAAATGAATCACTGCTTCATACAACATCAACATAAACAACACAAAGATCATCATCAAAGAATAGTCTTGATATCAACACATCGACATCTTCAACAAATCAACACATAAGCATCACAATGCATAGACAACAACTTGAACCAACAACAACTAACAACGACTCGAATGCGACTCAATTATGCATATGCATGTGGTACCATTGGAGTAAAACTCCCAACTTAGAACATTGCCAGTAATTCCGAGGCATAAGGCAAAGCCTTCAACACGGTCACATATCAACATCACACCGTTCAACTTTATGTTATGCTATGCTATGCGGCAACATACAACGACCACGATTCGACAACGAAATAACAATAATACAACAACGGTCACATATCAACAATCACACCGTTCAACTTTAGCCAAAGGCTCACAACACAATCTTAGCAACGAGATTATCACCTTCATAGCAACATATATACAATATCAAAATTCACTAGGATTCACACCTTAAGGATACCCACAAAACAAATACAAAAAAAAAGATAATATCGATAATCACAATATTCATCTCAACACAAGTATTTAATTTAAAACTACAAATTTTAGTCAAATACATAAAGGATTGTAATTCGTCGATATATCGAATAAAACAACCAACTCCTAAGTATTATCTCAATTAACTAAATATGATATTAACTATTATCCAACATGTTTTCAACAAAATAAATTAACCACACTTATCTACTAATTAAACCTAATTACCATATAAATTTTCATTAAATTCCGAACAACTAATTATACCGCTTAATTCGGCTAATTCGACCAAACGGAACAATTTCCAACTTTTTCAACATCTTGCTACTAACAATTTATCACAACTATTAATTTAATCCCCAATTACTATCCCACTATATTAATTTAAATCACTATTTTATTTCCAATTCTAGCATACTACTATTTTCAAGGCATTTTATTCCTCCACTAAAGTTGCTGTTCACAATTCATTTCTCTATTGTTTCTATTATCTATACCATTATACATCATCTAATATTTATGTTTCATTTCTATTAATATCCTACCATTATATACTTCTCAAATAATAATATAAAAATATGGAATGAAACAGGACACAATTAACAGAACAACAAATTAAACATGGTCACCGCAGAGTAGCATGGGGAAAACAAATTCCTATGGTCTAAGTGTGGTGTTTTTCATTTCCCATACTACTTGTTATATATATATAAAATAAAAGTATGAGAATAAAAACAACACAAGCTTTGGTTTTTGCTGCAATAACAGTAAAGTAAAATATTCATTATATATTATGTATATATTACATTAAGTAATTGTAGAAAAACATGAGAATGATTAATAGAACATAAGTGTGAACAAAAACAAAATGTCAGTATACAAACAACCACATTTGGCTTAAGTGGGTGTTTCCAATTCCATTATATATGTGTTTCATAGCAGGAAAGAAATTAACATGGTTTAAATGGAACAACACACAAATAAATATAGCACACAACAATTGCAACAGAGACTGGAAAATCAATTAACACCGAACAATGACTAATTTATACCCTAAATCCACATAAAATCCATCAAATTCCTATTTAGGTAGAAAGAATCCCCCTTACCTTGGATTGAGTGCAGCTTAAGAAGTTTCAATTGAAAAAATGGAGAAGAATGACACTTTAGAGCAACACTTTGGGTCTCCTCTTCAAACCCTAACCCCTCTTTTCTTTCTCTCCTCTTCTTTCCTCGGTTTTTCTCTTCTTCTCTCTTAAAGACAACACTACTTCTATTTTTAAAAAATAGACTATATTAATCATTTAATACATAAATGGGTCTAACAAAATATACCCCTTAGTACTTAGAGATGTCATTAATTAAGCCCAATATTATTTCCACACTTAATATAAAAATAATACTTCCACTAAAACTTCATTAAAATAAAATTCGATTATTTTAATATACCGACTTATTACTCAGTGTCTCACATTTCCGGTCTAAACTTAATTACTCAGAAAATTCCCAAAACGCTAAATATTAACTCATTAATATTTCTAATACTAAAAATGTTAAAATCTCCGATTAAATATTGATCCGCTATCCCGAACTAATACCGACTAAAACGCCCCAAAACGCAAAAATTTCAGAAAACATCACAAATGTCTAAATTAAGAAAATAATTATTTTTCCGGGCGTTACAACTCTCCCCTACTAGAATATTTTCGTCCTCGAAAATAGAAATTTACCTGATTCAAATAACCCGGGATAGGAATCTCGCATCTTGCTCTCTAATTCCCATGTCAAGCTTTCACCAGCAGCTCCTAACCAGACAACTTTCACCAATGTAATCTCTTTACCTCTTAGAATCTTCATCTCACGATCCACAATTCGCACAGGCATCGTCTCCACTGTGAGATTATCACGCACTTGCACATCGTCCATCTGAATCACATGAGACGGATCGGAAACATACTTTTGGAGTTGTGACACATGAAACACATCGTGCAAATTAGCAAGATTTGGCGGTAACGCCACACGGTAAGCAACTTTCCCAACTCGATCTGATATCTGATACGGACCAATAAAACGAGGAGTGAGCTTTTTAGACTTCAGAGCTCGCCCAACACCAGTCACAGGTGTGACCCTCAAAAATACATGATCACCAGCTTGGAATTCCAAATCTTTCCTTCTCTTGTCATGGTAACTTTTCTGCCTACTTTGAGAAGCTTTCATCTTATCTTGAATAAGCTTCACTTTCTTAGTAGTCTCCCTAACAATCTCGGGTCCAAGTACCACACTCTCACCCGATTCATGCCAACACAATGGAGTCCTACACCTCCTACCATACAACGCCTCAAAAGGTGCCATCCCAATACTAGAATGGTAACTGTTATTGTAAGTGAACTCAATCAACGGAAGATAAGTATCCCATGAACCTCCCTGCTCAAGAACACATGCTCTCAACAAATCCTCTAATGATTGAATAGTCCTCTCGGTCTGACCATCTGTCTGTGGATGATACGCCGTACTCAACCTCAACTTATAACCCAACGCCTCTTGCAAACTCTTCCAGAAATCGGAAGTAAACCTCGGATCTCTATCCGACACAATACACAAAGGAACACCATGCAACTTTACAATCACCTTGACATATATCTCTGCTAACTTCGCAATCGGGAATGTGATGTTAATAGGTATAAAGTGTGCCGACTTTGTAAGCCTATCAACAATCACCCAAATCGAATCAAATCCTCTCAAGGTATTAGGTAATCCCGTCACAAAGTCCATTGAAATGCTATCCCATTTCCATTCTGGAACTTCTAACGGTTGCATCAACCCTGCAGGCTTCTGATGCTCGATTTTTGACTTCTGACAAGTCAAACAAGCATACACAAACTGTGCCACATCATGTTTCATTCCAGGCCACCAAAACAAACTCTTCAAGTCTTGATACATCTTTGTAGCTCCTGGATGAATACTCAAACTACTTCTATGACTCTCTTCAAGAATCACTTTCTTAATCTCTTCATCATCAGGAATACAAATACGATCTCGGAATCTCAACACACCATGCGCATCTAACTTGAAATCATCCTTCTCAATTCGATCGGTTCCTACCATCAAATCCACCAACTTCACATCTAGCTTCTGAGCCTCTTTGATATTGTCGAGAAAGTCATTGTTAATCTTTAACATTCCCAACATAACACTATGCGGTGTCACTTCACAAACTAAGCTCAAATCTCGGAACTGCTCAATCAAATCCAACTCCTTAGCCATCATAGCCGACATATGCAAGGTCTTTCGGCTTAAAGCATCGGCCAGAATATTAGCTTTTCCGAGATGATAGTTCAAACCGAAATCATAATCCTTCAATAATTCTAACCACCTTCGCTGCCTCATATTCAACTCTTTCTGATCAAAAAGGTACTTTAAACTCTTATGGTCACTAAACACTTCAAATTTAGAACCATAAAGATAATGTCTCCAAATTTTCAACACAAATACCACTGCAGCCAACTCTAGATCATGCGTAGGATAATTCTTTTCATGAGTCCTCAACTGCCTAGACGCATAAGCAACCACTTTACCATTCTGCATAAGCACACCACCTAACCCCATCAGACAAGCATCACAATACACAACAAAAGGCTCTCCCGGATTAGGCAAAGTCAAAACCGGAGCCGACGTCAACCTCTTCTTCAACTCATTGAAACTTTCTTCGCATCGAATATCCCACACAAAAGCTTTTCCCTTGCAAGTCAATCTTGTCAACGGAAGTGCCAATTTAGAGAATCCTTCGATAAACCGTCTATAGTAACCGACTAAGCCCAAGAAGCTTCTAATCTTAGTAGCTGATTTCGGAGCTTCCCATTGTAACATAGCATCAACTTTAGAAGGATCCACGGCAATGCCATGACCAGAAATGACATGACCAAGGAAACTAACTTCATGCAACCAGAATTCACACTTAGACAACTTGGCATACAACTGCTTCTCTTTCAGAACTTGCAACACAATCCTCAGATGCTCTTCATGCTCTTCTTCAGATTTAGAGTAAATCAGAATGTCATCAATGAATACCACTACAAACTGATCCAAGTAAGTATGAAAAATACGGTTCATGTACTCCATGAATACTCCCGGCGCATTAGTAACACCGAAGGGCATCACCGAATACTCGTAGTGTCCATACCGAGTCCTGAACGCGGTCTTCTGAATATCATCTTCTTTTATTCTAATTTGGTGATATCCGGACCTCAAATCAATTTTAGAAAACACACTAGCACCCACCAATTGATCCATCAAGTCATCAATTCTTGGAAGTGGATACTTGTTCTTTATCGTTACTTTATTCAATTGCCGATAATCAACACAAAGTCTCATACTTCCATCTTTCTTCTTTACTAACAACACGGGCGCTCCCCACGGCGATACACTTGGCCTTACAAACTTTTTCTCAAGCAACTCTTCTAATTGCTTCTTCAATTCAGATAACTCAGATGCAGACATCCTGTACGGTGCCATAGAAACAGGTCTGGTACCAGGTACAAGATCAATCGCAAACTCAACTTCTCTTTCTGGAGGTACATCAGGAATTTCATCAGGAAACACATCAGGAAATTCTCGCACCACCTTTAACTCGTCGATTCTAACTTGATTCTCAAAAGACAATGACGCCATCAACGAGAACATTTGTGCTTCGTCTTGCATCAATTGCCTCAACTGCTTACCAGTCAACAAACCAACTCCTTCTTCCTCAGGAGAAGAAAACCTCAAGGACTTGTTAAAACAGTTGATATGAACATAGTTATACTCTAACCAATTCATACCTAAGATCACATCTAATCCACTCAACGGCAAACAAATCAAGTCAACAACAAAGTCTTTGTCGAAGATCGACAAAGGACACTTTGAACACATCAGAGAAGTAGTCACCGATCCCTTAGCTGGAAGATCGACAGCCATCTCTCCATTCATGGAAGACAACATAAGACCCAATCTTTCAACACAATCAGAAGCAATAAAACAATGAGTAGCACCAGTATCAATAATAGTGATTAAAGGAGTACTATTAATGAAACATGTACCTCTGATGAGTCGGTCTCCACTAGTTGTATGAGTCCCAGCTAAAGCAAACACTTTTCCACCAGATTGTGCCTTCTTCTTTGGACACTGGCTACCAATGTGTCCCTCTTCGCCACACGTGAAACATACCATGTCCTTATGCTTGCAATCAGACATTGCATGTCCCATCTTACCACATCTGAAACACTTCCTCGCATCAGTAGTACAAGCATTGCTCTTATGACCAGGTTGACCACATTTGAAACATACAATCCTAGCAGGAGCATCTCCCCCACTAGACCTCTGACCATGAGTAACTCTTTGTTTCCCTTTACCAGCATCATACGGTTTCCCACGGCTTTGTTGATTCTTGCCCCTTCTATCACTAACCATCTTGTGATGAGCATTACTATCTTCCTCAAAGATCCTACAACTGTCAACCAAATCAGAAAACAAACGGATCTTTTGGTACCCAACAGCCTTCTTGATCTCCGAGCGTAACCCATTCTGAAACTTGATGCACTTAGAAAATTCAGCACCTTCGCCATCAAAGTGAGGATAGAACTTAATCAACTCAGTGAACTTGGCAGCATACTCGGTCACAGACTTGTTCCCTTGCGTCAACTCTAGGAATTCTATCTCTTTCTTACCCCGAACATCTTCAGGATAATACTTCCTCAAAAATTCCCTACGAAACACATTCCAAGTGACTTCCTCACCTGAAAACTCCAACCTAGCAAGCGTCTCCAACCACCAATCATCAGCTTCCTTAGCCAGCATATGAGTACCATATCTGACCTTCTGAGCAGGAGTGCAATCCATAACACGGAAGACTCGCTCGAGCTCCTTTAACCAATCAAGAGCACCATCAGGGTCATGCGTACCCTTGAACACCGGCGGATTCTCCCTTTGGAAAGTCGCCAAACTACGAGATCCAGCATTCTCGTCAGCATTCGGTTGGTTCTGCATAGCCTGAGCCATCGCTTCCAAAGCAGCAGCTATCGCAACATCATTCCTCCCAGCCATAGCGTCACTACAACACAAAAACAATTTAGCACAAACAACAATACACGATTGTTATACTACACTACGACTCGACACTTGGCCGGACAAGACCGACCTGCTCTGATACCACTAATGTAACACCCCAAATCTACCCCAAGCATTTAAGTAGAAAATATCAGAGTATAAAAATTCTCAACAGAATCAGGATGTCACACATTCAACATAAACATAAACCTGCCATGCTTTTTAAACTAATACATACCACTATCAGGATTGGAGTGAACAAAACTCATAACATATATCTCAACTTTTGAATAACATAGTATTCATAGCATAACCCAAACTTAGGTTCAACATGCAACAGATTCACAATGATTCAACAATTAAGACATAACATCTTTTGAATCATAAAAAGAAACAATACAAACAAATCCTCAAATACATCATAAGGTTCAATAAGCAAATCACAACGTCAAGAAAGTGTTCATTTCCCCCCAAGTGCTACGTATCAGAGTAATGACACCCAAAACTCAACTATAAGCGGAAACAGCTACTCATCTGGATTACCTGCAAGTTACCCACGTGGAGGCAACATTCAAACAGAAAGGGTGAGATATCAAACTATATAAATAGGATTATGATAAATCATATATTAGGTAAGGAATATAAATGAATCACTGCTTCATACAACATCAACATAAACAACACAAAGATCATCATCAAAGAATAGTCTTGATATCAACACATCGACATCTTCAACAAATCAACACATAAGCATCACAATGCATAGACAACAACTTGAACCAACAACAACTAACAACGACTCGAATGCGACTCAATTATGCATATGCATGTGGTACCATTAGAGTAAAACTCCCAACTTAGAACATTGCCAGTAATTCCGAGGCATAAGGCAAAGCCTTCAACACGGTCACATATCAACATCACACCGTTCAACTTTATGTTATGCTATGCTATGCGGCAACATACAACGACCACGATTCGACAACGAAATAACAATAATACAACAACGGTCACATATCAACAATCACACCGTTCAACTTTAGCCAAAGGCTCACAACACAATCTTAGCAACGAGATTATCACCTTCATAGCAACATATATACAATATCAAAATTCACTAGGATTCACACCTTAAGGCTACCCACAAAACAAATAAAAAAAAAAAGATAATATCGATAATCACAATATTCATCTCAACACAAGTATTTAATTTAAAACTACAAATTTTAGTCAAATACATAAAGGATTGTAATTCGTCGATATATCGAATAAAACAACCAACTCCTAAGTATTATCTCAATTAACTAAATATGATATTAACTATTATCCAACATGTTTTCAACAAAATAAATTAACCACACTTATCTACTAATTAAACTTAATTGCCATATAAATTTTCATTAAATTCCGAACAACTAATTATACCGCTTAATTCGGCTAATTCGACCAAACGGAACAATTTCCAACTTTTTCAACATCTTGCTACTAACAATTTATCACAACTATTAATTTAATCCCCAATTACTATCCCACTATATTAATTTAAATCACTATTTTATTTCCAATTCTAGCATACTATTATTTTCAAGGCATTTTATTCCTCCACTAAAGTTGCTGTTCACAATTCATTTCTCTATTGTTTCTATTATCTATACCATTATACATCGTCTAATATTTATGTTTCATTTCTATTAATATCCTACCATTATATACTTCTCAAATAATAATATGAAAATATGGAATGAAACAGGACACAATTAACAGAACAACAAATTAAACATGGTCACCGCACAGTAGCATGGGGAAAACAAATTCCTATGGTCTAAGTGTGGTGTTTTTCATTTCCCATACTACTTGTTATATATATAAAATAGAAGTATGAGAATAGAAACAACACAAGCTTTAGTTTTTGCTGCAATAACAGTAAAGTAAAATATTCATTATATATTATGTATATATTACATTAAGTAATTGTAGAAAAACATGAGAATGATTAATAGAACATAAGTGTGAACAAAAACAAAATGTCACTATACAAACAACCACATTTGGCTTAAGTGGGTGTTTCCAATTCCATTATATATGTGTTTCATAGCAGGAAAGAAATTAACATGGTTTAAATGGAACAACACACAAATAAATATAGCACACAACAATTGCAACAGAGACTGGAAAATCAATTAACACCGAACAATGACTAATTTATACCCTAAATCCACATAAAATTCATCAAATTCCTATTTAGGTAGAAAGAATCCCCCTTACCATGGATTGAGTGCAGCTCTAAGAAGTTTCAATGGAAAAAATGGAGAAGAATGACACTTTTGAGCAACACTTTGGGTCTCCTCTTCAAACCCTAACCCCTCTTTTCTTTCTCTCCTCTTCTTTCCTCAGTTTTTCTCTTCTTCTCTCTTTAAGACAACACTACTTCTATTTTAAAAAAATAGACTATATTAATCATTTAATATATAAATGGGTCTAACAAAATATACCCCTTAGTACTTAGAGATGTCATTAATTAAGCCCAATATTATTTCCACACTTAATATAAAAATAATACTTCCAGTAAAACTTCATTAAAATAAAATCCAATTATTTTAATATACCGACTTATTACTCAGTGTCTCACATTTCCGGTCTAAACTTAATTACTCAGAAAATTCCCAAAACGCTAAATATTAACTCATTAATATTTCTAATACTAAAAATGTTAAAATCTCCGATTAAATATCGATCCGCTATCCCGAACTAATACCGACTAAAACGCCCCAAAATGCAAAAATTTCAGAAAACATCACAAATGTCTAAATTAAGAAAATAATTATTTTTCCGGGCGTTACAACCGTGACCAGCGTAACATCCGTATAGGGTGTCCTCGGCATCCATGCGGTCTAGGTAGTATCTGTAAGGCTCCTCCACCTAGTTCCCTTTGAGGGGAATGAAGGCACGAGCATGTGGCATGGCCTCGGTGTAGCCATCCACCTCTCCCCATCTAATAATCATCGAGAAGTGCTATAATATCCAACTCTGAAATAAAAATAAAAAACACGGTGATCAAACAATATCACCAATATAGAATGAACAAGTTTGAGAAAAAGTATAGGATATAAGACTGTAACCACTAAGACTGAACAGCTGCCTGCAACAGTCCTGATCTTCCACGGCCATCCCTCTCCGAGTCTCGAGTAGTTGTACGTCAGCATTGTCGCCCCTCCAGTTGTACTCACGGATCCAGCTAGATCTAAAAATATACCTCAGGTAAGCGACATCTGTATCCGTGGAGCTCGTGTCCACAAATAACTAAGTGTCAACCAAAAATAGGAAGTAACACTTAAGCACACGTTGTCTGTGTATCTCCACCTTAATTGGGTCAACAACAACCTGTGATGCCATTAGTAGTTCCTCATCATATCTCCGCGTGAAGAAGGAAAACCTAACGTGTGCGCCGCGGGTGTTCTCCACCTCCTTAAGCGCCTCGAGTGGATCAGCCCCGAGCTCCTCAATCAGAATCTCTCTCGCTTCTTCCTTCGTCATCCTACCGTGACTAAGGAGGGTACCCCGAATTTGTATATGCAGGAGGCATCATGTTTTGTATAGTGGAGTACCCGATCTAACACAGGTCTTTCAGTCCAGATGCTTTGAGGACATCTTGGAACTACGGCTCCGTAGGCTGCTGCAGAGATAAAATCTTCTGCCTGTGGTTATAAAACTTCTAGGAAGCCCTATCTTGAAAAATTCCAAAGAAAATACTGTTAATAACAAGCAAAGATATAAATAATAAATTTCAACTGAGGAGAAAAAAGTAATAAGTCTCAGCAATGTTACCTTATCTCCCTGTTCCAGACAAGTTTGGCGGTATGATCAGCGTACCCTATCAACAGGGATAAATTCGAAGGACCCATGGATAATCCTCAGGCACCTCAGGCGTATCAGCTACCTGTGAGACTTTCTGACTCCGTGCACGTCAAACGGAGGCTTGTTGTGCAACCCTCCCAGATATAAGCCAATTTGCCTCGTCATCCATAATGTCTGCATTGTATTACAAATAAAGTCAAATCAGATACAGCTACGGAAGCGCCAAGCATTTTAAAAAATTGAGTTTGTTCCAGAGCTGCATCTACGAAACTACCCTAACATTTCATTTTTCCGTAGATGCACCTACGAAACGTTCTGAAGCTTCAAAATGCAACAATGGCGTCTGTTACTGTTCCTGCAATTCAAAACCCAATTTGTGGTGGTTTGATTGTCCGTTTTACACATCAAAAAATACTTACATTGTCTGTAAACTATGTTTGTAAAAGTATATAATGATTTCTACACCTAAAAATTGTATTCTAACACTATTACGGGAAATACTCGAAAATAACTTGGAAACTCAAAAACTTACCGATTATATTGAGCTTTGAACAAGTTGGAGTGTGTTGATCGTTGATGTGGATATTCTCTATTGAACTCGAGAGAAAACAATAAAGTTTGGTGGAAGATTGAATTTTGAGGTTGAGAGAGTTTGAGAAAATCAAAAAGTGTAAGAATGAGGGAGGAGAAAAAACAACTAATTGACAAAATAATATAGTCATTTGTAAAATATTTCATATTAATAATTATATAAGTTGCGAATATTATGGTAAGAGAAATTATGAAGAGTCATTTCTCTAAATTGTAAGAAATTTATAAATTATTTAAGAGTTATTATAAATTATTGTTTTCAAATTTTGATTTTTATAACTGTGCTCACTAAGTAATCTGATGCACAATAATATTTAGGAGTTATTATAAATTATTTAGGAGCTATTAATTTTACTCTCTTGATGAATCCAACGGTTGATATTTCTTCATCTCATCTCTCATTTAATATGCTTCATATATATATATATATATATATATATATATATATATATATATATATATATATATATATATATATATATATATATATATATATATATATATATATATATATATATATATATATATATATATATATATATACATATATATATATATATATACATATATATATATATATATACATATATATATATATATATACATATATATATATATATGTATATATATATATATATAGGGAGCATATCAAGTGAGAGCATTTTTAAATGAGAGATGAGAAGAATAAATATCAACCTTTAGATTCATCAAGAGAGATAATGTTAATACATTAATGTTAACATCAAACCAATTTGTGATGGTTTGATTCATCAAGAGAAATAAATGATGTAGGAGAGAGAAAAAAAATATTCACCCATAATCTCCACCATTTATTTTAAAATCCAATGGTTGAGATTCATTTTCACATTCTCATATGATATGCCCTATATATATATATATATATATATATATATATATATATATATATATATATATATATATATATATATATATATATATATATATAAATATATATATATATATATATATCTAATGGTTCTTATTTATTCTCACATTCTCATATAACTTATTCATTCTCACTATATATATATATATATATATATATATATATATATATATATATATATATATATATATATATATATATATATGGGACGTATCCAGTGAAAACTAATATCTACGTGAGAAACGAGAACAATTAATCATAACCATTAATTTTTTATCCATTAAAATTAATTGACTAGATTAATTTCTGTTTTCATGGTCCTCTTTCTTTATAACTTATTTAGTGTATGCCAAAATTTAATTCATGTTATATTTTAAGAAAATATATTTTTTATGTTAGCATAAAATAATTTTATTTTTTTAACCCATATTAACATAAAATAATTTTATTGAAAGTATTTTTTTATTTTTTATTAATACACAAATATTTATTATTATTGTACCAACAAATTAATTAATACATCAATTGAAACCTATGAAAATAGTTTTTAGATTAATATATAATTATATTACTGATTTTAAATAATAATTCATTACTATTTTTTTATTCAATAACAATAAATATAGTTTAATTGGTTATTATTATTCTTAAGATGCAACAAATATTTTTTATTAAATTAATTTTATATTTTAAAACATAAACTAATTTCATCTATAGTTTTTTTTGTTTTATAATTAAATTATATTTATTATCATTGTATAAAAAATTAACATCTTAATTAAAACCCTTAATATAACTCTATATTAATTCCATAAAAATATATTCTACTGCTATATAGTATTCAAACAAAAAAATTAATACAACTTTATATTGATCAAATCATTAAAATAATTATATATTAATATAAAAACTAATATAACTATATAATAATCAAAATATTTACTGGTATTGTATAATTTTATTCTATAATTATATTAATAATTTTAATTATTATATAGTCATATTAATTTATTAAATTTTCTTTTTTTATACAATAACATTAAATATTTTTATATTAATTAGAAAACAAAAAATATCGATAAAAGTATTTTATGTTGAATAATTTATAAAAAAGAATATAATTGGTTATCATAATTCTTAAAATAAAACAGATATTTTTATTCTTAAAATATAATGTGAATGAAATATTTCTCGTTTAGATGATTTAAATTTTAAACAAAAATACAAATTACATTTGTATTAAATTTTATGATTATATCCTAAACAAAATTAAGTATGACTGTGACGAATTTTTTAATAAAAATTTAATAATTCCAATAAAAATATTTTAGGTAACAATGTCTTTTCATGGAAGGTTTAAATATTCAGTGTAACAGAAAAAATTCAATAAGGTACTTTTTATATGGAATTTTCAATTTTGAAACGTTAATCTATAATATAAGAAAGGAAATTGTTCTGGAAAAAACATTTTTGCCCTTTTCTCTTTGGCTGCCACCTAATGAAAATAAGGGTATTTTGTGTCCAAATAATACTTTTTCCAACTATTGATGTCATATAATTCTATTTCAATTACATGGTTGGTGTTTTTTGTCTTTGATAAATAGGTTGGAATGGATTGATGATGTCACTTGGTCCAAATTCAATTTCTTTTCAAATTTTGTTTTCTTTCAATGTTACTTTAATTTGAATTTCAAAAAATATTGACTTTCTCTCACTCTCTCTTTGTCTTTCTCTTTCCCTCTATTATCTTTCTTCCTTCTGCATTCCTCTTTCTCTTTCCCTCTCTCTCTCGTCCTTTCCTTCACTTTCTCTCTTCTTCCTCCTTCTCCCTCTTCCTTCTTCCTTCTTCCTACATATGCAATTTGTATTCTTTCCTGACACGGTTTGTTCTGTTGAGCGCTGAGGACGATGATGAACACGATGATGGTGATGTTGATGTTGTTGGGTTCGTGATGAACGATGTTGAACGATTTTAGATGAATGAGTTGAGTTGGTTGAAGATCTATGAAGATGATGACGAAAGCTACGAATCTGAATCTCGGGTGAGGTATTTCTGGTTTTTGTTCTTGATCTCTCTTCCTCTCTCACGATTCTGAAGGGTTTTGATTTTAAGGGAAATGATGAACAAATTGTTTAGGTTTTTTATGAATATTGGGATTTATCTGTGTTTGAGGTTTTGATGTTTGATGAACAATGTTCTTCTGATAATTTCTGAAGGGTTTGTAAAATTGGGAAAATGATGAACTAGGGTTTTGGTTGTTTTTGCTCTGTAGCTGTTTTTTTGATGATTTTTGACCTTATCCATTGTCAATTCTCATTAACATGACTTTTTTTCCAGATCCGACCCTTCCACGGGATTAGGGTTTCAGGAGATCTCGGTCGCAAGTTCTTTTCCAATATGGTATGTTTCAAGTTCCAACCAATGTTTTGTTGTTCTATAATCTTCATTGTTAGATTGTTGTGTTATGAATCTTGGTACAAAGACTATTTACTTTGGCTGAACCGACTTTTGGTTTTTGTTTAGTTTTGTTTTCTGCAGGAACTTTTTGTGGTGGTTATGCAGATTGGTTAGCAGAATTTTGTGGGAAGTGGCGGTTTGAGTCGGTGATGCAGCCTGTTTCTTCGGGAACCAGTTTGTTATTCGTTTCGGTTGAGCTTTATGCAGGGCTGCAGTTCTGATATGGTTTATTTTTTTTCCTTAATCTCTTGACGTTAAAAACATTTTGTTGTACAGACACGACAACTTCATATCCATCTTAAAGTTTCGGTTTTTCTGAATGTTTAGATCTCATCAGGTATGCATTTAACTTTAAGGTTTTTGTGTAACATTGAAATGTTAATTTACTCATTTTCTTTATATTTTTCATATTTCATGCTTGTGTGATCTTATATTCTTCAAGTATTTTTCTTTCTGCAATGTTAAATCTGTTCTTGTACATGAAGAGCATTGCAAGGCTTGTGATACTGAGCAGTGTGACTTAACGGTAGATATCGGCTCTGACAAGATAGAAGGTATCTCCATATTTTTCTCAAAACAAATGTAAACTGACGTTCACTTTATCTGCAGTTACCGTGGTGTACATTTTACTCAAAAGTGGCTATATTAAGAGACACCATCAAAATAGTTTTTACTCAAAATGGCTGTACCCATCTACTAAATCTGGTTTTTTATAGAACCCTATTGTGTTAATTGATCCACTCATAGGAGACCTTACTTAATACCTTACTTAATTGGGGATAAGATTTGATTGCTATTGTTGTGTTGATCTTGCCTTCTGGAACTACATGTACTTGATATCGGACAAAAGAGTCCTATTTCTTTGTGTTGTCTTCAAAATGTAAGAATTCTAACCCGAATAAACACTTGCAGAGGAGCTGGTAACAGGCTTGTCTTGTGTGTCATGGGAAAAAGTAGATGTTAGCTTCCAGAGATTTGCTGCTCATAGTGTAATTCAGGTTTGTGTCTTGCTCTGCCATTGCTATTGTGTAAAATATTTAGTCACTGATATTATTTATTTGAATACATCGCCTTACCTGCCAATGTTATTCCTCCTTCTTTTCTTGCTATTTAAAGGTTAAAGTTCGAATCTCACGTATAGAAGGTGCAGATGTTATACATCACTTGATTGACCATTTTTTGACATAGAAGATGTCAGTCCCCAGAGGTGTATTTATATCGCTTAGCAATAAAAGCTTTGAATAGGTAAATCTAAAATGGCTAAACCTGATTGACAAACAATTTTCAACTTTATCTGAAATTGTGATTTCGTTACAGGATGGAAACAACTGGTTTCCTGAGTTATAAAGTTCCTCCCATTAGTTGAGGTGAAGAACTGTAATTTTGCCTATCGATGATCCTTGACAATGCTTTATGTATGTGTATAATATGTAGATAAGGAGTTTTTCACGGCTTCCATGAAAGCAATTGAATCAGCACATTTAATTATTGATGTTGTAATCTTTTGGCAATAATATGGCTCAAAGAAATTATCCAGGAATTATATAATTTCCTTGAAGTATTTCAAATTTGATAGATATACCGAGCCTTATCACGTCTTTTAAAATTTGATAAAAGCAGAGCTAAGAAGAATAAGGATGTCAAGGAATTCAGTGTAAATCATTTAAAGGTCGACAACACGTTAAAAGAGAGCGTTGCTCTTTCCACTCTAATGGGTTCTCTCACACCATAGTCCAACTCAACATCACTAAATCGTCATATCTCTCACAGAGATATGGAAATGGCATCAACTTTGGAGATGGATACGTAGAGGTATGTATCAAGAAATTGATTGCTAATTGCGAATGATATATATTCCAATATTTGGCTCGCTTCCATTATACAGATGAGCTTCGGTTTATGCTGCAAGTTATTGGTTTAGAATTGTTGTTTGTTTTAATTTTCTGGATACACGGGGACATGAAGTAATTGATCAAAATAATATTTGTACACGGGAATATGAAGTTATTGATCAAAATATTTATTATTAATGGAACATGAAGTTACTTCTCAAAATATATTTTTATTAATTATACATTTAATTATTATTTTTTTCACGGATAAACAGATATTTTTCTTTAAAAATATACATCTTAAACAAATGCGCGTCCCGTACCAGAACCCGTGCGAACGCACGGGTTTGTTACTAGTTAAATCTAATGGTTGATAATGGTAGTTCTCGTTTTTCACGATATATATATATATATATATATATATATATATATATATATATATATATATATATATATATATATATATATATATATATGAGGGCGTATCAAATGAGAACTGAGAATTTTTAATAATAACCATTGAATTTAAATTAATGGCTCAGATTTACCTCATATGTTAAATACATATGACATAAATATCTTGTTCACTTAAACATTAATTAAATATTTTAAGATATGAGGTAAATTTGAGCCATTAATTTAAATTCAATGGTTATTATTAAAAGTTCTCAGTTCTCATTTTACAAAGTTCTCATTTTAATGGTAGTTCTCATTTTACAAAGCAGATGTGTTAACGGCAAACACCCTATCAGACCCTCACAAGCACATTGTTCTATAGTCCGGTGAACCCCCTAGTGATTTACACCTCAGGTTTAGGCCTACTTCAACCCAATGAACAACCAATCATATTCGAACGTTTAACCTAAACGAACAAAAAGCAAGTGATCAACATCACATACACAACAAGCCATAATCAAGCAACACGTCTCCGAACATTTAACCAAAACAAACGGGAATAGACAAACATGTGATTGTGCCATGTCATTTATCAGCCATGGTGGAGTACATTAAGCATATATATACATAAGAGAGGCATAATAAGTGATCACGTCATATTGGTCATGAAATCTATATCAAGGATAGGCGTTTCATTCGCTTCACGGAACAAAACTACACTCAAAGGAATGGAAATAAAAAATTCTGCCTAGTCAGGTTCCCTAAGCGATACCTAGCGAGGTCCTAGTGAACTCTGGCAGAAATAACTCAGTTCTGGAAGTGGGTAACTTCACTAAACGAAATATATTTCGCTAGGCGAAACTTCTGCAACTCACAAAAGCCAAAACTTCTAAATTATCAAAACTTAATGGCCCTAACATGCATCCTCCAACCATTCCCATAGGTCCATATTCATGCATATAGAAGCATCCTTGCATCAATTTAGAAGGTTATCACAGAGATAAGGTCCCAATTACGCGTCAGTAGGGCGATTTCCAATTTAGCATTTAATAAGAACTAAATCATAAGCTTATCACATATTTCATTTAGTCATATAAGCATGACATTATTCCATCATGAGATAGAGCATTGGATAGGCTTTCCAACGCTTTTGATAGTGCTCTGTGTCGAGTTATAAAACTCAAGATACACTCATTTTAGTAGAAATACAGTTTTGGTTCAGCCTGTTGATTTTGCTAAGCGAGCCAGAATTCGCTAGGCAAATATGACAATAGCTTTCACGAAAATTAAAGTTCTAACACCTCTTTTGCGTACCAATTCATCCCCTATTTTCCCCAACACATATCAGTATTTAAAACATATAATGACATCACAAGAACACAAATTTCCATCTATTAATCAAGCATGTAACACATCACTGATAGTTTCAGGAGAATCTTCTTACTACCCATTACATGCAATTCATTCCCTTTTCCTATCCAAGCATCTAACTATGGAACTCACCTTGTGAATATTCTGAGATGGAGAGATTAAGAAGGTGATGATGTCGATGAGAGCTCATTTCTTCCTTCAATGGTGACTCTTGTTACTTCCACTTCAAGAATCTTTGAACCTTTTCGAACATGCAAGGATGTTACTTCACAAGATCAAGCCAAGTCCTCCTTTCCCAAAAATGCCCTTCTTACCTGACTAGTAACTTAAGGCATCAATCTTCTTGGAATTAAGTGGGGGTATTACATCCTCCCCCCGATAAATTGAAATTCGTCCTCGAATTTCTTCTAATTTGTAACACCCGAGGCCAACGAGGGTGGGGAGTGGTTGTCGGTGCACGAGGCATGAAAATGAGACATCCCAAGGCCGAAGAGGGCGAGGAGTGGTTACCGATTTTACAATGGAAGGAGAGGGATCCCGAGGCTGTGCATGTATGAGATTGTATAGTATAAGGAAGAATTATAAGGATTGACTGGTACTCCCGACATTAAAACCAAAATAGACTGAATCTCATCCTGGTATTAAAAGTGAAAATTTCTCAACCAACCCCATGGATCTCTTACACACCACAGGAATTTCCATTTTTCCCCCAGCTTCCGTAGATGGATCTCCGGAAGCACCCCATATTTTGAAAAGATTTGATTCCTTCCGTAGATGCATCTACGGAAGCGTATAAAACATAGTGAATCTTGGGATTTTCCCAATTAATTGAGAAAATCACAAGTTCCGTAGATGCATCTACGGAACACTCTATTGTCAAACCCTATCAAACCTTTCTGTAGATGTAACTACGGAAGATTTTTTCCAATTAATTGAGAATTTGGAATTTTCTCAATTAATCAAACTTTTCCGTAGGTGTAACTACGTAAGATTTTTTCCAGTTAATTGAAAATTTGAGATTTTCTCAATTAATTTATAATTTAATTAGAGATTTTCCCAATTAATTGAGAAAATCCCAAATTAATTATGTTTGATTACTAATCGTTAAAACATAGTGAAAATTGGGATTTTCCCAATTAATTGGGAAAATCCCAAATTAAGTTACAAATTAATTAATTGGGAAAATTCCAAATTAATTTCTCAATTAATTGGGAAAATCTCAAATTAATTTCTCAATTAATTGAGAAAATCCCAAGTTCCATAGATGCATTTATAGAACACTCTATTTTCAAACTCTATCAAACATTTCCGTAGATGTATATAAGAAAATTATTATGAGAGAAAAATATTAAATAGTCAAATAACGTCATATTATATAAAAAAAATTCTAAGAACAGATAATATACAAAAGTCATATAGTCAACAAGAATAAATAAAACAAAATAAAAGTTTCTTGTTTACATACCCAATCAATTAACTTAAATAACTTTTAGGCTCTGCATAAATAAATACATTGAACCAAAATTTTTAATAAATTTTCTAAAAGTTTAATATGAGAGGTCATTAATGTTCTTCTTTTTCTTTCATAACAAATATTTAACCTGAAACACTGTCGATTAAACTATCATAAAGTTATTCATCATAAAAAATAATATAAAAGAAAATAAAACATATTTTTGGTTAAATTTTTTTGGGAACATCCTAAACAAACAAAATGGTATCAATGAACTTGTAGTAAAATCAATAAATATGTGATTTGTAATTTTAAAAAATGCAACCTTAAAAATGCGTTAAGATCTGATAATCAAAATAAGAATAACACAAACTAAATCCAAGAAAAAAAATTACTTCAGAAACATATAAACTCAACCACTAACATTAAAAACTCAAGAGAGATATGTAGATTTATAAAAAGAGTCGCAAAAACAGAGATTCTGGAAAATTTTGAACCAATTGGTTTGAAGAAAAAATAGATTTGTAGCCAAATATTGTCTATTGTCTCATATCTATAAAAGTTAGCAACAAAAATTGATGAAATTTTATTTCTGAAAGAATAGGGATACAAAAAAAGATGAGATATTTATGAATGATAAAATGACAGAGAATGAAGAAGAAATAAACGGGGAGTAAAGAGAGAAGAGCGAACGATGAGATAGTAAGAAAAAACATGTAAATAAGAGAGGGAGAGAAATAAGAAGAGAGATATATTGTTGTGATATTATAGATTTTGATATTATATAAATTTATTAAAATCAGAATTCAGTTTAAAACTGTTAATGAAGATGATATTAATAGAAATACAAAAAAATGAAAAATTGGGGAAAAAAATTAATAGACTAATAGCAAATATTTCGATATTTTGGAATAAAGAATAATTTCATAAATTTTATGTTGCTTAGGGTTTTGGGATAGTTATAGCTAAATTTATTAGAATTTATAATATATTGGGGGCGCTCAGTTACCACTTATGGCAGCAAAAGTATATAATATTAATGAAGTCTGCATGTTTTAAGTTCGGTATGGGGCAAATCTTGTTTATATAGTTAGTTATTTCTCTTGCAACATAATGAGAACTAGTCCAAGTATCATAATTTGATATTTATGTGTTAAATTCATGTCGCTTCCCCGTCTCCTCAAACTCCTTCCAATAAAATAAAATTGAAAGAACTTGAAAACTAATTATAATATGTGTGTTCTTTATGAATTTTTTTATGGATATTGAGGTGTTGTTTTAGTATTAGTTTTTCCTGTTCTCCTATCTATGAGATCTACTTATTCTTGTGCTGTAAATTATTTTGGTTCTTTCAAGAAGTTATGCATCGTATTTGTATTGGTGGAGGAATAAGCCTGTGGAACATGAAATAACTTCAACACCTAGAAAGTAGTGCAACAAATCCAGATCTTTGATGGAAAATGAAGTTTCAAGACTTATTACATTTATTGTAGAAAAATTCTAGCTTTTACAATGCAGAAGATTGAGTTCATGACTATTGAAGCATTAAAAATTCCTTTGGTTTCATACTTTCATTGTCACATGCTCACAATGGCTATGTACAGTCTCAAAATGGGCATTTTGAGACTTAACATCATCTGGAATAATGGGAGTGGAGGTTCGGCCTATTGAAGAGCAAGTTGAAGCTATTGATTGGCTTCATTTGCTAAGTCACCTTCTGCTTCGTAGATGCTACTTGAATAAGACTTGGTTAAGGAGCTAATTTGCGCTTTCAATTACGCTAGAGATGATCCTTCTGTTGGTGTCATCATTCTCACTAGAAAGGTATATATGCATATATGTTCAGCTACATACATTTGATTGCAGTTTCGTCCTGGTTCAAGTGGTTTAAATCGGTTAACATAACCAATAATAGATCTGATCAATTTAATGTCCGGTTCAATTTTCAAAATGTTTACTATTAACATACAATTGTGATTTTCCCTTGTAGTTTGTCACTCAGAAACCAGTGATCCGTAGTATAGAATTGATTGATTTTAATTACATATTGGTGTGTAGGGAACCAATGCATTTTGTAGTGGTGGTGACCAGGCCTTGAGGACTGAAGATGGTTTTCCTTACTTTGTTAAACTTGCAAATATATATATATATATATATATATATATATATATATATATATATATATATATATATATATATATATATATATATATATATATATATAGGGGATTACTCAAGTGAGAACACTTGGTTATTATGAGAAATGAGAACAATGAATCACCACCATTAAATTTTGATTTTGTTGATTTTAATGGACTGGATTGATTTCTCTTTCTATGACCCTTAATATTTATTTTAAATTAATATAGAAAGAGAAACAAATCAAGTCCATTAAAATCAACAAAATCAAAATTTGATGGTCGTGATTCATTGTTCTCATTTCTCATAATAACCAAGTGTTCTCACTTGAGTCGTCCCCTATATATATATATATATATATATATATATATATATATATATATATATATATATATATATATATATATATATATATATATATATATATATATATATATATATATATATATATATATATATATATATATATATTGATGTTTTTATTTGGGTCATTGGGATTTTGGATTTTAGTTCTTGGAATTCTCAGCACTGTAATGTTAGTTCATTCTGTTGCCAAAATTTTCTTGATTTATATATTATGATTTTGTAGCATGGAATTTGAAATGTAATTAAATTGTAATACATCCATATGTCCCTATATTACACAAGTTCTAACATGAAGCTCATAGTTATGGTTAATGTAATGATTTGATTTAGTATATAAGTAGAAAAATTAGAAAAAGAAACAATTAAATGGTGTAAGGAGATACTAAAAATAGCCCAACTGCAATCCAGGTTCTTAAGACAGCTTTGAATTGCAATGATTCATGTTTCCCTTGAAATTGCATTGCAGTCGGTATCGTTTATTTTGATGTTTTGTCAAAAAAAAATTATCTCTGTGTATATAATTTGATTTTAATCTTATTCTTCATTTGTTAGACATGTACCTTGAAATACCTCTCCATTTATTCAATTAGAATTGGACCTATAAAAATGTGTTTTAAACTTGTTGCAATTTAATATAAGTCAAAATATTGAGTATTACTTGAATCACTAGTTAGATGTCTTAAATAGGTTTTCGAAAGGCTTGATTTGAATCAGACAAATTGTGATTCGAATAAAAGACCTGCTTGAAAGTGAAAAATTTGCCTCTGCTAGTCTGATTTGAATTAGAGAAGTATGTGATTCGAATCATAATACTTCTTGACTTGAATCATAGGGATATTGATTCGAATCATGGTCGTCAAATTTTCTTTAAAATTAAGTGTGATTCGAATCACAGTTTATTTGTTTGAATCACACAACCAGACATAATTCAAATCACAAATAACAAACTTTTCATTTTACTACCTTTGATTCATCTCATTTTTTCTTTGATCCAAATCACAAAACTCATGATTTGACTCGAATCACATTGTTATTTATCCATTTTTTGTGTCTTATCTCTAGCACTTATTTAAATCATTTTTGTTTGTCTCTTTTCAAATGATGTAATTTTGATGATCACAGGTGATATCATGTGTAATCATATGAAATATCAAGTGATCTTAAGAAAAGAGAAATTATTTTGATAAGCTATTGAATCTTTCTATTTTAAGAACGCATAAATTTCATCAAGAATCCAATCTTTCTTTATCAAGTACCTTAAGAAAAATCATGAAAAGTTTTCTTCATTAACAAACACAATATCTCTATGATTCAACCTTGTGAAAAACTTTCTATAATGTTGAGAGTGTGAGAAATTTGTAGTTGTGATGTGTAAGATCCTTTAGATATTATTTATCATCTTCAACCTTATACCAAAAAAACAATAATTTTGGTGCTCAACTCTAAAGATTTGAGTGTGAGAGGTAGATTAAGGTACATTAGGGAATTTAATTTTTTTTGTGTGAAGTTTTGTTGTTTGTATCAAGATAAATGATCGTTTCTTGTTCACATTTTTTATTGGTGCTAATCAAGAAAGAGAAGAGTTTTCTCCATACTTCAAAGAAGAATTTGGTGGATCTGAGTAAAGGTTGTCGTTGAACAAAGTTGAGAGTTGTCTTCATTCATTGGTAGAGCAATCGCTTAGACAAATTTTCGTCAGATATGAGTCAAGGGTGCTGCAGAATTGAAAATTGAAGCAGGATTATTGTGGTTATCAAGTTTGTTGGATCAAGATCATTGAGGATCTTGAGTATTAGAAGTTGAGTAATCTGCATCAACAAAAGAGATTATTGTTTTAGATCTGTATTGGCTAAATAATTGGTTTGTTAGTGTTTCAATTGATAATAATTCATTGTACCAAAATACTTGTATCTTTAACTTTAAAAATAATGGAATATATTACCATTTTCGATGGTGAAAATCATCGAGGACGAATTGTCGAACCACTATATACCGAATGTACATTTTTATCTCCTTATCTATTTTAAGTTTATACGTATTATCATGTGTGTTAGGTATTGTTCATCATCAGAATGTCATCTAGAATTAGATCTTGCTTATAGTGTTTTATCATATAAAACTAGGTCTGTGATACATTTAATTCGTTGAACATTCACTCCTTGAATTATGAATGTATCATTTCTAAGTTGTTGGATTTAAGTTGCTTCTCAAAGCAACTTCAAATTCCCAGGTATTGATTATATTGATTGAATCATCGCTCCTATGATAATAAGGAAACATAGTTTTTAAATCCATCTGCTATGTTTTTGCTTCTGCTCATTATATTTTGCTTCCACGTTTTTAACTCTGATTTCGTAAAAATAATTGTTTTTGAAACACGCTTAAAAGGGGATTGGTCTACTCAACCCCCTTTCTAAACTGTTTTATCTCCATATTCTCTCCCAACAGCAATGTCATAGCAATGTCATGGTGATCCAACTTGGTATCCTTTTGGTCTGCGTGCTTTGATAATAGAAAATGGGTGAAAATGCCACAGTGTTATCAATGGCACTGAAGAAGCAAATGGAGTAATATATATATATATATATATATATATATATATATATATATATATATATATATATATATATTTAAGTTTAATCAGAGACCATAAATACAAATGTATTTATAAATTAGAGTAATGTTAAAATATGCTCAAATAACACAGGTTAAGAAACTTATAAATAGAAAATTTGTTTTGGAAAAAAATATTAAATTATATGTTTTTAATAAATTTAATACACAATTTCTAAAATAATTTTTTTATTTAATTCTTAACGTATTTTCTAACGGCTTTACCCTATAAATTATTATGTAATTTTGATATCAATTTGAGGTATGGTTTTCTAGTGTGCCCGATATTCTTTAGGAAAATTGACTGATTTGGTTTCTGTTAGCTCTTGTCTCTAACTTATTACTAATTTTCAATGTCTTTGAGGCTGGTATGGTTTTCTAATGATGAGAGGAAACATGCATCGCATATATGATGTCTCTAACGGTTCAAAAGAAGAAGCATAAGAGGATAATCATTACATTACTGTCTGCCGGTGTTATTGTTCCCTAATACCGTCCGACCAGTGCCATCTGCAAGTACAAAATCAGCAGCACATCAGTGTCTATTTTAATTATTAAGAGATTAATAACATGGGCCGTATGTCATGTACGTAACTGAATATTTAATACAGTAGGTTCTATTAACAAAATGATACTGTAGAGAATTTGTAATACTCTACTGTTTGATGATAATAACTAGACAAAATTTTGTAATAGATAGTCATGAGTGTCAAATGGATTGATAATGATGTGAAATTTGGGTATTTTTTAATTTCCACCGACTATGTTGTTGATCATTACTAGCTAAACTCATTTAAATTAAGTAGCCGGTAGAAGTGAAATGATTAGAGTTTAAGGTTCAGTTTGTTAATACTAGTTGGTAGTTGAAAATTGTTAGTTTATAGCTGCTAATTGGTAGCTGATAGATGGTGACTGATAGTTGATAAGTTAACAAGAGTGTTTAATAAATTAGATGTTTCATTAGTTGATAAATACAAAATGATATAAAAGGATATTTTAATTAATAAGGATTATAATATATTTTGTTAAAATAATAAGGATATAAATGGAAGAAAAAGTTATAAGTTAAAAACTACAAGCTCAAAAGTTACTTCAAATAGTTTTTGAAAGAAAAGCTAAAAGCTAGTAAAAAAGCTACAAGTTAAAAGCTAAAAGAGAGTTACCAAACAGAGTTTTTAATTAATGTGAACTGAAAAGCTAAAAACTAAAAACTAAAAGCTCTTTTTGAGGTCTTACCAAACAAATCCTAAATTCAACAAAAAAAATAACAATCCTTCCATTTTAAAGTAACATTGGTAAAAGTTTTTTTTACATATAGTAAAAAATGCAATAAGTTTTTTAAAAGATTGCACATTACTAATCTAATATTAACATATTCGAAATAGTATTTTTAATGATTATATATATATATATATATATATATATATATATATATATATATATATATATATATATATATATATATATATATATATATATATATATGGGTGAAAATTCAACAAAGTATTATAGAGATAAAACAAAGCATAAGGCATGTCCAAGATACAAAGATCAAAATGAATATCAAAAGAACAACGAACATCAAAACTAAACCTGCCAACAAAATCGACCGTCAAAAGGGTCCTTGCAGGAAAAAAGTTGAATTATTAAAATCCACCTCGTTGGTAGTATGTTCGATCTTAAATCATCAGATCCACCATCAACATATCAGATAACAACGAACAAGCACCAAAAAATCAAATACTAAAACCCACCTCAGAGTCAAGGTAAACACTCGATCCATTATAGGTGCATGTTGAGGATAGGGTTCTGAAGTCATTTAATGAAGGTGCAAAAGTTCACCTTTGATTTACCCAAAAGTTTTTTCCAGACCAAAAAAAACTCATTTTCTTCACCTCTTTCACTGTTTATGTGACACCTTAAAGATAACATCATTACAACCTTTCCAAATGGACTAGACAATTGTGTGTTAAATCAAAAGATAACCACCCTAAGCTTAATCCTACACCCTAAAGAAAGAAAAGGCTAAAAAACACTTTAGGATCATTAGAAATAAGGATCTGTCACCTTAACCACTTAAAGATATTATACCACAAATAAGACTAGTTCACAAGTAACATAGAGATGAGAAATTAACTCAACCAAATGCCCACATAAGGGACAAAAGGTCCTACTAAAATCAAGAATGGCCCCTCTCTTAGACATATTTTCTCTAGTCATAAGTCTATCTTGCAAAAGTTGACAAAAACCAAGATCTTAGAAGAAACCCAACTCATCCAGATAAGGGGTAAGATCCTACTATCTTCAATAAGAGAAGCCAAAGAAGAGTTCGGACTAACACTCTGGACAAGTGATGACACGTAATTACACTGCTTATTCGACTCGATCTGTGCATGTTTTACTGTCATTTTGTTACTCATTTTCTCTTTTATGTTGGTATTTGTGTGTGTTTCATATGTTTTGCTATTTATGAGTCATTTGCGGAGAAACAAAGTAAAACGGACAAAAAATGGAAGAATTGGAGTAGTCTGCACTTAAGGCGACCACCATGGCGTTCACCATGTAGGTAACCATGAGTGGAGCACATCTTAACAGTTAGAAGACCAAGTCTTACCCCTTTTAAGAGCATGGCGTTCGCCATAGAGGTGTGGCGGTCACCACACATTTAAACACACTTCGGTTGAATTGGGCCTGACCAAGTATTCCCACTACCCCAATTTTCTCTTATTTTGTAGCACACAAATTCAACAAACTCCACCACCCTTTTAGGTTTTATTTTCCATTATAAATAGTCATTTAGTTTCTCCTTTTTAGGGGATCCATGCTTAGCACCTTAAGCCATATATTTTCACATTTATAAAGCCTTAACTCTTCAAATCGGAGGGTTATAGCACTTGATTGTGTACAAACTTGGAGCACTTTATTTTTAGCATTTTATTTCGGAGCAAATTTACTTTGAAGTCATTTAATCTTGGCGCCATTTACATTCTCGAAGTTATTTACGTTGTACCAGATTCAAACCTCTGGTTGGAGCAAGTTCTTATTATATTTAGCATTTATTTATTTTATCATTGCCTGCTTTACTTTCCGCACTTTTACTTTAGTCGCATGTTCTTCATCTTAATCAAACCGCTTAACATGTTTGATTCTGATTTCAAATCAAATATTTTGTTAATTGTTACAATTATGTCAAGCTAATTTATAAGTGTTGGAACGTGAGGACTGTCAATTCAACAGTATTCTAATTGGTCGTTCTTAGAGAAACTCTATTAGGTTTGTTTTGGTTTTAATAACCGTAACTTTTCCAAACTTAATTATGTCGGTTTCTACGAAAGTATATCCCTTTATAAGTCGGGTAAGATTGAAATTCGTCTGATACAAAAGATTAAGGTTACTTAGTAATTAATTGATAAAGACTGCAAAAGCCATTTGTCATTTAATTAGGAAGATAAATATTTTAATAAAATAATTTTAAACCTATTTTCGGACGCGTTTGTAAGTTTAATGTATGGTTTGGCGAAGCGAACACCGGGAACCCTTTAAAATATTATTTTCAAAACAAAATCTCTTTTCAACCAAGTTAAGAGTCTAATTACTTAAGTAGAATTTATTTCTTTAATGCAATGATATAATTTAGGGAGTAAAATCTGGTTACGAATACGCAAAAGCGACAGTTCCCGTTCAATTAGTTCTTTTCAAAGCAGAAAGTATTGTCCCATAGAGATTTAATTTACGAACACCAAGTGTACTAACGAATTGATAAGATCTATATTCCAACATTGTACTTCTCAATTTAATTCAAGTATTTTATTTACTTTATTTGCACAACTCTAATCTTATTTTATTAGCCTTAGATAAACACAGTAACAATAGAAAACGATAGCTTGACTATTAGGTCTCTGTGGGTTCGATACTCTTGAGTGGAACACCCGTTTACCAGCACCGCAATATTACCTTAAAAAACACAAGCTTTAATCCAAGACATCCACTTCTCACTAAACCTGAATTTGATAAACATATACTTCAAGAAGTTCCAACTCGTTGAATCATGGAATTTCTCAAAATCCACCTTAAGAATGAGGCAAGATCTCTTAAATTTCTTAGCCAAGTCAACGACCTGATTAGAAATCACCACTCTGTCAACCAACACTCTCCCCTTAAGAAAAGTCGACGGATTAGGGGATAAGCTTGTCCATCTCTGACCCTAGTCTAATGGTCGACACTTTAACCACCAGTTTGTAAAGGGATCCCACCAAATAAATAGGTATAAAATCTCTCAAACTATAGAGGAGAGTTAACCTTAGGGATCAAAGTCATAAAGTATGATGCAAAACTACGAGGTAGTAATGTAAAATGATGGAATTGATCAAACATTATCCCTAAGTCAACTCTAAGTAGGTTTCAAAATCTTTTTAAGAAAGAGAAATTAAAACCATCATGGTAAGAGATTTTATTACTATCACACTAAGACATTTGCACAATTGATGGATATTTAGCAAGTGTACTAAATCTTCTTGCAAGTAATTAAAAATGTGTGTATTCACATGGATTGTTTTACTTTAACAAAATAATTAATGTGCTATAATAATAAATTTGGGAGATTTTCAAGGTTTGAATTGATATTAAATGCGTAAATAAAATTATGAAAATTTTATCAGATTAAAGGCGATTGGGCTTTCTTTCTAATCCTTTATAAGACAATGTTGATGTTGGTGTCTATTTGTCCTAAGTTGATTTATCAAAATTTACAACGGTTTAACTAAGCTGTTATACTCAATATCTTGGCGTATAACTCATTATTCTAGACTATAACTCCCTAATACCTTAGGCCATTCGAAGTTAAAACAAACAATTTGGATCATTAAACCTTTAATTCATAACTTATAATTTCTTATTTCTAATACATAACTAAGTTGAACAGCTAATCTTATTCATAGTCACATGGTTAGGGTCACTAATCCCTACAATTCTAGGTTTGATATATGAGCATGTCAACACATATAAAGTATTGAACACAAGATTTAACTAAATTACCAATACTGATTAATCAAAATATGTAAATAGTATAAAATTCAAACATATGATTCGACAGGTTCATATAACAAACCCTAATCAAAGGAAATTAGCTACTCATATTGAAGCAATTCATAACAATAAAAGTAAGTAAACAATACATGAATTTTGAGTAAAAAATTGGCTGATGTGCTAATTAAGCCTCTTGCCTCCATAAAATTTCTGCCTTTGAAGCTTAAACTCAGGTTTGTGACCTCCCCATGAGTTTGTAGGGGGGGATTAGTGTAACAGTTGGAGAATCATGTAGTATTAGCCTTAAGACTGATAAGTGTCATCTCGAGTGTAAGGTCAATTGAAGTTACTATATATAAAGTAACTCATGTTGTATTTGTAACCAATAATTCATTTAATCAAAGAATTTGTTACAGTTAGAACGAAATCTCTAACTAACCTCTTTAATTCATCTAACATTGAACGATAAAGAAGTGGATCAAACAAATCATTTGTGCCATGTTTGCTTAGTTTGCAAGTGTTGACCATAGGTGTGTGAACTCCCTTAGTAGTAGTCATATTTACTTTCGACAGCAGGTCCTGGATATACTTAGTTTATGTAAGCAGCATGAAGCCATTTGGTTAATGATGCACCTCATTCCCAAGGAAGTATTAAGGAGCATGTGAAAAAAATACTTCTCCATACAACTTGGTTTTGATGAAGATAATCCATATCAATGAAGATGAAAAAGAAGCTTAAGTATCTTATGAGTAGGGGTGGAAATAGGCCAGACTGATAATAGGGACCTACAGGCTAGCCTATACAGGCTTAGGCCAGACCACACATTTTTTTAAATATAAAAGGCATAGGATTTTTTATAAGCCTATTTAGTTAAAAAAAGGCTAGGCCTCAGGTTCTAAAAAAAGTCTTTTAAGCCTATCAGGCCGGCCTATTTAAATAAATAAGAATATTTTTTATTATCATTATATTATGTTTTATACTTTGAATTAAAATACATAAATAAAACTTGGTTATCTTGAAGAACTTGTGAAAATAAGATGAAAACACTTGATGAACATTGATTTCATAAGTTCTCTTAAACAAATAGTCTCACAGAATTTATGTTAATAGGTAAGTTAAAATAATTCAATGCAAACAAATATTTAGTCTCTTAGTCTTTTAGTTAGTTAGTCTATTTAAACATTATTTTAATCGCTTATTAACATATGTCTAAAACAAATAGGCTTTTATGTAGGTTAAATGGCTAACCATGCCTTCGAAAAGGCCAGACTCAGTCCTAAACATAAGCCGACGACAGGCTACATGCGAGACTTAAGCTTGGGTTTTTTGGACAGACCAGGCTTGAGCTTGACAAAGCCTAGCTCAGCCCAGCCTATTTCCACCCCTACTTATGAGTATTCAAGACAAATGGTTTGTTCTAAGATAATCAATGGAAATCAAGATGTAAGATCAATTATAGAAACCCAAATACTTTAGTGCAAACTTGACATTTCATGATCCTCTCCTAAGTTGATTCATGACTTAATTAACAAACATGAATTTTTTCATATGATAATCCCATCCCTAAAATAATCTCCAAGTCTTTTAAGCCTATGATTTCTTCAGGTGGTCCCATAAAAGAGTTGTTCCTTAAAATATTGCACAGTAACATTTGAAGAAAAAAATTTAAAGAACTTCTTAAGATAGTGCAAATATAGTAATGGTACATAAATTCTAGTTTGAGCAGAGTAATCCGTGCAGCATCTTACATGACAGTAATCATGCAGTAGTGATTGAGAGCTCGAGTTTAGCTAGGCAAGGTAGTATAGAACAAAGGCAAGGTTCGGGAATGAAGGGTTGAATATGGCTGAAACTTCAAGACTAAATAATCTGCAAGATGCAGTCAAACAAGTCATCACTCATAGTTCCAAGGAGCATTGTTAGGGACCAAATTGTAGTGTATTTCATATCCTTTTATTGGTCCCTTTAATCAATTTTAATTGCAAATCACACGCTTTACTCACACAAAGTGCAAAAATGAAGTTATTCTCGTTGTTATGTGATTTGAGTAGATATTTCACTTTCATTGCTAGTTTTGCAGAAATTTACATCATGAATTGATCAAAGTGGATGCAAGCTGAGATAACACAAGGAAGCTGCCAAGTAACCAAGGAAGGAGTCATCATCAAGCCAGTTCACGCCGCGTCCTCTAGTTGGCGCCGCGAATTGAGTCAAAATCAGAGATGTCCAAGTCAGCTCAGTTGGCGCCGCGTCCTCCTGTTGCCGTCGCGAACTGAGCGAATCCTGCCAGCGTGTTTAAGTGAAGATTCTGACTTTTGTGGAGGCATGTGAAGTGGTGGCGTGGTAGACAACAAAAGAGCACTTTTTGGGGCTATTCACTTCTATTGGTCAATTAGGTGGCAAAAAGGGATGACAATCATTTCTCTTTTTGTCTCATTAGAAAGGAAATTAATGTAATTTTGATATATCTTTAGTTTGGGGATATTTAAGAGGACACATTATTCCATTACAGAAAAACAGTAGAGAGAATTAGGTTGAAGGCAAAAACGGGATTTCATATCTTTGCAAGATTTCTGTCATGGTGATGAGTAACTAAACAACTCTCTTTGCTAAGATTAGAGGTAGTTATTCCTCATAACTCTATGTATCTCTCTTAAATATTCATGTATGTGAATCTCTTCTTGATTGAATATAGTATGAATCTCTTGTTTTGAACTCTTATCTTTGATTTATATTATTGTTGAAAAAGATAATATAAATATTGTTTTAGAGGTTTATTCAAACAATACATAAATTGTAGAAATAGATTTATGTATTGTTTATCACTTGTATTGCTAGATAATGATGGTTAGATGCATGTTTAGGTTAAGAAATTACCTAAAGTTTTGTTTAACAGTTATTACAATATTATTTAGGAATAAATGATATTGAGGCAATACTAGATGGTATTCATGAAATTAGAATTCATATACATGGTTTGAGGGAATGCATGAGTTTGGAATAGTGAACACTAATCTTGGCAAAGCATTTTTTATTTGAGAAAATCGTATTTTACTATCTTAGTTTGTTTCTAAAATTCGAGATAAATTCCAAACATAAACCAAACTCATTTTTATTTATCAACTTAAAATGATCACAACTATAGAACGGCGGTAATATCACCCAATCTCTGTGGATACGATACAAAAATATTTGCCGAAAGTATACTTTTCAACAAATTGGCGCCGTTGCCGGGGATTGGCGTTTGATATTGCAAGCATTGCAATAGTTCATTGTTTTAAGTTGTTACTTTATTCTAAACTCTTTTGTGTTTCACTTGGTTTGCTAGTTTTGTAGATTCTTGTGCATGCGAGAAAAAGCTACCGAAGAGCAATTTCATTTCGATCCCGAAATTGAAAGAACACTCCGAAAGCTCAATAGCAAGACACGAAGAAGAAGAAAGTTAGCTCAAGAAAAGAGACAAAGAGAGGAGGCATCTACTTCATCTAACAACCAAATTGAAGAAGTAGTTGTAGACACCTTTGAAGGAGACATGGCGGGTGTTGTTCCAACCGAAATGTCCGCCAATAGTCCAAGACGTACCGCCCAATTTGCACGCAATGCTCAAGGTGGAGCAAATACGGAAATGAAGACCGGAATACTTCAACTTGTTTATGCAAGTCCATTCACCGGAATGGATCATGAAGACCCTTTCGCACATCTCACCAAATTTTATGAGATTGCGGGTTCAACGGGAGTTGATGCGGCAAATGAAGAATCATTGTTCAAGAGGCTATTTCCACATTCATTAGTGGGGAAATCCAAGGAATGGTATCTTGATCAACCACCAAACGTGATGACGGATTGGAATCTATTGGAAGAGAAATTTTTAGAGAGATTTTTTCCTCAATCCCGATTCATGGAAGCCAAAACGGCAATTGCGGTTTTCACTCAAGGAGGCAACGAATCCTTAAATGAGGCTTGGGAAAGATTCAAATCCATGCTTAGAAAATGCAAGGGTCATGGTTTTGATGATCTCACACAAATTCACATCTTCCGCAATGGGCTTCAACCGGTGCACAAGACACTTTTGGATGCTACCGCGGGTGGATCTTTAATGTCAAAAAGTGCGGAGGATGCAACAATGATAATCGATCGTATGGCACTCAATGATCTCCAAACTCAACATGATAGGAGTCCATCACAAAGGAAGCCGGGTGTTCTTGAATTAAACACCAATGATGCTATCCTCGCTCAAAACAAAATTCTTTCTCAACAAGTCGAGTTACTCACCAAGCAAATGTCAAAACGCCCACAACAAATGAAGGAAATTCATGGAATGCAAATGACTTCTCAAGTAGCAAGTTGTGAACTTTGCAAAGGTGACCACCCTACCGGCTTTTGTCCACCACCCGAAGGAGAGGAAGTTAACTATGTAAACAACCAACATCAAGGCTATCAAAGGCAACCTCCGTACCAACATCAAGGTTATCAAAGGAATAACCAAGGATTTCAACCTTCAAGATTCAACAACCAACATAATCAACATCAAAGTCCGTACCAAAGTCCAAATTCACAAGGTCAAGGTCAACAACCTCAAGGCGGAAGCTCAAAATTGGAAGATACTCTCAACCAATTCATGCAAGTTTCCATGGAGAATCAAAAGACTAATGTGGCTGCCATAAAGAACTTAGAAAATCAAGTGGGGCAGCTTGCTAAACAATTGGCCGAACAACAAACGGGACCTTCTTTTTCCACAAACACTCAACCTAACCCAAAGGAGTATTGCAAGGCAATTATTACAAGGAGTGGCAAGGAAGTGAGTAATGGGGAGAGGAAGGAAATAGTAGTGGAGGATGATGGATTTGTTGTTGTTGAAGGTGAGGAGGATGAGATAGTGGTGGAAAAAGGAAGAGAAAAAGAAGGGGAGGAAGTAGCCGAAAAAGAGAAAAATGTGAAGAAGAATAAAAGAGAAGGAAAAGGAGTGAGCACGAATCCCGTTCAAAACCTACCCTACCCACATGCACCATCAAGGAAGGAGAATGCAAGACATTATGCTAGGTTCATGGATATATTTAAGCAACTCCAAATAAATATTCCATTCGCCGAAGCATTAGAACATATGCCAAAATATGCAAAATTCTTGAAGGACATTCTCACCAAAAAGAAAAGATATCCGGACAATGAAACTATTATGCTTGATGCTCAATGTAGTGCCATCATTCAAAGAACTCTTCCAAGAAAAGAAACCGATCCGGGACGAGTCATCTTACCGGTCACCATTGGAGGTACTTACATTGGCAATGGTCTAATTGATTTGGGTTCTAGCATTAATCTCATTCCTTTGTCTATCATAAGGAGATTGGGGAATATTGAAATGAAGTCTACCCGAATGACATTACAACTAGCCGATAAGTCCACAACCTCACCTTATGGAGTTGCTCAAGACATATTGGTAAAAGTAGACAAATTTTTGTTTCCGGTAGATTTTGTGGTGGTAGATATGGAGCAAGATAGAGATGTTCCGTTGATTCTTGGAAGGCCATTTATGAAAACAGCCCGGATGATGATAGACATCGATGACGGACTCATGAAAGTGAGGGTGCAAGATGAGGAAGTCACTTTTAATCTCTTTGAAGCAATGAAGCATCCCAAAGAGAAGCACGATGTTTTCCGTATGGATGTCATTGAAGAGGAAGTCATGGGAGTTGCCAATCATGTTCATATCTCTACTCCATTAGAGAAATGTCTCATAGGTGATTACAACAATTCTTTCAAAGAAGAAGAGGAAGAAATAGAGGCTATTTTGGAAAGATTGGAATCATGTGGAGAAATTGATCAAAAGGAGGAAAAGATAGAGGAATTAGATGCGGAAAAGAAAGTGGAAGAACCCAAAGTTGAATTAAAGTTGCTGCCCACTCATTTGAAGTATGTATTCCTTGGCGAAAATTTCACCAAACCGGTGATAATTAGTAGTGCTCTATCACCAAAGGAAGAAAATAGGTTAATTGAGGTGCTCAAGAGAAATGAGGGAGCTTTAGGTTGGGTGCTGTCCGATTTGAAGGGAATTAGCCCAGCTTATTGCATGCACAACATCATGATGGAGGATGATTTCAAGCCCGTAGCACAACCACAAAGGCGTTTGAATCCGTCTATGAAGGAAGTGGTTAGGAAAGAGGTGATTAAACTATTGGAAGCCGGGATGATTTATCCCATTTTCGATAGCGCATGGGTGAGTCCGGTTCAAGTGGTACCAAAGAAAGGTGGGATGACGGTCATCCGAAATGATAAGAACGAGTTGATTCCTACGAGAACGGTGACCGGGTGGAGAATGTGTATCGACTATAGGCGGTTGAACCAAGCCACAAGAAAAGATCATTTTCCACTGCCATTTATGGATCAAATGCTAGAGAGATTGGCCGGTAAAATTTTTTATTGCTTCTTGGATGGTTATTCGGGATATAACCAAATCACGGTAAACCCGGCGGATCATGAAAAAACGGCTTTTACATGCCCATTTGGTGTCTTTGCCTATAGAAGGATGCCATTCGGTCTATGTAATGCACCGGCAACATTTCAACGGTGTATGCAAGCTATTTTCTCGGACTTGATTGAGGAATGCATTGAAGTCTTTATGGACGATTTTTCCGTTTATGGTGCTTCTTTTGATCTATGCTTGAAGAATCTGGACGTGGTGCTTGGAAGGTGTGTAGAAACAAACCTTGTGCTTAATTGGGAGAAATGCCACTTCATGGTTACCGAAGGAGTGGTTCTTGGTCACAAAATCTCGTCAAGGGGTTTGGAAGTTGATAAGGCTAAGGTAGAGGTGATCGAGAAGCTTCCCCCACCGATCAACATCAAGGGAATACGAAGTTTCCTTGGTCATGCGGGTTTCTACCGGCGGTTCATCAAGGATTTCTCTAAAATAGCCAAGCCATTGAGCAACTTGCTCAACAAAGGTATGACTTTTAACTTCGATGAATCTTGTTTAAAAGCCTTTCATGAGCTTAAAGAAAAACTTGTCACCTCACCCGTAATCGTTGCACCGAATTGGAAACTCGATTTTGAACTTATGTGTGATGCTAGCGATTATGCGGTCGGGGCTGTTTTGAGTCAAAGAAGATCTAAAGTTTTCCATGCGATTCACTATGCTAGTAAAGTTTTGAATGAAGCACAAATAAATTATGCTACTACGGAGAAGGAATTACTAGCTATAGTTTATGCCTTGGAAAAATTTAGAGCTTACTTGATCGGTTCTAAGGTAGTTGTCTATACGGACCATTCGGCCATTAAATTTTTGTTGACCAAACCGGATTCTAAGCAAAGATTGATCCGTTGGATTCTTTTGCTGCAAGAATTTGACTTAGAAATCCGGGATAAAAAAGGGTCCGAAAATTTGGTGGCGGACCATTTGTCTCGTTTGGTCAATATAGATGTGACAAAGAAAGAAAGTGAGGTGAGAGAGGAGTTGCCGGACGAGAAACTCTATGCGATACAAGTGAGGCCGTGGTTTGCCGATTTTGCAAATTTTAAGGCAACCGGTTTGATACCGGAAGACCTCACTAGTAATCAAAAGAAGAAGTTCTTGTCCGATGCTAAGCAATATGTGTGGGATGACCCATATCTTTTCAAGGTGGGAGTGGACAACATTTTGAGAAGATGTGTCACGAGTGAAGAGTCCAAAGACATTCTTTGGCATTGTCACAACTTTCCATACGGAGGACATTATAGTGGTTTACGTACAGCCACGAAAGTCCTTCAATCGGGATTTTATTGGCCGTCATTGTTTAAAGATGCCCATGAACACGCTAAAAGTTGTGATCAATGCCAAAGAAGTGGGGGAATAGGCAAACGAGATGAAATGCCACTAACCAACATGCTAGAAGTTGAAGTATTTGATTGTTGGGGTATTGATTTTGTTGGCCCGTTTCCTCCGTCTCTTGGTAATGAATATATTCTAGTTGCGGTTGACTATGTGTCCAAATGGGTTGAAGCAAGTGCTTCACCTAAGGCCGACTCCAAAACGGTAATCAAATTTTTAAAGAAAAACATATTTTCCCGTTTTGGTGCGCCTAGAGTTTTGGTGAGTGATGGTGGTTCTCATTTTTGTAATGCACCACTAGAAAAAGTGTTAGAACACTATGGTGTCAAGCACAAAATCACTACTCCTTACCATCCTCAAGCTAATGGTCAAACCGAGGTCTCTAATAGGGAAATTAAACGGATTCTTGAGAAAACCGTTTCAAGTGCAAGGAAAGATTGGTCTTTGAAGTTGGATGAAGCCTTATGGGCATATCGCACCGCACTTAAAGCCCCCATAGGTTTAACACCATTCCAAATGGTCTATGGTAAGACTTGCCATTTGCCGGTTGAATTGGAACACAAAGCACTTTGGGCTCTCAAATTTTTAAACTTTGATTCCAATTTGGCCGGATTGAAACGAAAAGATCAGCTTCATAGAGTTGAAGAATTGAGAGACACCGCCTACCATTCGAACAAACTTTACAAGGAAAAAGTGAAAAAGTATCATGATGGTAAGGTGAGGTCAAAAGAATTCCATGAAGGGCAAATGGTACTCCTCTTCAACTCTAGGCTCAAACTTTTTCCGGGCAAATTAAAATCGAAATGGTCGGGACCGTTTGTAGTAAAGGAGGTTCGGAATTATGGAGCAATTGTTGTGGAGGACCCAAAGACTAAGGCCAACTGGACGGTAAATGGGCAAAGACTGAAGGTATATCATGGTGGTGATTTCAATCGAGAAGTGAGCGTAATTTCGCTTATCGAACCTTGAATCCTCATAGACCGTCGAGCTCTAACGACGTTAAACAAAACGCTTGTTGGGAGGCAACCCAACATTGTAAGTCCTACTTTTATCTTTGTTGTTGATTTTGTTTACTGACTTCGTAATTTGAGTGTACGTTGAAATTCTGTGGAACATTGATTAATCTCTCAAATTTTTTTTTCAAAAACCTGCTAGGGACGCGCCACGTCCTCCTTGTTGCGCCGCGAACTAAGTGGCAGAACCACATGTTTTCAAAAACCATTCAGTACGCGCCGCGTCCTCTAGTTTGCGCCGCGAACCAAGTGGCAGAACCAAATGTTTTCAAAAAACCATTCAGTACGCGCCGCGTCCTCTAGTTTGCACCGCGAACCAAGTGGCAGAACCAAATGTTTTCAAAAACCATTCAGTACGCGCCGCGTCATAATAGTTGGCGCCGCGTCACTTACGGAACTCAGATAGTCACTTGGCTTTTTAAGGTTCTTTCTTGTATCATTTCATACTTCCTTTCTTTTCATTTTCTTCTCAAGTTCCCTCTCTCAAGCAGAAAAACCCTACCTCCCTCACTCCACAACACCCACTCTCACAGCCCTATCTTACATCTTTAATTCTCACTCTAACACTCTCACTCAAGGTATGTGGTTCTAGATCTCTCCTTTTCTTTCCTTTTAAATTTTTTTTTTAGGGTTAGAATAGAGGGATTGTTCAAGCTTGCATGTGTAGCACCTTAGATTAATAACTAAAGTTAGTCTGTTTGTGTTGAATTGAAATGTGTTTGAATACTTTTTTTTAACAATTGATGTGAGGACAACGTGGATGCTATCATTTCTGCTGGTTGAATATTTCTGGGTTTCGCCCAGGACGCGCCGCGTCCTTCTTATTGCGCCGCGAACCTAGTTGAATTCAGCCACTAATTTTTGGTTGTCTTGTGCTGATAACCGTGGGTGTTTGTGTTGTTGTGCTGGTTGTTTTCTGTGCAGATGTCTAAGCGTACTAAGACTACAGCCACCGGTAGAACTGTGTGCAAATTTCTCAGTGAGGAATGCGAAGAGCGATACAACGACTTGATTCAAAGAACAATTGTGGCTGAGAGATTGGTTCAATTCAACCCGAACGGCAAGTTCAGCAAAATCGTAAGTATCATCGAGGGGCGGAAGTGGAAGAAATTGTGTGAGCCGGTGAAAGATATCAACTATGACATTGTGCGTGAATTTTACGCCAATGCTTTGCAAGTGGAAGAAGGAAAAGCGTACCACTACAGGACCAGAGTGAGGGGTAAAGTTATCGTCTTCAACAGAGACGCAATCAACAATTTCTTGGGAAACCCTCTACAGTTGGAAGCGGGAGGAAAATGTGCCCACCGGAGGTACACTTCACTATTACCTCTGTTATTAATGATTATTTTGTGAGCAGGTTTTGTGAAGGGGCAACAAACAGAGCTGAAAGAGCAGGAACCTCCACTTCCAGGGCACGTACAAGTCGTCCAGCCGCGTTCAACCAAATGGAATTCGCATTTTACTGCTGCGAGAACTTTGAGGCTTCAAGGAGGTCTCAAACTTTTCTTTTCGATGCCATGCAACAACAATTTCAGAACACCTTTTTGGCACCGGAGGCTCGCACCTTCCCTTCCCAAGCGGATTATGTGGCATATGCTAATTGGCCTGAGGGCAGGCCAGCTTTTATGGGGGGAGGCAGTGGTCAGGCTAGTGGAAGTAGTGCTGCAAATGTGGATGTTCAAATGGAGGATGTCATAGGTCCGGTCGGTGGTGATGATGAAGACGTTTGAAGATGAAGCTTGATAGTTGTAGTTTAGGATTTAATTTTCAGCAAGTTTAAATTCTAGTATTTTCATTTTAGTACTTTTTGTTAAAATTTGGTTTGTGTACTTTTTAAGTAGTTTGACTCTTGAAGACATATTTCATTTTGCTTTTGTGTGGGTGATGAATCATGATTGATGTTGCAACAACTTGGTTACCCTACTTGCTAAAAAAAAATTTCTTTTTGTTTGATTGTGATTTTTCATGAGAATGAAGAAACAAAGGGGCATGTGAATGAGGATCCAAAAGAAGCAAGTGGGGTGGTGATGATAAGAATGGTATGCGGCAAATTCAAGGTACACTTTTACCGCTTACTAGACTTTACAATAATTGTTTGATGGTTTGTGCAAAAGTTGGTAGCATAAGTTCTTGGAATTACATGTCTCTTTGAATCATTTAGAACTTAACCATGTGTGAGGTAGCCTTCCAATGTACACCAAATGCGGGAGACCGAACATTATTTTGACACATTTTTATTATGTTTAATCATGCATTAATCCTTGTTGTGAACAATTGAGAAAATGATTAAGGCATTGTTGAAATGAGAGAAACCACTTGGCCAAAAATAGCAAATCAATCAACCTTGTGAGGAACATCCCTTGTTTTCCCCCCTTTGAGCTTTTTAGGATTCATTTCAAGTCATTATTGCTTAATTGTTGAATTAATGAATCCTACTCTTTTGTTGTGTGTAAACCCTTAACCATTTGCAAACTATTTTCCTTAGGGAGCATTTTTGTTATCAAGTTGGTATGAAAAGAATAAAGTTGGGGAGAACCATTAGTGTTGTTAATAATGAAGAGTGGGTCAATAAAAGAAAATTAATACCTCTTGTTGAAATAGGACAAGTGCATATTTTTGGGAAAAAAAAATTTGGAGCCAAAGAAATAGAAAAGACTCAACACTTGTAATTGTCAAGTAAGAAAAAGCTCCCGGTTGTGGAATGTGAAGAAAAGAAAATTTGGGTTTGAGGAAGTTTATTGAGTCAATTTGGAAAAATGCTCCCTTAGAAACTTTTGTTCGATTTCCTTCGATTTTATCCCTTCCTTGTAAACCAAGCCCCACTACAACCCTTGAAAGACCTTTGATTCTCATTTTGTTCACATAATTGGTGTTTGTCTTGATGAATGCATAATTTAAGTGTTGTCGATTTAATTGTTCGGGTGAGTGAAAGGAACCTTCATAATCTCATTATACTCAAATTGTGTGTAGGAATGATTCAAACTTGACATGTATTTTTTGGAACTTTTTGATATGTATTTTTGTGCACAACCATTGACCATTATTGCCTTGCTCTAGTATTGAGGTAGGTGTACCACAAATGAGCCTTATGCTTTTGAACCACCCAATTGCTTGAAATTTTGTGAATCATTCTCTTGTCTTCCATTGTGTTCTTTGTTGAGAATTTTTGTTTTGGGACAAACAAAATGGCAAGTTGGGGAGAGTTGTTAGGGACCAAATTGTAGTGTATTTCATATCCTTTTATTGGTCCCTTTAATCAATTTTAATTGCAAATCATACGCTTTACTCACACAAAGTGCAAAAATGAAGTTATTCTCGTTGTTGTGATTTGAGTAGATATTTCACTTTCATTGCTAGTTTTGCAGAAATTTACATCATGAATTGATCAAAGTGGATGCAAGCTGAGATAACACAAGGAAGCTGCCAAGTAACCAAGGAAGGAGTCATCATCAAGCCAGTTCGCGCCGCGTCCTCTAGTTGGCGCCGCGAACTGAGTCAAAATCAGAGATGTCCAAGTCAGCTCAGTTGGCGCCGCGTCCTCCTGTTGGCGCCGCGAACTGAGCGAATCCTGCCAGCGTGTTTAAGTGAAGATTCTGACTTTTGTGGAGGCATGTGAAGTGGTGGCGTGGTAGACAACAAAAGAGCACTTTTTAGGGCTATTCACTTCTATTGGTCAATTATGTGGCAAAAAGGGATGGCAATCATTTCTCTTTTTGTCTCATTAGAAAGGAAATTAATGTAATTTTGATATATCTTTAGTTTGGGGATATTTGAGAGGACACATTATTCCATTGCAGAAAAACAGTAGAGAGAATTAGGTTGAAGGCAAAAACGGGATTTCATATCTTTGCAAGATTTCTGTCATGGTGATGAGTAACTAAACAACTCTCTTTGCTAAGATTAGAGGTAGCTATTCCTCATAACTCTATGTATCTCTCTTAAATATTCATGTATGTGAATCTCTTCTTGATTGAATATAGTATGAATCTCTTGTTTTGAACTCTTATCTTTGATTTATATTATTGTTGAAAAAGATAATATAAATATTGTTTTAGAGGTTTATTCAAACAATACATAAATTGTAGAAATAGATTTATGTATTGTTTATCACTTGTATTGCTAGATAATGATGGTTAGATGCATGTTTAGGTTAAGAAATTACCTAAAGTTTTGTTTAACAGTTATTACAATATTATTTAGGAATAAATGATATTGAGGCAATACTAGATGGTATTCATGAAATTAGAATTCATATACATGGTTTGAGGGAATGCATGAGTTTGGAATAGTGAACACTAATCTTGGCAAAGCATTTTTTATTTGAGAAAATCGTATTTTACTATCTTAGTTTGTTTCTAAAATTCGAGATAAATTCCAAACATAAACCAAACTCATTTTTATTTATCAACTTAAAATGATCACAACTATAGAACGGCGGTAATATCACCCAATCTCTGTGGATACGATACAAAAATATTTGCCGAAAGTATACTTTTCAACAAGCATACAAAGACTGACAAGAACTTGCAGCAGAACAATCAAAGCCCTCTAAATTCTAATAGTAAAGTATCACAAGTTACATTTATCTCACAGTTTTACTGAGCAAACTAAACAGAATTCTTTCACATCTAAGGAACGAGCTACACCTATCTCAAGCAATATTGATGATCAAATTTATGAGAATACAAGTATAAAGAACCAACCTGTAGAACACACTCAGGAGGGCATGCAACATAATATCAAGGCAGAAAATATTTTGTAACAGGATTATGGAACAACAATTAAAGTGCATGATCTACAACCACAAATGGAGGAAAACACAAATCAAAGGATTCCAGACATAATAGAACCAACGGTTGCAAACATTCAATAGCGGATCATTGGTCAACATTAATTAATAAAGAGAGAACAATAAGTAATATTTTCAACTAGCAGAGCTAAGTGGTATCAAGCCCAAGGCCAAATTTCAATGTCTATATATTTCAATCCTTCCATTGCCCTTAATAGTACATCCATTCAACATAACAGACCCCTCTCCCTTTTGCTTTCCATTAGTACCACACATAAAGGCACAACTTCGTAAAATAGTTTGGCACAAGACATGTATCACACATCCAAATGGAGCTAATCTCAATACACTCTAATGAGACAATTCAACACTCTCGCAGTTTTAAGGTGCATAACCAAAACAAACAAATTTCGCAAAATTCTAAGGAGCACAATAATTTACAAACTCTCAACAAACAAACTGATTCAAGCAAAATTCTAAACATATACAAAGCAATGAAATATGTATTTATTGAGATTTCCATAAGAAATGCCTTGTTTATTGGACCTATAGAAAGCTAAGCACTTCATTTACTAGACTTATTGTAATAGAAACCTAAGCACTTTATTTATTGGACCTATAGATTCAAGAATGATTAGGTTATAGACTTATATAAATGAAGTAGTTGAGCACTAATTGTTGGGGAAAATAGTTAAAATGTTAAATAACATACAAGTTATTTAAAACATTAGACCCTACTTCTAAGATATGACAAACTATAAACAAGTACCTCAATCCTATGATAGAAAAGTCAAACAAAATGCATCAGAGTCAACAAGGCTTTATGATGGATACATACTAAAGAAAACAATAGCTTCAACATTAAAGTTATTACTTGCAAGTCTTCAAATAGATCGAGATCATATTAAACACTGTTTAGGTCAAATACATATTGTATGATGAGATTTTTTGGCACGAATAAACATAAAAAGATTAACACATGAAAATATAATATTCATATATTCAAAACTGAAAGAAGAAGAAAAATAAATACAGAAGTAATTGATAACAACCTTGGTATTTATGAGCAAAAGTATCCCAAATACTAGGTCCTTTTCCATCTTCAAATGATGCACTTTTATACTGCAAAAAAAAAAAAAATCAAATTACACAAAATTAAATACCTAATAATGCTAATTGAAAGTGATAACAACAAAATTGAAGGATGATTGTTGATACCTGAAATGCAGAAGAGGCTGAAGTAAACAGAAAGATGAAACTATGTTCTAGGGTTTGGAGTTGGGGCTTGAAACTATGTCCTCATCAGACACAAAGAGTCAATGAGGGATCGGTTGGAGATTGAGGGGACTGGTGATTTCAATTGGAGAATGAGGAAGACAATATCGAATGGGGAACGAAGGAACAATCGGAGTAGGAAAACAACGAGGTAGATCGGAGAAAGACGGTGGCGATTGAAAATGGTGATGATCGGAGACAGTGGCAAACAAGTCGGTCGGAGACTGAGAACGAGATGAATATATTTCTTTTTATGAAATTATTCAATTTTATTCATAATGATTATTTCAATAAAAAATATATATGTCTAGCCCCTTAGATACTTGTTAAATAAATAAAAAATATAAATAATATGTCTTTTAAATTAGCTACAAAATTCTATATAGTAGAGTTATGGTAGTTAATCCTACATTTTCTTGTAGTGTTTGTCTAATATGACAATAGTGACATACAACTGTAAATAAAAATAGTATTTAGTGACAAATATCAAGGCATCACTATAAATGGGTGTCACAATAGGGCAATTTGTTTTAGTGTTTATTTCTTAAATTTTTAATTTTTATTCATTCTAATTAAATATTTTATCTTTCCAACTCAAAAATACAAACAATAATGTAAACTTTCCATATTTATGATATCACGTCCATATGGCTTTATTTAAGTAAGCATTTGATGAGCAAGCTTCAAAAAATTATATTAATATTATGTGTAATGTTTTAATTTTTTAGGTGATTAATTATAAATATTAATAATTTATTTATATAAATATCATGGGTAGAAATTGAACCCTATTGTTATAACAAATCTTAATTAATTTATTTGTTATTTTCTGTTTTAAGTTATGCATTGAAAATTAAAATAATTTGTTTTAGTAAAACATATATATTTTTATTTGATATTATCAAAAAAATAAATGAATCGGTTGTAAAGAGTAAGTTTTTCTCTATGTTTTAAAAAGAACTATCACATTTATTATTAGTATTGTCTACTATTATGGATTTTTCATAATTCTTTCTTTATATATTTTATAAGTCTTCGTAAACTTAATTCATGTTATATTTCAAAAATAAAATATTAATGTTGTTGAAAGTAATAATAATTACTAAAATAAATTTATAGATGATATTTTGATAACTAATATATAATTATATTGATGATTGATTAATACTATATAATTATATTAAATATTATTATCTTTTAGATACACTGATAAAATATATGTGTGTTATGTTATTGAATTAATTCACATTCATATTTTTTATGTACATAAATAATTTCATGGATCAATATACAACACTTATAATTTAAATATGTCCATCAATTTTTTTTTTTTGAATTTGATAGTTATTCTTTATAATTGCTTACAAATATCTGATTTATATAATTTTTTTATATTGAAAAACATTATTTAAAAAAGAGTTGAAGGTAGTGCACCAACAATTTTACACTGTCATCTAATTGGGATTTATTAATAAGTGTTTTGATTTTTTTTAAAAATAGTTTTTATAGTGTTACATAATTTTACGAAAATTAATTTTTACAAAGAATTTTTTTATAAAAATTTTAAATGAAAATTTTGTTTGAATAGTTATTCTTGAAATGTGATTTTAGATATTTCATTTACTTATGCGAAAAAAATTTGGATAGCAAAATTTCAAAGAATCACTTAATTTTAAAGCTATTTCAAATAGATTTTCATAAAAATCATTTCTGAAATACAACTTTTTAAACAAATTGTATTTTTGACTAAGTTTTGGTCTTCAATAATGTGTGTTTATGTTATAGGATGTCAAAATTTATAATATTTTAAAAAACGTTTTTGGAAAATCTATTTTCAAAAATACACAAAAAAATTTATTTTTTTAAAGCTGAAACAAACTAGCCTTAATTCATGTCACATAATTTTTTTTAAAATAACAGTGTGACTTGACACTTAATATGGTCGTGATTGATTGACTTATAAAATTATTTTATATTGTGAATATATCCCTTTTTCTCTTTAAAAAAACTTTAATTATGTGTATACAAATTTGTGAGAAAAAAATATACAAAATCAAGAAAATCAATAATAAAAAATAATTATAATTATAGAAATAAAAGGTATTGTTATTTTGATAACTTATGTAGCTAAAAGAACGAAATATCGCGAGAAATTGAAAAAGGATATTCTCGTGTCGCGCGTGAGTTGTTTCTCACTCATTCATTCACAGACACTCACTAACCTTGGATTTTGTCTCTCCGAGGTCTTTGCTTTCCCATTCTTCCACACATACACACTGTTAAACCTCTCTCTCTCTCTCTCTCTCTCTCTCTCTCTCTCTCTCTCTCTCTCTCTCTCTCTCTCTCTCTCTCTCTCAACACCTTCCATTGCTGTCTCTTCTTTTCTTTCCACCTTTTTCTTCTTCTTTGCTCCAACGTTCACATTCACAAACTCATACAACAAAAATGTTCCCTTTTCTCTTCCTCCATCTTCTTCTCTTCTGCAACACTTTCACACCTCAAGTAAACTCTCTAAACCCTGAAGGCTATGTCCTCTTAACACTCAAACAATTCATCACCGACCCACAAGGCTCCATGAACAACTGGAACTCTTCTGATCAAAACCCATGTTCATGGAACGGAATCACCTGCAAAGACCAAACCGTTGTTTCCATCAGTATCCCAAAAAGGAAACTTCACGGTTCTCTTCCTCCTTCTCTAGGATCTCTTTCAAATCTTCGTCATCTCAACTTCAGAAACAATCAACTCTTTGGTGCTTTACCTCGAGAGCTTTTTCAAGCCACAGGTCTTCAAAGTTTGGTGCTTTATGGAAATTCCTTTTCTGGGTCTGTTCCAAATGAGATTCAGAATCTTAAGTACCTTCAAACTCTTGATTTGTCTCAGAATTTCTTTAACGGGTCATTGCCTGATTCAGTTCTTGAATGTAAGAGACTTAAAGCTCTTGTTTTGAGTAGAAACAATTTTACTGGCTTTTTGCCTAATGGATTTGGTGCTGGTTTGTCTTCTCTTGAGAAGCTTGATCTTTCTTTCAATGATTTTCATGGTTTGATTCCTAGTGACATTGGAAAATTGTCGAGTTTGCAAGGAAATCTTGATTTGTCTCATAATCATTTTAGTGGTTCAATTCCAGCTAGTCTTGGAAATTTGCCTGAGAAGGTTTATATTGATCTTACATACAATAATTTGAGTGGTTCAATACCACAAACCGGTGCTTTGATGAATAGAGGACCAACTGCTTTTATTGGAAACCCTGGCTTATGTGGCCCACCTTTGAAGAATCCATGTGGCTCTGATGTTCCTGTTCCAGTTCCAGCTACTAGTTCACCTTCCTCAAATCCAAACCTTCCTGGTTCGGTGAAAAACAAGGGGCTGAGTAAAGGTGCTGTGGTTGGGATTGTTGTTGGTGATTTAATAGGAATTTGTCTGTTAGGTTTGTTGTTCTCGTTCTTTTACTCGAGGGTTTGCGGTTTTAATCAGGATCAGGATGAAGATGATGTTAACAAGGGAATGAAAAGAGGGAAAGAGTGTTTTTGTTTCAGAAAAGATGGATCTGAGGCACTATCTGATAATGTTGAGCAATATGATCTTGTTCCATTAGATTCACAAGTTGCTTTTGATTTGGACGAGCTTCTTAAGGCTTCGGCTTTCGTTCTTGGTAAGAGTGGAATAGGGATTATGTACAAAGTTGTGCTTGAAGAAGGGCTTGCTTTGGCTGTGAGAAGATTGGGGGAAGGTGGTTCTCAAAGGTTTAAAGAGTTTCAAACGGAAGTTGAAGCTATAGGGAAGTTGAGACATCCAAATGTTGCTACTCTTAGAGCCTATTACTGGTCTGTTGATGAGAAGCTTCTCATATATGACTATGTTCCAAATGGAAGCCTTGCTACAGCAATTCATGGTAAGTTCGCGCATTTTAGGCCTATTTGGACCGATTTATTTGAGCTTATTTACTGACATAAACACTTATAAGACTATTTGAGCGATTTTATGGCATATCCATCGGTTATTTTTAGCTTATTCTCATAAATTGTTTATCCGTAGTAGCACGTTCATTCGATTCATTGATTATTTGGTTCTTCTTTTTTATAATATTTTCAGGGAAGGTTGGACTTGCCACATTTGTGCCGCTATCTTGGTCGGATCGGTTCAAAATCATGAAAGGAACAGCAAAAGGAGTGGTCTATCTGCATGAATTCAGCCCTAAGAAGTATGTACATGGAGATCTAAAGCCAAGTAACATACTTCTTGGACATGACATGACACCCTACATTACCGATTTCGGACTAGGCCGTCTCGCAAACATCGCGGGCGCTTCCCCGACCCTTCAATCAAACCGAGTGGCTGCAGAAAAACTGCAAGAAAGACAGAAGAGTCTGTCCAATGAAGTCGCAACAAATATTTTAGGAAACGGCTATCAAGCTCCAGAAGCCTTAAAAGTAGTGAAACCGTCGCAGAAATGGGATGTTTATTCATACGGCGTGATTTTGTTAGAAATGATCACAGGAAGATTACCTATTGTTCAAGTAGGTAACACAGAAATGAACCTTGTTCAGTGGATTCAGTTCTGCATCGAAGAGAAGAAGCCACTCTCGGATGTTTTAGATCCATATTTGGCCGAAGACGCCGACAAAGAGGAAGAGATAATCGAAGTTTTGAAGATCGCTATGGCTTGTGTTAATAGCAGCACTGAAAAAAGACCTACAATGAGGCATGTACTTGATGCTTTGGATAGATTGTCTGTTTCATCTGATTGAGAAGTTTTTACCTTTGTATGGTTCCTTGTGATTGAAGAATGAGAATTTGTTTGAAAAAAAATCAGCAATGTTTCTAAGATTCTCCTCTTAATTATTATGCTTATTTGTATTAATTAGTCATTAATGTTACTCATCTGTTTTTATATTCTCACAGAGAGAATGTCAGAAAGTCATTCTATTTTGATTTCATTATTTGTGAAAATCTATTCACCTCTTTGTTATGTCTCAACTTGTGTTTGTGTCTTTGTCTGTGTCTCTGTCTTGCTTAGTGTATGACTTTATTCTAAGGGGATGGTAACATCTATCTAGGACCCGTGATCTTTGATCTTTCTTCTTCCTTTCAAGTCATCACCATCATTTGGGGGGTCCTAATAAATTAGGAAAATAATAGTTAGTACTATTTTGCATTATGTGAAGGTAACTGTTTTACTAGTACTTGGTTCCCTGTCTCTATGATAGGATGTTTTATTCTGATTAGTGCTGATTTGAATCATTTATTTATGTCACATGAGATCATTTATTTTAAAGTATTTAGGATCCGACCAAGATTGCCTGCCATTAAAACATTGAATGTCACTCTATAATGGAGCACATGCATGTTTGTTTGCATGTTGTTGTAAAATGTTTTAAATTAGAATTATGCCTCTCAAATTAGCTAAAATAAACTGAGATAAAATGCAGGGTTAACTTAAAAACATAGCTTCTCTGTCAATTTTAATAAACATCCAGACATAAGTTTATAACAAAATTTATTCATCTTACAATATTAAAAATTAAAAATATGAGTAAAGAAAAAGCTTGATATCATTTTAAGGGTGAAACTATAATAGGCTAAAAAATTTACTTGCTAAATCTTCACATATATTGCATAATGCTAAACAAATTTCATTGCATTGTTGAATAAAAAACTTACAGAAAATGATGAAGTAGAAGTTGAAAAGTAGAGAAAGATAAAAAGGAAATGATGTTAATATTAAAGTTGAAAAGTAGAGAGATAAAAAGAAAATGATGTTAATATTTTATTAATTTATTCCAGTATCTTAAAATAGTTTTATACGGGGTTGTGTCATATGTGGGTGTCAACATAGCAAAACTGTTAAAGAACACCCTTGAATCATATCAGAGGGCTATCACTCACGACTCACGAGTACTCTCAGCCGGTTCCTTCAACAAATAATTGGTTCAAACATAAATAATTTTTAGGCTAAATACCCTTTTTCGTCCTTTATCTTGTACCCGGGGTTCAATTTGATCCTTTAACTTTTAAAAAGACCATTTACATCCCTTAACTTTCAGAACGTATCAAGTTAATCCTTTCCATCCAAATAGTAATAACAGTGTTAATTTCTGCTTATGTGGCAAATGACGTGTTATATAGATATTTAATGACCGTTTTAGCGACGGAAAAACCATCACTAAAAATGATTTTCTGGGTTTTAAAATATTCTTCCCCTTTTCTCAACTGCAAATTTCATTGTGGATAGAAAAATGAAAAGTAAAAACCAGAAGATCCAACAACACCTTCTATTTCTCACCAAAACAACAACCATGTCTATGGAAGAATCTCATCTCACCAAAAAAAATTCAAATTGATGAATCCATTTCAATTGATATTGCCTTTTAAAGACGAAAACCAAGGAGGAAAGAGAAAAGGGTAACATTGAAATAGATCTGGTTTGTTGAGAATCATACAATATATACCTGCCTGGTTTGTTGAGAATGAAAAGCTTACAAGAGTGTGGTTGAAAGAAATCTATTGACTATGTCTAGAATCTCTTCATATGCCAACCATGGCCGCCATCAACAGCCACGCCTCTGGAGTGAGATTCTTGCTTGGGAACTAGAGGCGAATCTCGCGCTACCCATGCCGGATTACTTTGCTCCCGTGATGAGAGAGAAGGTCAAATCGTCGGTGGTGTTGTGTGATGTGTTGTTGGCTGGTGTTAAGTTCAAGGGAAACGATGTTGTGGTGTATTAGGGATGAAGATGAAGATTGAAATTAGTAGGAATTAGGAATACAATCTGAGATTGAAACTAGAAATTAGGTTTTATTGAATATTGAAATTATGAATTGAAATTAAAATTGTAATTTTGGCCTAATAATATACAATTTGAGTTTGATTTGATGTTCTTGTTTGTTCATAATGTTTTGTTTCAAACCAAAATATTTCTGAAATATGAGTTTGCTTTCATAATAATATACTTTCTCGCTTTGATGTTTTTTCTGTTCGGTTCTACATAGATTCATTGCATCCTTATTCTATTGAGATAATACTTGTCATAATATTTTTTTTGGAATACTTTTGCTGGGTACTGCATTTTGGGGAATACAATGAGGAAGAAGATGAAGATCAAGAACAACAGTAAAAATCCATAAAAAATTTATCACAAAAGTCAGTCTAGCCACGTGGCATTCCACGTAAGCGCCACCTAACCTTATCCATTGACTTTGACTAACAGAGTAGACGGAAATGACTAACGTGGTCCAGTTTGTAGAGTTAAGGGATCAAAATGGTCTTTTTAAAAGTTAAGGGACTAAATTGGACCCCAAGTACAAGATAAAGGACGAAAAAGGGTATTTAGCCTAATTTTTACCGTGTACTCTATTTTAGTTGCAGACCTAACAACTATGGATTAAATTAATGATTTCTACAAAATGTGTAAGAGTAAAAATATATCGTGTGTAGATCTGCTATTATCCATAACACGTGCATATTCTGAATCAACATATTTGGAATATGATAATTTATTTGGGCCTGAATGAGGGATGGTTCATGACAAAATAGTCTATGGACGAACCGAGTTCGGGGCAAGAAGGGGCTTAGATGCCCGAAGTGGGCTAGTCCCCCAAAATGGGCTTAGGCACCCGAAGGGATGTGGTCGCCAAAAGAGTATGGTGAGTCGCCCAACAGGGTTTGGATCCACCACCCATAATCTTATGGATTTATATGTGCTTTCAGGTATAATCAAGAAGTGATCCAAGATAGCAAGATACAAGTTAATCAATAACTGCTTAGCTTTGACGATGATATGGTTTTGATGATGACAACATTTGAAGTCAAGCAATTGCTGAAGTTAGCTCAAAGGGTCAAAGATGCTTAAGATGGTTGATCAAGTTATTCTCCTGAATCAAACTAAAGACACTTGTTTAAAGTCAACATTGTAATCCAATGACTCTCAAGTGAAGACTTAGGGTTTATGATCACCAATGGTTTAAACTTTTTCAAGTGATGGTAATTAACATTGAAATATCTCAAGCCTCATCAATAAGACTCAATGCTCTTGTGTCATGCTAAAATCAAAGATAATGATGCGAAGACTTGAAGCTTCTAAGTGTGAAAGAGAGGAAGTATGAAAGCTTGCCTGATCGCGTCTGTTTGGGTGATCAGTTTCTTGTAAAGACACAAGGGCATTTCTGGAATTATTATGACACACACTAAAAACATTGAGAAGCCTCCCACTTTTAATTATAATCACCAAAAAATATTTTGGAGCCTAGCCACTTGATTAGGGAATTGTCTGTTTGATTAAGAAAACCTATTTTAAACTGTCTAATTGAATATTCCCTTCGTCCCATATTATTTGTCGCAATTGAACATTTCACCTAGATTAAGAAACAATAATAAATGACAGAGAGAGAGAGGGAATAACGACTTTACCAAATTATTCTAATTAACTATTGGTGTATTCAAATTAGCATTAATGTTAAGTTATAAAATAATAAATTAAGAGTATTTATTAGAGGGTACAATTTAAAGATTAAATATAAAACTGCATTGGTAATCTAAAGTGACAAGTATTTTGGGACAATTTTTTTTCTAAATTTGACAGTTATTTTGGGACAGAGGGAGTAGATTATATGCCTAATTATTAGATGATGCCTAATCGAGACTATAATGAATTATTCGTGAGATTTTCTTGTTTGATTTGTGATAATTTCTGTGAAAATATCCATTTGGTTTGTGAGCTTAGCACAATGTAAAATCTCTCGTTTGGTTTGTGAGATTGTCCGTCAAAATCTTTGTTTGGTTCGTGAGATTAGATTAGTGTAAAATTTCTCGCTTGGTTCCAATGTTATCCATGTGCAAAATCTTATGTTTGATTTGGAGGATAGCCACTGTAAGACTCTAGTTTGATTATAAGAAGGGTCATGGGAATAACTAGTGAAAAACTCACATCTATAGTAGAAACTCTTAAGACTAAATTCTTGGGGAGAGAAGTAGACCAAGTGGTAAGGCCAAAATTCTATTAATGGGTGTAAAGAGAAAAAGAGAATCAAATCTAATATTATCCAAGGACCAAAAGACCAAAGAAGTAAAAAGGGCTACATAATTTATTAACCCTAAAGGTCTAATCGATTAGGCATTTTTTGAAAATCAAAATTTATGCCCTATAATCGATTAACCGTAATAGCCTAATCAATTATGACCTTAATATGCTTGAGCCTCTATCAATTAATCATTAGGATTAATGATATTAAGTTCCTCAATCAACTATAAGGCCATATAGTCGATCATTGCATGCCTATATAAGACATACCTCGCTCTCCCCTCGTCTCATCCCAGCTTGCATTCTTTTCTTCTCCTTCTTGATATTTAGTTGTTATGCTTTTGCAAACTTGTATGAATACTACTCTTGTTCTTCATCCATCATCATGGAACCAAATAAAGTTAGAACATTCAGAAAAATAGGTTCAACAGGGAGTACGCTACCAGAGATATCTTGGCATCCTACTTTTTGGATGTAAGTGTCTTCTAATATTGTGAGTTCTTTAATATGCTCCAAGAGACAAATTTGAAAAGCTTCGTCAGCGATGCAACAGGAGAGATTTATATAACTCTTATAACGATGTTTTGTTGGAACAAAATCTGTTCATATTCCTTGAGTTTTGATGATAACAAAATACTTAAAGAATAATAGGGTATACTAACATTTATTTAATTGTGCAGGATCATTAAGCCAGTAATTAACTAGGTCCTGACCCAGCTAAATGGCTTGTAAAGAAGAAGCATGTAAATTTAAATTCTAACGGATCAGAATACGATTTTCAAATGAAACCTCAGCGCCATTTTAACTCAGCCTCTGATAAGTTAGAAACATAGTACAATGCCTTTTAGTCGGTAGTTGTGAAAAAGCAGCTTCATCTTGTCAACTGCCATAATTATGAAGAAAGCCAACAAGAGTTTTTGTGCAAAGCTCAAGGCTGTATGGCATTATTTCTTCAGTTTACTCCAGTATGCCTATGAACTCCTTACTTGAGAAACACACAATGGATAAAGAGTATTCTTAAGATGAAGATCCTTATCGTTCCTACTCCAACGTCTCTCTCTTAGAAACCGCTTCTTCAGCAAAGATACTTGAGCAAGAATGCTTCCAATATCTCTTTTGTTCCCTCTATATATAAGGAGTTGAAGATTCAAAAGAAGTAACAACAAGAATACATACAGCAAAGAACATGACCTATTTCGCACTCTAAGCATTCATACATATTTGTTGTATTGTACACGGACTTGAAAGTTTCTTCCACTTATTTATCCAAGAAATATCAAGTAACAAGGTCTTTGCTTATGTCGTATTATTTGTACCTATGATTGTATATCAGGTACATCTTATTGTAATCTTAAACAGTTTGTTTAGAATTTGTAAAAGTCTCAAACAATGTGTTTTAACAAGGAAGTCTTAGATTGAGTGTTTGAGCAAGGAAGTCCTGAGCTGTGAGTTAAGGCAAGAAAGTCTCTTTCTAGTTAGATTGAGCAAGGAAATCTCAAACTAAGTATTTAAGCAAGGAAGTCTCTTTTTGGTTAGATTGAGCAAGGAAGTATTGAGTTGTAAGTTTAGGCAAGAAAGTCTCTTTTAGTGTGATTGAGCAAGGAAATCTTAAACGGGTGTGTTTAGACAACGAAGTCTCTTTTAGGTGTGATTGAGCAGGAAGTCTTGGAATGGCGTGTCTAAGCAAGTTGTAATCAGGTTATGATTATAGTGAAAAGCTCTTGTGTGACAAGGGGATTGGACTACTCTTATTATAGAGGAACCGAGATAATTGTTGTGTGTGATTTACTTATTGCTTCTTCGCTTTAAACTATCCCGATGCTGCTTAATCTAGCTTGGAATCTGAATTTAGTCAGATTTAGAAGCTATTGACTCTAGAAAAGCAAACGTTATCAGATACACAATTCAACCTCCTTCTTGTGTATTTTTCTCACATCCAGTTGCCATCAGAGCACGATTTGTGCTTAACACTTAACAGTGGTACAAAAAAATATCCTGAAGAGACAAGTATACTAGATGAGATACACTTGTGATAATCATGTTATTGGCATTAGTGTTCCATATTATTATAATTCTCCTAAAAAGAGTCACTATTCTGCTAAACCCCCCGCATTCAGTGGCGATTCTACTCACTTTGAATGGTGAAAGAGAAAAATATACACATACATTATTTGGCTTGATGATGAGCTCTGGGACATCCTTGAGGATGACATTGATATTCAAGTGAATGACGTGGGAATGGTTGCTAATAGAAAAGATCTCACACCAGCTCAAAAGAAAGTCTACAGAAAACACCATAGAGTAAGAGGTATAATTGTTGATGTTTTACCTCACTCTGAGTACATAAAAATCATAGATAAGTCAACTGCCAAGACTATCTTTGAATCATTATGTGCTACCTATGAAGGTATCCAGCATGCATAGGCGAAGCTAGGGCCCTGCTAGGGTGGGCCATTGCCCAGGCTGTGGCCCAAATATTTTTTGACTTACAATAAAAAAAATTAAAAAAGGGCAATTCGCAGCACTCAGCAACCCTCCGCCTCCTCTTTTCGCTTCTACAGTTCTGCTTCTGCACCTCACCACCCACAACACTTAGCAACGAATCCGATCCTCACACAACCGCAACACTTCCAAAGCTTGATGCCGAAACAGTCAACAAAATCGCACAACCCCTCACCACCATAAATCTGCTTTGCACTAGCCCTCTCACTAGCGACGAGATTCAGATCTCAACAAACATTTTTCCGGCGGCGGTCACGATTAACAAATACCAGGTCCTTATGCTTTTTTTCTTTGTGAAAATTGATTCATGAAATGGTATTTTGGATGCCTTGTTTGTATTGATTTTAAATTTAAAGAAGGTGAATAATTTTCTTTGTATTATTGAAGAGGAAAAGGGTGTTCTCCACGTGAAGAGGAAAAGGGTGTCCACTGTCCAGTTCATGTGAATTAAAAATCAATTAAAAGACCAATTTGATTTATATTGTGGAAGAGAAAAAATGGTCTTATGTTTTGTTTTTTTGACAGTAGTGGTCTTATGTTTTAATAATTGATTTGTAAGACCAATTTGATTTGTATTGTATTACTAGTCAGAGACCCGTGCTTTCGCACGGGTGCATTATTTATGGTGTAGTATTTTTTGAATGATATGAAAAAAATATGAAATGAAAAGTTTGACTAAATTGTATGTATAAAATGGAAAATAATCATTAGAAAAAAAATTTATTAATAAGATTTTCATAGTCAATTTCACAATGCTTTGCAATTTCAACAACATATATTTTGAGGATGGGTAATTTAATTATGATATTATGTAAATAACAAAAAAATATATGTAGTAATTTAAAATCTTCAAATAATAATCATGAATATATTTGGGGGCGACCGTTGTTGAACTGTCGCAAATTTCTTTTAAGGGCAGTTGGGCCTACAACCGTCGTAAAATGTTTCAGATTTTTAAAAAATTATGTCGCAACCTATATGTCGCAAAACATTTTTTTTTCTTGTAGTGTGAGATGGAGAAAAAATTAATATTTAAAAATAAAGATTTTGTCTCTTGAGTTAAAATAATGATTGATTAACTAAAATAAATATTGTCTTGTTAGTGACCCGTGAGATAAATACATTTTTCATCATGCTAATTAAATTTAAAAAATACATTATACAAATAAATCTAAAATAAATTACTTAATTATTAAATAATTATACAAAGAAAAAAATGATCCATGAGACGGAAAGAGAATAAAAGGAATTTTAACATTTGAAAAAATAAATAAAATATGTATTATGTTGATAGTGACCCGTAAACTACAACATAATATCATGTAAACTTATTTAACATTGTATTATATATATTTAAAAACATGTAAATTTAAAATGAATGATTCAATTATAAATGAATAATAATCATAAATATGCAACTATATATTATATTTTCAATTGAAATTGTACTTTATAAAAAGAAAGAGAATGAGGTAGTGTATTATGTTTTTAAAATTAAAAAAATACATTATACAAATAAATTTAAAATGAATTACTTAATTATTAAATAATTAAGCAAAGAAAAAAATTGATCCATGAGACGAAAAAAGAATAAAAAGAATTTTAACATTTGAAAAAATAAATAAAATATGTATTATGTTGATAGTGACCCGTAAACTACAGCCTAATATCATGTAAATTTATTTAATATTGTATAAAATATATTTAAAAATATGTTAATTTATAATGAATGATTCAATTATAAATGAATAATAATCATAAATATGCAACTATATTATATTTTCAATTGAAATTGTACTTTATAAGGAGAGAGAAAATGAGGTAGTGTATTATGTTGTACAAAGTTGGTGGACCAATGCGAGTGAAACACTTGGTGTAAAAGATAAAAAGGTGAAGGGTTATTTTGTTAGTTACCAAAATGTCCATTTTGTAGTGTAAATTTGTTTTGAGGAAAGGGCAATTTAGGGAGTTTGGCCAATCTTTTAATATATGTTAGATAGTAGATAGTAGATTGATTTGTAAATATTTTTAATAATTGATACTTTTAATTGATTAGTAAACATAAGACAACTTTTAATTGATTAGTAAGAAGAGAGCAATGCCTTCTTAACATTGTTAATTGATTTGTAAATATTTAGTAATTGTAAATGTAAATATTTTTAATATTGATACTTTTCATTCTTTTATTAATAATTATAAATGTTATTAATAATTGATTTGTATATTTTTTTAGGAGTTATAAATAGTTAAATATAAGACCACTTCTGTGATTTTTAAGAGAAAAGTTTTAATCATAGATGAAAATTATTATCATGTTTGAGAGTTGCAATTTATGTATTTGTTCTAACTTATTGTATTTGTTGCAATTTATTGGGTTTATTGTTATTGATTGTTTGATTTGTTTTATTCAATGAAAGAGATGGGGAGATTTTTGGTTAATAGAGAAAGTATTGAGAATGTGAATTTTGTGCAATCGGAAGTCAAATTACAATCACTACCTAATATATTATATACAAAGAATTTTCAGTATTTAAATTTTTGCCCAGACTTTATAACTTTTCAGGCTTCGCCAATGCCAGCATGTGAAAGAAGATAAGGTCAATCTTCTGGTTTACCAGTATGAACTCTTCAAAATGAAGGATGATGGAGACATTGAAACCATGTTATCTAGGTTTCAAGTTCTTGTAACAGGCCTTCAAGTTTTGAAAAAGAGTTATACAATTGCAGATCATGTCAAGAAGATTCTAAGGAGTCTTCCTGTGAGATTCATACCTAAAGTCACAACTATTCAAGAGGTTAAAGAACTGAATACTTTAAGTCTTGAAATTATGATAAACAACCTTCAGAGCCATGAAACAAAACTAAATGGATATGAGCCTGTGAAGATGTCCAACTGGCTTTAAAATTTGTTGCTGAGAAATATGGTGGTAAATCTTATAGATCCTCAAGAGTTAGAAAATCAGAAGAAGCTTCTGATGAAGGAGGTTTTAATGATGAGGAAATGGAATTTATCATTAAAAAATTTCAACATTTGGCCAAAAGGAACAAGAGATTCTCTGGTAGAAGCAGTGGCTTCAGAGGCTCTAGTTTCAAAGACAAAGAAGATGACCAAAAGATTGGCTACAACTACAACAAGCCTGGTCACTTCAGATCTGATTGTCCCGATATACAGAAGGACTAATCAAAAAAAGGAAGCTTCCAGAAGGACAACTTCAGAAACATATTCAAGAAAAGTCTAATAGCAACATGGGATGAACTTAATAATGAAGGAAGGTATGACAAAGAAGAAGGAGAAGCAAATCTGGCGTTGATGGCTCTCACATCATCTAATGCAGAATCTGAATCCTGCTTTGGTTCAGAGTCAGACGAAGAAGATGAGGTATTTTTTAACTTATCTCGTTCTAGTCTTTTTTCATTCACTCAAGGCCTCATCAATCGTTCCAAAGACAATGAATTGACACATGAAAATATTAAAATGAGATCATGATATTTTGAAAAAAGAGTTAAAAATGTCTCAAGACAAATTTGAATCTCTTGAAAAAGATTATAAGGCTCTCTTAGATAAAGCTTCTGATAAAATATTGGATGAGCATAGAGATGTCAACTTGCCTCCGTTAGCGGAGATCCCTGTGGGGATTCCCCGTTTGGAGCCCCCAAAGATGGGGAATTCCCCCCCCCCCCCCCCCGCAGGGACGGGGATGGGGAACAAAGTCTCCCCGAAGACACTTCGGGGACGGGGATGGCGTAAATATCCCCCGCCCCGTGGAGTCCCCGCCCCGCCTAAAATAGCATAGTATCCTTAATTTATATATAATTTTAAATTATTATGTAAGTCTATTTGTCATTTCTTATAATTAATCTTATATACAAATTTAAAATATATATGTATTGTTAGTAAAAGAGTGAGATCTAAATGATTATTTCAATTTTTTCTTAGTCTGAAATTTTGGTGGTCATGACACTCAATATTATAGATTAAATATTGTTAAAATAATATATTTATCATAAAGGAATAATTTCTAAATTTGTTGTGGTTAGTTTTCGAAATTTTTACTACTAATTTGGTTTAAAATAATAAATAAAAAATCATGTTTATGGATGACCGCATGAACCTTGGGGATCCGTGGGGACCCGCGGAGATCCGTGGGGACCCGCGGGGATGGGGATGGGGGACAAAATCCCCCCGTAGCGGGGATGGGGAATAGATTCGAGGGCGGTGCGGATCCGTGGGGACCCGCCGGAATCCGCGGGGACGGGGATGGGAGACAAAATCCCCCCGTAGTGGGGACCCGAAGCGGGGATGGGGAATAGATTCGGGGGCGGGGATTGTGATAGGAATGTATCCCCCGCCCCCGCCCCGCCCCATTGACATCCCTAGATGAGCATGTGGTGGCTCTTCAAAGCTTTATCACAATAGGTCTTGAGAGAACTAAACTTACTTCCATGATCAATGGAGTAGGTAAGAGCAAAGGAGAAGGTCTGGTTTATAATGGAGAATGCTCCAATGTCCAGATTCTAAAGAAACCCTTAGATCCTTCTTCTTCAAGCAGTGCTCAAACAATGCTAAGAACTTATTGTGCCTTCCTCTGATAAGGGTAAGAATTTGACCCAGTCAGAACCCAAGATTACGGATTTAAAAGATCTGGATAAATCTGCACCTGAGACTTCAAAGTCAATGGTTCTGAAGAAGTCAGATCCCAAGAGTCAACAATTAAAGGTTCGGATCATATCAGAACATAAGGTTCAAAAATCTGAAGTTCTGAAGAATCCAGGACCAATGACCTCTAAGTAAAAAGGTCTGAAGAAACTAGAACAAAAGACCTATGATATTTTTTGGATGTGTTTCCGTTTGCGCATATATTTTGTTTCTTTGATGGTTTCCCCAACAACTAGTATCAAAGCTAACGTTCTGATCAAGATAGGAAGTAAGAAAAACAAAGGTTTCGCTCAAGGGAGGAAGGAAGAGTAGCAAAATTTGTGATCAATGAAGGAAGAAGAGAAGACAAAAAGATTGAAGAGTAATAATATTACGGATGTGGTTAATCATTATATTAATCTTAAACTCGTTGAAGACGAAGTTGATGACAAAGTGAAGAGTGTGAGACTTCAGATTAAGGGAGAATATGTTGGGTCAAAGAATGTGTTCATCAAAGTCCCACACCGGGTAGTAGGAAGAAAAACGAATTGGATTATTAATATAAATAGAAAGAACTAATTTGAGTTTTCTTCACCACAACAACTCTAGTCTTGCGAGTGTAATGAATTTTGGGTAGTTGTGTGTCATGTGAAGGTTTAGAAAGGGTTCGTATCTTCCAGAAAATGGACTCCATTCCACATCCACATTACATTTCAACCGACCCACAGAAGATGGACTCCATTCCAGCGCATGATGAGGTCGAACATTGCTTGCCGTATCTTCCTGAGCTTGAAACCAGTCGTTTTATCTGTGTACCGCACATAAGCCTAATTTAGTCGCTTTTTATTGCTCATTATGCCACACACAATCATTCCTGTTTTTCCAAATAACATCTAACATAACCGCAAATCTACCAGCTAATCTTTTATCTTCCTTCAAATAGATATCAAAGATAAAGGACTTAATGTCCTGAAAAGAATGCAAGCGAGATTCTATAAAATACTGACTCAGTAGAGAAAGGTAGTGAATTTAATTTTTGTTGTCAATGTAAGAAATTCTTTAATAAATGATTTATAAGCACTTTTGTAAGCTCTCTTTAAACCTTGAAACATATCATATAATTCTAATGAGTTTGTAGAGTCGAACTCACTTAACTGTAACAAAGGAAAATATCAATATTGTTAAATGTCTATATCCATTTAATGATGATATAATGTACTTATGTAAGTTATGTTATTGATGATTTAGTTTTAGAGAAATGCTAAGCTTACATATAAAAGCTACACTACACCGTATGTTTCTACGGTTTGACTTGTTTTTTATTTTTTTTAATAATTATTTTCATGCATAGATTTTTGTGTCATAACAAAATTGTTAGAATAAAACTAAGGTGTATATACGGTGTAATTGAATTTGGTGTAAGCATAGCACATCTCTTAGTTTTATTACTATGATACACGAGTCACACTACAAATTATGTAATGAAATATGTGATGTATTTTGTTTGAAGGTAAAAGTATCTATGCCCAAGTATTCACATAGAGCGTATGTCATGAGTTAATGTCTTAAAGAATTTACAACTTTTTTATAAGCTAGAATTTGTTCCTTGTGATGTGATGCTCTCCAATTTGCATGTACAATTTCACAAGATTTTGCTGACTTGTACCAAACTAGAAATAGAAGATTGAGCACATTAAATTAGGACTTCGGAGTTTGGATGGCCTAATCATGTGCCGCAAATTTAGGGGAATGGAGACTCATTATTCTTCTTCTGACTTTGACGGATACAGTAACACTTTTTCCTAGTTGGAGTTTCACGTGGTTTGCTATGAATTTAGCGCCAATGCTAAAATATTTACAACAAGTTTGTGACTTACTAATTTCGTAAACCAATGCTTCGAAAACTTCTATAGTATCTCTTCATGTTGAGTGTCAATTTTATAACTTTTCCTTTAAAAATACCTCAATGGTTGTTTAATTGATACTAGTAGATGTGTAGTTTGCTCGGTTGAAAAGAGGGTGCATTTAGTATGGGTCAATAATGTTTTGTTATATCATTTTTTGAATTTCTCTGATACTCCCTCTGTCCTAGAATGATAACCCATCATTTTATACAGATTAAGAAAAATGATTAAAAGTAAGAGACAAAATAATATTTTTACTTTAATACCCTTATTATGTATTGAGAATGATGAAACTTTTATTATTTAGAAGATAAAATTGAAAAATGTACATTGGAAATTGAAATAGGTCATTTATTTTAAGACATCATTTTATTTCAAATGAGTCACTCATTATCTAACGGGGGAGTACTATTGATATAATGATATGTATATATTAGTATATTACAGACGGTTTAGAGTGATGATTGGTAACATATTTATTATTTATTATCAAATTTTATTTATAAATATTTAATATTTTAATATTAACACTCCCTCCATTTTTTTAAGTGTCATTTTAGTATAAAATTCTCCAACCAAGATAGTAGATTATTAGAGTTGTTTTTTCTATTATACCCTCATTTATTTTCTTTTTCTAAATAAATTCACTAATCATTCTTTTTTTTCAATGACTAATTAAGGAATTTATTGAAAAAGTAAGGGTATAATTGACAAATTATAACATTAAACTATAAAAACGACACTTAAATAGAAAAAAAAAATCATCTAAAATGTCACTTACAAAGAAACAGGGAGTAATATATTTATAAGGTCATTAATTCTTTAATTAATGTGAAATCATATAAAATGAAACTCAAATATTTATCTTCTTCATCTTCAAACATTTATATTGTTAATCTTCATCTTAATTTCATTGAAGAATACAAAAATTTACAAAAAATGCAGAAATTTGGACAAACACAGAAAGACATTAGTATTAGTATTAAAGGGAGTGGAGATAGAATATTATTCAATTAAACAGGATTAGTATTGAAGGTAAATTATTATGTAAGAATACATGAAAAATAAAATAACCAATAGCTTATTCAAATAATAGTATAGCATACACCAACTGACTATAATGTAATTAATTATGATGCAGTTAATAATCAAATATTCTTGCTACGACCAAGTGGCTAATACTCTTGTCAGTCGAAAATCGATTGAGTTGTAAATCGATTTCACATAAATTTATTTCAATATCAGTTGGTTGTGATGTGAAATATATATATTGATATATTAAAAGTGAGTATTGAGATTCGTATTAGATGAAAAAGTAAATGTTGAATACTTTATAATTGAGATGTTGGATTATGAAGGAGTTTGGGGATCATCACATTGAGCTTTCAACAATTAGATAAAAAAAAAGTAAATATTGAATACTTTATAAGTGAGATGTTGATGAGTTGAACACCACATATTATAAGATTTATGGGCTCTCACACTTATAAATGGGAGTCCATTCATCCGATGGGCATGCTCCCCTTTAAATGGAAGCGTTTTTTCCATCCTATCTACTTGCACTAACGTTGCTTGCACTCAATGGAACACGCCTCCTGAACACTTGTTCGAAAGACTTTTGATACAAGGAGACTAGTCGAATCAAACTCTCATTGTTGGATCATGAGGGGGTCCGAAGATCATCACACTGGCTTTCAAAACTCATTTTAAATGAGTTGGTTACCAAATATTAACCTAAACCCTTAAGACATTGGATTTATGGGTCCTCCCACTTAAAAAGTATTCAACAACATCTTTTTCATCTAATGTGAGCCTCATTACTCACACTTGACATACCAACACCAAATGATCCATAGGTCCAGAGTGATGTCGCACATGCGATTCCCATACAAGATAGGGGGTGCTCGGCCATGGGATATTTGATGTGTCTCCAGGTAGTTATGTGAGAAGAACGCATACCACGACTCCCTAAGAAATAGTTAGTCTACAATCCTCCCCCCATAATAAGGGGAAAGGGTTGTTGCGCCCAAAGATTTTCCTAAACCCTAGACCCAAGCGCCTTTTATATATCCCTCTCCTCCACCGGGAGAAGAGTGAGATTTGAACTGATACATATCATATTGTATGTAGTGCCACCTTAAAACATCACGCTACATATAGAGTCCTTCACCTCTTTCACCTCACGTGAGTCAGTAGGTCCTCTAAACCACAAAAAAACAATACCATATAGGTAAGTCCTAACCACCGTATACTGTAATATACCTACTAAAACCTACCAGTATTATTATCCTTGCAAAAGTAACCTACACACTTATACTTTTTTAATAAGTACACAATATATTAATTTCCATGCTCCCTGGTGACCCAACCGTCTAACACACAGTTGGTCAGTTACATTTCTTTTAATTACTATATCATTTTAATTTAGAAGAAAATTCTCAAATACTACCGAAGTCTGTTATAGGAGGGAGTAGTAACATGTCCTTGTTAACTATATCAATTTGAGACCGTTGTTTCTACATAATCAATTAATATTTAATAATGATGTTCTAATCCTCAAGTTCCAATTTGATAGGAATCCATTGAAATTAAAACGTGTTAAACAAGTCACCAAGTGAAGCATCAAAGTCCTTAGATTCATTACCACATTTCAATTTTCCATGAACTACCATCTAAAATAACACGTGCAAAGAGTTTCCATTCATCTAATACTATTACATGGTCAAAGAGTTCCCACAACTCAACACAAACTCATCAAAACAATTCAATTAACATAGCCTTCATTCTTTCTTGCAATCCTTAGCCTTTTCACACATTCCACAAACTCCCTGCTTAAAAAAAAAAAACAAGTTAGAACTATTATCCCACACTTATATACGAATACCGGACACAACACTTGTTAACTGCTCCCTCCATCCGACAATGAGTGATCCAAATGGAATAAAATAATGTCCCAAAATGAATGAACTATTTCAATTTCCAATACACTCTTTTCAATTTTACCCTCTAATTAATAAAAAGTTCACAATTTCCAATACATAATAAGGGTACTATAGTAAAAACGATATTCTCTGTCTTACTACTTTTTTACACTTTTCTTAATCCGTGTGAAATGGTGTGCTGGGTCACTCATTATGGGACGGGGGGAGTATCTTATATCAGACATCAACACACATTCTATCAAACATATTAGTCTGTCAGATATTATTATTCAACTAAAGAATTCTATCAAACATATTAGTCGGTCAGATATTATTATTCAAGTAAAGAATTCTATCAAACATATTAGTCGATCAGATATTATTATTCAACTAAAGAATGTAAGAAAAATGTTAAATGAAAGAGAATGAGTACATACTTCCAAGAAACATCACCTACAACCCTCCAATTATCTTCTCTGTCTTTATAGAACAATGAATATTCTGATCCAGATTGAAACAATCTTATACCAGAAACTGAGTGGCTACCTGAATAGTACAATCAGTTAAAAATATAGTAATAAACTATTCTAGAAAAAAGCCATTTTAGTAACAATGTGTCGTAAGTGCATTATTGAGATTGCTTACCAAACATGTCTTCTAGTTGAATTGCTAGACTTGAATACCCTCCATGATCAAGAATACAAATTTTCCTACCAATGGAGACTCCATCCATGTTAACCTTCACATAAGCCCATCTCTCATTGCTCTGAACCCCTTCTATCTCTTCATCAAAGCTTTCTTGAACAGATCTCGAATGCGCCGTGCTTGAGTTCTTGACATTAGGCCATTCCATAATATCATCATCATACACTGAATCCAAACCAAACATCATTTCATTATCATAAAAGTAAACACTATGAAAACTAAGAAAAAGAACTTAAAAACAATGAAATCATACAGTTGGTTGAAGAATTATAAGCATCGTGATGAACCGTTCCAAGACTAAGACCGAGATCAATTATGCCATCATCGTGTTTATCTTGGTAGAAAACCGAGTGAAAATTCGAAGAGTTCAAAAGAAAGCTAGATGAATTTGAGTCCATTGAATTTTAGTACTAGTCAATGGTTATGAGTTTCATTAGTAGACTTAAGATATTTATAGTGAATTGGAAAAGCACATGGAAGACAAGAAAACCTACTCCATTATTAATCATTGAATGCATAAAGCTTATCTTCTGTTACTGTCAACATGGAAGACATGGTAAAAACAAAACAGCAAAAGAACAAGGGATGGAGAAATTGATCCTTTACAGAAGTTATTCTGGATTATGCTACCTAACATTGCTACAAATGTTCAGAATCTTGTGTCAATTTTTCATTTGTGACAGTAAATGGAAAATGTTATGTCAACATTGAAGGTAATGATGTACCCTTCTGGCAATACATTTATCATAACTGCAGTTTCTGAAATTTAGTAGCACAAGTTTCAGTGTAATTAAGGCATGGTTGGTGCATGCACTACTAGCAGAAGTTACATTGCTACCAACAACGGACACAGGAAACACGACACCAACATTGACAAGTCGACATCAGTAATAATTTAAAAAATTAATAAATTAATATAATAATAAATGTTGGTATCAATTTCGAACACAGGCACATACACACCTGTTTTTAGAGGTGTCGAGTTACTTTGAAATTATAAATGGTTTCTTTATTCAAAATCATGTTGCAGAGTCATCCTGACTAATTAAATGTTAGTGCAAACATGCACTTGAAGAGATTCACTAACTTCTATAAAAGTGTTTGATAAGAAGAGTTTGGAGTTTAGTGGTTGGAATTTTGAAAGTAAACTTGATTATTGAAGTTTAGTGCTTGGACTTTTGAAAATAAACTTGATTATTAGAGTTTAGTGTTTGGACTTTTGAAAATAAACTTAATTATTAGAGTTTAGTGCTTGGACTTTTGAAAATAAACTTGATTATTATTAGAGTATGGTTGAATGATACATTTTGGTGGAATAATATAATATTTTAAGAGAATTTAAAATAATTTAGACAAAATATTTTGTTGGGATAAAAAAAAGAAGAAATGTTAAATTGATGTAAATCAATGACATATTTTATTCAAATTAAATTTAATAATTTTAAAAATGACATATAAAATAAAATAAAAATTGATATTCCTCTCAAATTTCATATAATAGAATATGAATATTAAATTTAATATTATTTTTTCAAAATTTATAATTTGATCTCTATATTTTAAAATTTTACAAATTAACCTTTAAATTGATTTTTAATAATTTAAAATTTTATAAGTTAGTCTTTTTAAATTTTTAAAAATTGTATAGTCTCTACTTTTGAAATTTTAGAACTGACCTAAAATTTTTAAAATTTATAAATGACCCCAAAAAGTTTAAGAATGAATCATAAATAGGTTATTTATAATTTTCAATTAATACACTTTTGAAAAGTTTACAAAACATTTTATTTTGTTTGATTAAAAACTTAAATAAAATTAATACAGAAATAGATGGCAAACGAGTAATATACTGCGTCGCTATTCTTTTTTAAATGACAAAATCAATTTTCTTTAAAACCCGTATTCATAAATTCAGGAGTTATAACATTGTTATTCCTAAGTCTAGATTATTCGTAAAAGATCAATTATTTCTGGTGCTAGGAAGCTAAAAATGTGAAAGACAAAGGGATAGTCCTAGGAAACTAAAAATGTCAAAGACAAAGGTGTCGCAACATGTTTTTTCATGTTTGATCATTTTACTTAAAACACCTTTGAGAACTGTTTGTCCCACAGTAAAATCTTCAATCTTCATTTCCACCAATGAAAATTTTTTAATCAAGTTCACACAAGCATGTTTCACTCATACTCATTCGTACGCACTAGAACATCTAAGTGTCAATCTCCTCCCATGTGAGTCAATCAAAAAATTTATAGGCAACTTTTTCTTTTACCGATACTCTAACATGCAAAATATATTTATTTATTTCATTTTTATTATTATAGTAAATATCGTGTTTCTATTTGAGAGTGTTTATGAAAATAATATATAATATGTTTAAAAGTTATTTGCATGACCCGTTCAAAACAGCTCATAAAAATAAAATATAGTTTATATAAGTGTTTATCGATAAACATTTTTTGTATACACTGAAAACATAAATCACTTTATGTTTAATTCACCATTAATTAAAATCAATTTTATAAAACTAAATAATAACAATACTAACAATCAAATCTTATCATTAAATGAATCTATTTTACAATATTAAATAATTTAAAACTAATTTTTATGACCACATAATCAAACACGGTGAGCAAGGTGACAATAGATAAGAAATAAGCATAAAGTTCTCTAATTTTAGAACATCTGTTTGAGTTATCTTCATACTATGTGACATGACTGCCACTTTCCAAGGGAACAGCGATTTGGTTGGATTCCAACATCCCATACCATCCTGTTTTTTCATAGCAACACTTTCATTTCTCTTTTTTATGAGTTACAAGTAGAAAAAAATCTGATGCTTTATTAGTTAAACTGCTGAATTACAACTTGAATATCATCCCAACAAGTCATATAGAATATAATTCAGAAAACAATTTTCTATACCTATGTCTCTGACAGGGTATTACTAGCATTTAGCAAAACAATTAACATCCAATGCATCCACTTTTAGAGGACAACTAGTATCTAGGTGTAAAGTTTTAAATAAAGTCAAGGATTGATTTAGATATTTATTGAGATGTCAAGATCAACAATGGAGGGACCCTTGAAGACAATGTAGAAGGTGAACCCATTATTGACATCTCTTGCTGGCAAACAAACAATGCCCTTGTATCTAGCTTTTTATCTTCTTGCTATCGACATACAGTAACCTTTTCTTCTAGTGACCACAGTGTGTGTCTGTTGCATGTTCCAAATCATGTCTAAGGCTTTGTTTGGTTCAATTATTAAGAGAGGGCAAAAAAAAGGAGAAATAGAAATCCCTCCTAAAAGTTTTATATTTGAACTTAAATAGGCCAATATACATTCAAGAAACTTGTAAGATGTTCTGTACATGAATATTATAACAAATCAGCAACAATGCTGAAATTTTTTCTAAAGGACTATTGACTTGTAATTCCTGTAACTATATCTTTGGTAGTAATTCAGCCTTCAGAATGTGAAAACTTGATACTGCAATGCACGAAACTCGAAAGGGCTATAAATTCATCTAACTTTCTGCAACGGATAATGTACCTAGTAAAAAACAACCAGATAAATGATCTTGCGAGTGCCATTAACAGCCTTTGGTGCGTGCTGCATAAGAGATCTAAGGGGATGTACAAAAGGGAATAAGAAACTCAGACCTGTTAGGAATGATTATCAAGCATGACCAAAGAAGAATGTATTTAATGAATTGATGGAGATTGGTGTCTGTTATTTCTCGTCGTGACAACTAAGAAATTCAATTATACTGGGATATACTTGCTCCACTGCCTGCGTTCAATGTACGTATAATAAACATCACAGAAAAAGCAGCAATAGGTTTTAGAAATAACATATACCGATTATTTGTGTCAAAACAATCCTGATACTACGAAACAAAACAATTCATGCTTAAATGAGATGTTTTAGGGACTAAAATGATTATTTTCACTACAAAACTAGTTGATATCAACAACCATTTTCCAATCTAAGATAATATTAAGAATGAAAGTAAAGAGAGTAAGGAAGTACCAGTCTTCCTCCAACCAAATCATAATGAGCATAATGCGGGCCTTCGGGATCTCCAAAAACTTTATAGGTAACTAGGTGTTCAGGAATTAGTTTTACAGTATCTGCTCATAAAAAATAAAAATAAAACCTTTTGAGAATATTCATTTCTTGAAAGCCCGGCAGGAAAATAAAATATCTACAACTAGGATATGAAAAATACCTTCCACGGCTTCAGGTGGGCAAATCAAATCCTGGTCTCCGGCAATAGCTAAAATAGGTACGTTGCTTTTGTGTAGATGGTCCTTGTAAAAAAATGTCCCACTCCTATCGCATAAACCACGCTCTCGAAATGCAGTTGTGAGTTGTAAGAGAAGTTTTGCAGGTATTGTGCCTGGCAGATGCAATTGTATTTATTCGAAGGTGATTTATAAGTTGGTTAGCCAAACACAATTTGCTTAACTGGAGAATAAAAAGGTGTGTGCAAAATGCATATACCGATCTTATTACAGAATAAAGTTCTTCTAATCTCAGATATACCTACTTGCTGATCGGAGCAAAATTGACAATATCTAGACAGCACATCTAGCAGGATTAGATAAGTACTTAAATTTGATGAAAACCAGTCAAATCATCATGTCCTGATCATCATATAATTCCTAAATAGTTTAATATCTTACCCTCGAACCCAAAAAAAAAATAGCGTACCCTCCTACGACCTACCGATGCCTTTTAGGTCCAAAGGCTTAGCCCTTGTTATATTAAAAAACGAGAAATAATATCACTTTTTCAACATACTTAGTCATCTTAGAATGCTTAAATGAAGTTATATTATCTCCCTAATTAAAATCCATCTGAATATCCTCTGTCAAGATTCTATATAATCCATCTTGTACGATTATAGATTATATATGTAATTTATTTGAGTAGACGTATTACATCTTTTTATAAAATGTGTGTATAACCGAGACTAGGTTGTTAATCGCAGATAGCGACGCGTAGTGCCGAACCCCAAAATGCTATAGCGACATAGCGGGATGACTGCTATTGTGGAGACTAAAAAAAACAATGTATACAGTAAACGTAAATCCTAATAACATATATAAATACTTAAAAATAGAAAAATACCCTAATTTAAAAGAACAATTATACTTAATAATAATACTAAACTGACATATCCCATCAAAATGAGTTCCTATCAAAAGTCGAATTATATAGGTATTCAAAATAACTAAACCAAGTTCTAAAAGTAAACAAAATGAGTTATTTAAATCACATTAGTTCGTGCTATTCTTCCCGTTGAAAGGTGCTCACAAAAATCACAAACAATTGTTTCCTTGCTCTCATCTTTTAAGAGTGCAGAGTTGCACTGCCAACCAATATCAAGGTTGTGTCACCAATAGGTTTAAAATCATCTTTGTTGTTGGATGTTGGTATTACACTTGCACAGGTAAAGGATGATGATAACATGGTTATCAAAAGAGAAATCGGGCAAGGCAAACAAAATAGAGTCAGCAGCGTCTTGCTTTTTATCATAACTCTCTTGCACAACATCATCATCTTCATTGATATTAACTCAAGACATATACACATCAGTAGCGTCTTGCTTTTTATCATAACTCTCTTGCAATATTTTTTTAATATCCGTCCGATATTTTCCTGCAAGATTTTACTTCTTCCCTTATCGCAAACTGATGTTTCTTAGTTCTTGTTATTCCTCGTGTTGAATGGTGGTCACCAAACTCACAAACAATTGTTTTCTTGCTCTGGTCTTTATAAGAGTTACTTTGGCAATGACAGAGGATGATGATGCCGTGGTTATCAAAAGAGAAACAAGGCGGCAAGGCACACATTACAGAGGTTGTAGGAGTGAAACATAGCAAGGAGAGGAGGCGAAGCCGAACTAAGAATCAAAAGAGAACATGGCGGAGCAGAGGCAAATGATGAAGAAGCAAAGAAGAACGGTGAAAAAACAAATGAAAAAGACTACGAATGCAAAAGATACAGTGGAATAAAAAGCCTGTGCACAAGCCAGTTTTACCTTGTGCTGAAATTCAAAATAATAGGAGGGGTCAAATTCCTACATCCCAAGTCCTAACCACTTGTTAATACTAATAAGTCACGATGGCTCTCAAACTAACATGTCAAGAACCAATTTTCCTGAACACTTAAATAATTACTTGATGGTACACAGAAATTTTTAGATTTCTTTGAGATAGAAACTTACAGAAGTTATTCATGACCAGTCTTTTAAATAAATCAGGATCCATCATGCCCTCGGCTGAAATCAAAGTATTTAACCATGTCAGTGCATATGGTGAACGAGATGAAACCTCATAAGCTGCTACCAACAATGCCCCTAAAGGAACAACAGGTACACTCAGAGCCTGTGCAGGATCTGCCTGTTGAAAAATGACTTCATTAGTTCCTTGCTAAATATTCTGACAAGTTAACCACTAAAGCTATGAAGGAGGTAACAAGAAAAGGATAAAACTATCCACTTACAAGAGGCAAGAGTAACTTCAAAGTTGATTTGGATGATGTGTAGTCCAGAGATGATGCCAGGGTAACTACTGCAGCCAATCTGGATTCTTTTCCTTCAGAACCTTATATGAAATATGATGATAACAAATCTTAAATAAATAAATAACTTAAAAATTTATTTGTACAGTGCTACCAGCAGGCCTAGATTTATACCACTATGTATGCTCACTAGTAAAATATGCCATTATGTATTGACAATGTTTTTAAGAAGCTGATATTATAGTATAAAAGCAACAAACACGGAGTAACCCGTCTATCATGGAAATATATAAGAGTAGACGTAGTTTAGCATTATGTAAGAAAGATGATCGGACCATAGTTATCAAGATGCCAATAGATATATTTCAGATTAAATCCTAGTTTCACTAAAAAAATTATAAAACAAACTCAAATTCGGTTTAAATTACATTACACCCATGTTGCATAATACAATACAAACACTTTATTATGACAATTCTGGTAAGAATAATTCACAACCAGATTGCATACATTACACACACAACACGATAATGACAGAACATTTACAAGGAATTACAGACACTCCAAAATTTGAGAGTTTGGCCTCTCTCCCCTTCCCAAATGTTCGAGAGTCGGGTCTCTCCTTCTAACTGCTCAATAATTCCAATCTAATCAACCCCCCTCTCTTTCCCTATTTATTCTAAACATAAAACATAACAGATCCTAATAATATAATAATTACCACTAAACTGCTACTTATAATATAATAAATCCCACTTGAAAACATAACTGCCCTCTAATGGGAGGTCTAACATATACTTGACTCGATCGTACCATATATCTATGTATGGACTAAGATGGTTCTAAAGTTTGGTCTTTTTGTAATTCATCAAGATATATAGTTGTGTTTTAGACTGTTTATATGTCAATCAGGAAAGCTCAAGTTGAGTTTAGAAATTGATATAGATTAGTGTTAGTTACTTAACCACAACTACTTAATGTATTGGCCATAGATGGCCATATCACTATGATATCAGCCTCCTACGGAAATTTCCAAATCCAAATCCTACACCTTTGCTCGTAATTAAAAAATGATTGGGGATTATAGTTTAGAAAATAAGGTATGTTGATTGAGAGAGTAAAAAATAAGATGATAACTAATAAAAGAAAAACGGTCTGGTAAATCCGCACTTTCAAAAGCTGGAAACTTACCACACCGTGACAGCATTGAATATAGTAAGATGCCACCCATGGAGTGTCCAATTGCAAGCAATCTCCCATCTTTTGGTATGCTTTGTTTCAAAATGTATTCTATCTGTATAGATAAAACCCAAAAAGTTCATATAAGAATAAGATATATGCAACCAGAGGAAGTTTTCTCTAAAGTTTGATTATCACAAAAAACGAAAGGGGTTGCAATTCATATAATTGTTAACCACTGAAAAAGGAATTACGAATGTGCAACATTGCAACATGATCAGATGTCACCTCACCGCTGCAGGAACATCTTCTTCCAAGTAATGATCAAAGTCCCAATTGTACTTCACCATCAAGTCCAGTTGCTTCTGAAAATCTTCTATTGTAGCAGTAAAGCGAGCTTGCAAATCAAATAATGGAGGCGAAACGGATAGCTGACCTGCCTCAATAATATCTACTATCTTTTCACTCAAATCTGTTATTTGACTAGTAATGCCAGAATTTTGTCTTGTTTCCAACAAAGTTGCAAGCTTTCCCCTTACCTCGTTGAATTGTTCATATAATTGAGAATCCACCAAAAGTTTTGAAAGTTGATCAAGTAATCTGGCAGACATGACCTTCGCCTGACTTTCACCAAGAAACCCCGAGACTCTTTCTGACAAACGCGTAAAAGTCTCTGACAAACTAGCGACCAACTTCGATTCATCCCAAGCAGTAGCAAATCTAGATAGGTCTCCTACGACATCCACATTCTCTGTTTCTACTCCTGAGGCAGAATTGGAGACATCACCAGATATGTTATCCAATTCCTTTTTTGACGATATGGATCCATTGGTTGCATTTTCCAACATACCTTCCATATCTTCCATCTTCTCAGACATTGCATGGGCAGACTGTTCAATATCTTTGGAATCTAAACCCTGAACACTCAACCCAGCTCCACGTACTTCAAGAATCCAAGTCTCGAATCCCTGCCCAGACATGTGACGGGCAAAGGATGACTGCAGCACATATCATGTGTTAGTACAAAGCCTGATATAAAAAGCCAGAAAAATATGTAATGCTCGATAAAATACAACCAACCAGCTATGATTAGGAAGAGTATCATTAGTTACTCAGACATAGTTTAATTGCATAAAATAATACAACGGAAAAATGAAAATTTAACCACAAAGATAGATGGTTGAAGGAAAAACAGAGAATCAAAAGATGTGTTTTCATTGCATTCTTTAAAGGAATAGGAGTTCAGAATTTCCCTATCAAAGTGCAATTTAAAACGGTATATTAGTGTTTATATCAACAGTCAAAAGTCTCAAGTTCCTTTGTTCATAAACATACTACACTGTAATATTTTCATGCTAAAGATAAATATTAGGGTGTGAAAAATATACAGGAAAAAAAGACATGCACATAAAATGTCATAAGAACATTTCAGATATGAGTCATTTGATTGCCATACCGGTGATGCAAGACTGTATTTATGTAGAATCATCTAGTTGGCCAATTTCACACGCCCAAAAATATTTCAGGTTTATGGTTGCTGACTCAACCGATAACAAGTTTACTAGCACAAGCAACTTATCAACAACAACACAACCAAGCCTTTTTCCACTAAGCGGAATCGGCTACATGAATTAAACTACGTCATAAAGTTCATCAAAAACCATGCTTCTATCCAACTCATTAATCTCGAGATCTTTTTTTAATAGTTTCGCTTATAGTTCTTCTAGGTCTTACTCTACCTCAAGCGATTGGACTATCCTCCATCTGGTCTACTCTCTTTACTACATAATCCACATGTCTTTTCTCTGCATGCTCAAACGACTTAAATCTAGTTTCCACCATCTTTTTTACTATAAGTGTTAACCCAAAAATCTTTTTAATATTGTCATTTCTAGTTTTATCTCATCTAATCTTACCAACAACAAAATCCCATCCCACTAGATGGATTTGCCATATGAATTGGACAACATATTCATTTCAAATATAGACCTTTTGCCTCTAATGTTAATGACTTTACCTAATTTTTCTAGCTCTCTGCCTATCTCTAACTATAAGACTACTCTCTATCAAATCAACCTTCCATACTAGTTTTTCTGTGGGTCTTCTAATGCTAAAACACAAACACCAACAAACATTTGAGATGCAAAAATTGAAAATGAAAGAAGACAAATAGGAAAGTAGGACAGGTAGAATCAAATGAAAACTACATACAGAACAAAAACAAACACAGTGCACAATTATGAAGGAGGGGCTAAGAAAAATCTATATACAAATAAGATGACAAGAAAAGAGAGAAATAAAGGTTCATTACCTGAGGCGAAAGGTCATATCCAACAGCATTAGTCCCTACTCCAGACAACAGCAGTAGAGGATGATTTCTGGGAGGTGCCTGTGAAACAAGTATTGAATTTAATTTTAAGTTTTAGAAAAAGAGAGCTCGTAAATCTTGATACACTCAAACCTTTTAATCAATTTTACAAAGAATAAATTTTATCAACCCATCTATTTAAATTAACACTTTATCGCATTGCTTTATACTAGACTTATCTCATTAAGTGGGTTCGACTACATGAATCAGCTTATGTCATAATGTTCTATCTAGGACCATTTTTCTATCTCAATCGTTAATCTCGAGATCTTTTTTGATAACTTTGCTTATAGGTTTTCTAGCTCTTCATATACCTCTAGTTGTTTGACTCCTCTCCATTTCATTTACTCTTCTTACCACATAATTTATAGGTCTTCTCTTTACATGCTAAAACTACTTAAGTGTTACCCCAAGATGGTTATAAAAAAAGACAAATTATAAAGCGCTTTGGAGTTTGGACAAACTTTATATCCTCGTAGTGAGAAATCAAGAATCTTGTTGTTTACCTTTAGTTTATTTATCTGTCATGATATGAAGAATGTAGCAATGAAGCATATAGATACAACAACAACAATCAATCAATCAATTATTCCACTAAGCGGAGTCGGCTACATGGATCAACTTTCATCATAATGTTCTATCTAGTTTCTACCCAAATCGTTACTCTTAAGATTTTTTTTAATAACTTCTCTTATAATTTTTCTAGGTTTTTCTCTAATTCTAGTTGTTTGACTTCTCTTCATTTGATCTACTTTTCATACCACAAAATATACAGGTCTTCTCTCTACATGCTCAAACTACCTAATTCTATTTTTCATCATCTTTTCGACTATAGGTGTTACTCCAACACTCTCTCTAACATTGCCATATTTGCCTTATTAATGTCTAACCTTACCACACATCTAACGCAACATCATCATCTCTACTACACTCACTTTATTCTCGATGTTGATTCTTAACCGCTCGATATTATGTCTCGTACAACATCGCAGATCTTACCACAGTCCGATAAAATTTTCCCTTCAGTTTGAGCGGTGTTTTGTGTCATATAAAATTCCTGAAGCCCTCCTCCATTTCAACCATCCCCAGCTTGAATTCAATGGTTTGCGTTCCCTTCTATTTCTCCATCTTTTTAAATTACAGACTCAAGATACATTAAACTGTGTGACTAATTGGATGATATAGTCTTCAACTTTCACCTCTAGATTAGAACCCTTTTTCTTTTTGTCGAACTTACATTCCACATACTTGGTCTAACTTTTGCTTAGGCAAAAACCTTGTATTTCTAAATCTCATTTCCAAATCTCCAACTTTTCATTTGAATTCTCATTCGACTCTCCAAGTAGAATTACATCATTTGTAAAAAGCTTGCATCTCGGTGTTAGCTCTTGGGAGTGTTCCATGACTACATATAAAATTAAAGTAAAAAGGTAGAGACTTAAGGTTGAACCTGATGCAAATCTATTGTAATGGGACAATGGTCCATCTCTCAACCTTGTATCTGCACACTAGTCGATACCCCTTCACACATATCTTGGATAGCTCGAATATATGTCATGCTAACCCTTTCTTCTTTAGGGCTTTCCACAAAATTTCTTTAGGCAATAGGAACTATATAATATGCATTCTTCAAATAAAAAAAAATTTAAGTACAAGCCTTATTGATCCATCTGATATTGCTCCATCACCCATCATAGTAGATAGATTGCTTCATGGTTGACCTCCCAGAAATAAAACCAAATTAATTTTCAGTGACTTGAGTCTCTTTTCTTAACCTCGTTCAATCACTTTTCCCCATAACTTCATGGTATGATTCTTAAATTTAATCCCCGTATAATTTGCACAATTATGTATATCCCCTTGTTCTTATAGATTGGAACTAAAGTGTTTCTTCTTCATTTATTGGGCATTTGCTTTGACCTTATAATTTCGTTAAAGAGTTTGGTGAGCCACTCAGTACCTCTATCTCGAAGAATTTTCCACACTTCAATAGGTATGTTGTCTCCCTCAATCGCCTTACTGTTACTCATCCTTTTCAACACTTCTTTAATCTCTTATTTCTGAATTTGACAATAATAATTATAGTTTTGATCCTCTTCTCTAATGTCGAGCTTGCTAGAGTCCGGTGAGATTTCATATCCTTCATTAAATAAATTATAGAAATACACTTTCAACCAACCTTTTATATCTTTTTCCTGAACCAAAATTTTTCTTTATTCATCTTTGACACACTTCACTTGATCCAAATCTCTTAGCTTTCTTTCTCTTCTCATAGCAAGCCTATATAAAGATTTTTTTTCCCACTTTGATTACTAAAGATTGGTATAATCCGTTAAAAATTTGAATTCTTGCTTCAGTCACTACCTTCTTGATATGGTCTTAACTTTCTTATACTTTTCCAGTTTTGGTATTTTTACACCTTGACTATTCTTTAAAACAATTTTTTTATTCTAACTTTACTCTGACCATTTTGATTCCACCACCACGATTTTTTACCCATATATTTAAAACCTCTTGATTCTTCCAATGTCTCTTTAACTACTTTTGTAATCACATATCTTACGTCATCTTATTTCACATATCATTTACACTTCTTTGTCGTTGTCCAAACCCTCCTCTAAGATTTTGGATTGAAAACTTCCGTATTTTTCATGTATCAAGTAATATGTTACTAAAAAAACTAAGTAAATTTTATGAATATAATTACCGAGAATGCAAGAAAATCTTACTATGGGTATTTAGGGAAAGAATATCATGAAGTGACACCACTGTGAACATACATAATCATCAAGATAGTATCACATAATTCAACACTTTGAATTGATCAATTTTGCATTCCATCAAAATAATTTCAAGTTTATGAAAATTTACAAAGTAAGTGATAGTTGATTGAATGAAGGATGTAACCTGGGGACAAGGATGGTAGCGCCATAGGGCAAGCTTCCAATCGGAATTGGAAACGGAGACATAGTGAAGTTCGTCGGCGGTGCAAACGGAAGGCTTATCATGGACGGCGGTGGAGAAGGCTCTTATACGGAAGGGAGCGGTGGCGCGTGGAAAACGACGGAAGGGTGAAGAGATTTTGCAGAGAGAGTAGATTGGATCGTATTGGATGAGTCCCATGTTTTGAAGTTAACACTCACAAGAAACAACGTTGTTGATTTCGGTGCTCTTTTTCACTTTCCTTTGCTTGTGATTGTTATTTGTGTTTTTCTTTGAAAATTCAATTTTGGGATGTTCGAGTCCAATTTTTATGGCGGTTGACATTTGACAAGGTGGCATAATACTTATCACAATTAATAAATATTGAGTAATTTTTCCCACCCAAGATCAATTTAGGATTTACTTGCTCAATAGAAGAAAAAATATGAACTTTGGATTTACAAATGCAATTGAGGATTATCAGGTGTTGAGTTATTTATGGTTGATACACTTGCCTCTTATTTGAAATTAGAAAAGAGAAATTGAAATTTTTTGTAAAGATTTCATGATGCAAAAATGACTTCCATGTGGTGTTGTAGGTTTTTGGAGCGGTTGTATAGGGTGGCTATGTAATGTTTACAATTCTACGTTTAAGTTAGTGATTGAATTTTAAAAAGGAATATTGTAAAGTATGAAAAGTGTATATCTTAAGTATTACGCATGCAGATATGTTGAGAATCAAGTGTGAGAAAGAAGTCTCACATTTGTTACAAAAGGAAATAATAAACATTTTATAAGTGAGAGAACTCACACATCTATCATCTTAAGATTTTATGTGAACATGTGGTGTGACTCTCAAAAGGTGTGTCTCAAGTGTAAAATGCTCCCTCGTTGACCCCCCCCCCCCCCCCCCCCCCCCCCCCCCCCCCGAGTAGCCTCCAATAGTGGTATCAGAGTCTTTGGTTCGAGAAAGGGATCGACTTACTTGCAGTTGAAGAAAGTCAACAGATACAAGTGAATGTGGAAGATACAACTTTCACATGAGAGGAAGCATTGTATAGACTCGCACTTGAGGGGGTGTTGAGAATCAAGTATGGGGAAGAAGTCCCACATTGGTTAGAAAAGGGAAGAATGAACAATTTATAAGTGAGAGAACCCACACACCTATCACCTTAAGGTTTTAGGTGAACATGTGGTGTGTCTCTCAAAAGAAGTGTCTCGAGTGTAAAATGCTCCTTAGGTGAACATGTGTGTATGTGTCGGGTGATTATTGGGTCTTACTCCATCTTGCACTCATATTCTGGGAATAATAAATGGGTATTTCCTTTATTAGGCTTCTGATCAGCCTAAAACAGTTGCTCCTAAGACTTGTTGTGACATGTCGAACAAGAAGTCTTTAAAAATCGGTGTCAGCATCACAATGCCGGTTTGGTTGCCTTAGGAAAGTGAGAAAAGTTCAAGAAGTCGGTCGTGAGTGGAATGGGGAACACGTGTATTAAATGCGTCTCCTATAATTGAGATGTTTCACAAAAATTTCAAATATGTGGCTATATGTTCGCAAGTTAGAGTGTGGCACCCATCTAGGGTGCTCAAGTGTCGTTGCATTTTCCAAGGTAAGATCAGGCCATTGCCTTTCATCTCTTCATTTTTCTTTTAATTTGGACCGTTGATCAACTCACACTTCTTTGCTTATATAAAGTTTGTTTGGATTTTTGGATGAATTTTCGCTCTCATTATAAATTGAAACACGATTCGTCTTCGTGAAATCCTTTTTTCCTTTCCTGGACTTATGGTAACTTTTGATCATCGTGTTATTTCCTTTTATCGTAGTAGTTATGGATTAATGTATTTATAAGTATGACAGGTGCATCGATCTGTTTGGTTTTGATTTTGACAACACTCTTAAGAGAAGTTGTCATCAGTCTTGTTGTCCAATGCTTGTTGGTTTAGATGATATCATCTAATATGTTGATCAAGTGTTGGTGTTTTAATCAAGTGAGGGTGCTTAATATGTTGATCAAGTGATGGTGCTTGATATGTTTATCAAATGGTGTTGATTTAAGATCAAAGTGTCATCTATTGAGATGATCAAGTTATGTCGCAATTGAAGTGTCTGAAGATCATCTTATGTAGTGATCAAATGAATGTGCTTTATGATTAAATTGTGTATTCAAGTTTGTGGTGCTTAGAGATATAGTTATCTATCTATTTGGGAAAGATAACACCTTATGTCAAGAGGCGTTTGGTGAAGTCAACAAAGATCTCTGATCAAGCATTTCATGTGAAGATGAATGTTATCATGAAGAGTTGTCTCAAGCCTCATTAGAAGAAGATTCAAGATTCTAGTGAAGTGCTACAGTCAAAGATAATGTGGCAAGGAACCACAAGCTTCAGAGTTGCGAAAGAGAGGAAATGTGAAAGTTTGTCGAGTCAGTGTCAAGTTATTAGTGTTTGTAAACATAAAAGACTAACTCTCGACTTTACTAAGGCAAATCATACATGCATTTTCGACCCTTTCCAAAGCCTGTCTTCTTTTATGAAAATCAACATAAAATATTTTTGTGACTAGCTAATTAACTACGAACTCAAAGTTCTTTATGAAGGCTTTTTACATTGTATAATCGATTATTGTTGATGCATAATTAATTTTTAGCTTTTGTAACGCCTCATAATCAACTATTAGGGTTAGTAACTGACTAAGTAATGACTCTTTTTAAAACCTTTTATTTTTGTATCTCAAATCGATTATTAGACTTGCATAATTGATTATTAGACTTTAAAAGTCCATGGATTGTTTTTCATATTTGAGCCACCTTTCATCCTATAAATAGATTATTCCTTATTCATTTCTCATACAGCAAAAAAACATATTTGAGATATATTTCTCTCACTCTCCTCTTTCTTTCTTTTTTTATTTTCTCACATTTGCCTTAGTGTTTTTTTTAGTGAAATCTTCATATTTGTGAGGTAGTATGGTGTAGGGGCAAAATTGTAAATTCCTATTAGGAGAAATTTTGTTTTTTTTGTGAGCTAAAACAATTGAAAGTCTCTTGTTTGGTTGTTCAGGTAAACCAAATAAAGTCTTTGTTTGGTTGAAAAGGTCTTTGTAGTTAAAACTTTAGTCGGTTTGTGAGCTTAGCTTGTTATTAAAAGCTCACAGTTGACTGTGGAGGTCTTTGTAGTTAAAACTTTAGTCGGTTTGTGAGCTTAGCTTGTTATTAAAAGCTCACAGTTGACTGTGGAGGTCTCAGTAGTTAAAAATCAATATTGGTTGGGAAGTTAGCCATTGAAAAACTTCAATCCTTATGTAAAGAGAATTGTGGGAAAATTCTGTCAAAATCTCACATCATAGTGGAAACTCTTAAGAAGGAATTTTTTGGGAAAGGAATAGGTCACTTAATTAGACTAAATCTCTATAACTTAACTATTTTTCTCCCATCCTTTAACTCTTTACTTTTTAGTCATTCATTTTTGCTGTAATTTCATTTCTTATCTCTGATGCTTTTACTTTGTTTGTTTTACAAAAGATTTTTAAACATTATCTTTGTAAAAGATTTTGTTTTGGAAATAAATTTTCAAAGTCACACAATTCACCCCTCCTCCTTTAGTGTTTGGAGTCTCATGTCCAAGATGTGGTATCAGAGCCTAACTCTTATTTACAGACTAATCATCTTAGAAGGAAGATGATGACTACAAACACTTCACCTTTTAACAATGGTCTTTTCATGAATACACCTCCTCTATTTGATGATGATAGGTTTGACTTATAGAACACAAGATTTGAAACATTTGCCAAAGCTAAAGATTTTGAAATGTTGGATATTTTAATCAATGGTCCTTTTATTCTTACCTTCGCATTTAATAATGAGGTAGTAAATAAACCTAATTTTGATTGGACTGAAGAGGATTTGATAAAAGTCAAACATTGTTTTAAATTTAAACACCTTTTGATAAATTCTTTAATTTCCAAGATATTTTATTGTGTTTTTACATAAGATTCCTCTAAGGAAGTGTGAAGGTTATCTTCACATATGGTGCTCAACCATTGGAAACCTTGGAGGAAATGTTAGAACTTTAGTATCTAAAAAATATCTAAAAGTTAAGAATTGGGATTAGAAACCTAATCTAATCCTTAAATCAAGATATGGTAGTGTTTGTGATTTTCAAGAAAAATCTAGGAAATAAGTCCTTGAAAAGCTCAACAAGTTGATTAAAATTTTGAAAAAAATGAAGGAATAAACACAAGTTTATTAGAATATGTTGAAGAAGCATTATAATCATTCCCAATTGTTTCCTTCTAACGAATAATTTTGATAGATGGACGATCGTCCGAAGAATCATTCAATGGAAATGATAAAAGAAATCTCGTGGAAATGAACATGGATAAAATCTTCATTTAGACAAGTTGATGTCGATGAAGCTTCATCTAGTAGAATATTCGAAGAAGCATCAATAAGAAAAATTTATAGAAATGGAGATGAAGGAACATCATCAAGAAGAATCATCGAAGAGAGAACAACCAGAAGAATGTCTGAAGAATCAACTTTTGGAAGAATCTTGAAAGATCTTTCATATCAAGTCTGCTAGGAATAAGAGGTAGCAACAAATTAATGATGAATTAATGGAAGAAACCTTGAGATATCCTTACAAATATTCATGTAGTGACGTCTTCAAATACATGACTGGTGATAAATTCGAAGACTCTTATGAAGTGCCTTCTCAAAAAGAAGATTTTGATAAAGAAGATCATGTGTGCCCGATGATACACTGTCATTACGTAATATTTGCGAGTATTTTCAACAAAAACGGTGGAATTATGAACAAAAGCAAAGCAAATATAAAAAAGAATAGAGCAAAAATGCAAAAGTGGTAGAAAGTTGGAACTTAAAAAAATTCCTAAGAAAACTAGAGAGAAAATCATCACCTGGATTTCTCATGACCACAATGACATTATCGTGGACACGATGATAAAGTATCATGATTGTGATACGAAGCAACTCGGTCGCGATGCTACTTTTCTCTGACATGCTTTTTGCACTTTAAATAGAAAAATGTGGAGACCTTTTAAGGGGTTACGAGTTCTAGGCAAAAAAAGTGACAACTCGAAGCATTTAACCACTGGAGAGCTTATTTTCCATTGGTTTTCAGGAATTCTTCTTATCAAATAACGATAATTGTTAATTTCACTATGAGTAGCTAAGTAATTTTTTATTAGGTATTTAGAGATGACATAATTGTACTATGTTGGATCATATGAATGTTTTAGATTGTTTGAATACTTTTATGTTATAATTATTGTTAATTCTTTGTGTTATGAATGACATTATATTTGGTGAAACTAACTTATGGGAACATGTGGAACAAGATGTTCTATTCACTTCAATTGAAGAAGACATGTCGAGAAAGATGTCCTATGCAAGGTCCATTTAATATCGCGTATGTTAAAGTTACAACTGGATCTGTTGAAGTCGTTTTATGTGCAAGTGCAGTATATTTTAGAATATTATGCAATCCTATGTGGCGCTTGATTTGTGAATAAGATATTGTTTTTGTTTTTAAGATATTTGATTGGTTTCTAAATATGGAGAATATTTAGGAAACTAATGATTGAAGCCCTATCTTCATGGAGAAGATTGTGGAGTATTTTATGGAGTTCCTCGTTATGATTCGAAACCCAAGTCTAGTCTAGAAGATTGTTTTAAATAGCAAGCATCAAACCTAGTATTTAGTGGAAATTACATTATAGTTTATGTTAGGGTTTGTGTAGTCTTGTTTATTGTGAGCCTCTCTAATATCACATTGATAGAAGAGTTTGGCGTTTTCATTGAGTTGTAAGTTATGTCTTCACTCATTAGATTTTAAGCATTGAGTGACTATGTTTTGGAAGTGTGTCTTTTAATATTTTGTAATTGATCATCACGATTGTGATTGAGGGGGATTGAGGATGGCCTCATACATATGTGATCTTAGGTAGAAGTATAGCACAGGTAGTGATTAAGTGAGAAGGTTGTAAACTGGAGGTTGTTTACGTGTGAACTGGAGGTTGTTTGCATAGTGCTTCGAATTAATACTATCATAGTGGACTTATCCCTGGATTGGTAGCCCCTATAGTAGGTATTGTTGATACCTAATTGGTGAACAATTACTTGTGTTCTTTTAAGTTTATGCACTGCACTTTTATATAACTTGTCATTGTGTGTTGTTTAGAGATTATTGTCTCGACATTTCTTAAAACATATGAGATCTAAACACCAGAATTTCAATTATTATTCAATTGTTTTTGTTCTTACCGCTCTTTGTATGTTGATGAGTGCACAAGGAAAATTTAGATGAGTAGGGACTATTGTCAGTAAGTCCACTGATCTGAAATAGGGCAATTGTTCAAGTTAGTAATTAACTAGAAATATGTAATTATAAGTTGTGGCTTTAGAACTAACGAACATAGAAACTCCTAGTTTAACTTTGAATTCGCCGAAGGGATTAGGGAATTATCGTATAAATTAGTGGGTTGTACGCCAAAGAATTGGGTGCAATGGCCTTGTTAATTCGCTGTAAAATTATAAAGTAACTGTTATTCATGTAATACACATTCATCAACAAATATAGTTAAGGGATTTGAAATAATGATTTAATCCTTCTCTATCGAAACATTACTTTGAATTTCTTATTGTGCTTATTTTTCATACTAGTCATAATTGAAAACCCCCTTTGTTTAATTTAATTCGCAATATTGTTATCTTGTTTAAATTTTCAATCCCTATGGAGACAAATTATTTTATTAGTTAGAACTGCATTAGTACACTTGCTAAGAAATTCAAAAAGTTTTTGGCGCCATTGTTGGGAATTGTCAATAATTTCAACAAGGCAATATTTGTTCTACGTTTTCCATTTTGAATTTTAATTTTTTATTAGTTATTTCTAGTTTAATTCTTAATTTGCACTCTTATTATGTCCTGTTTGGTGCAGTAATACTAAGGTATTGTTCATTTGTGTATGTCAGGTTCAAATTTGATGTTGAAACCCTTGGATTCAGAGATCGAAATAATAGTGCGGACACTTTGTAAAGCAAGACGAGAAGCACTACATGCAACGAAGAAATTTAAATAAGAAAGATAAGAGATGGCAAGTTCACCCCAATAACCATTGGGTGATTATTGCAGGAGAACTTATGCTTGACACATATCATTAGGCTTTCAACCAACCAACCATATAACTTTTGATATTAAAAGTTATATACTTTCAAGTTTGAAGGAAACCGCATTCGACGGGCAAGTGATAAGAGACCCTTGGGAGCATCTTGCTAAATTCTACGAGACAAGCTCAATGTACAAACCAAATGATGTAATTGTCGATCAAGTAAAATTACGTTTGTTTGGTTTTTCTTTGATATGTTGCACTAAGGGATTGGCTGCAACGCATACCAAATAATACTATTCAAACATAGAAAGAACTGAAAGACAAATTTTTAAAGAGGTATTACTCAAATGCTTAATTCGTGGAAAGGAAAGATGTAATTTCCAATTTTGACCAGGACGAGTCTGAGTCATTATCTGATGCATCAGAGAGATTCAAGTTGCTACTCTGTAAGTGTCCAAATCATAATATGAATGCTATGGAATAGATGACACATTTTAGATACTGGAAACACAAACGAAAAAAGATTATAGATGCCTCAGTTGGAGGTGCATTGAGAACAAAGAATGGAGATGAGGTAAAAGTGCCAATTGAAAACATGTGCTACAATGAATATCTCTCAAATGAGAGAGCGGTCAAAACAAAAATGTATTCATGTAGTTGATTCAAACAAAGCATTATTTGCTCAAATAGATGTACTTTCTAAATAGTTAGCTGCATCTCAACTTGGCCAAGCGAATGTGAGTCAAATTTAGACAATCAGGTGTGATTTATGTGGAGAGGGACATATAGATGGAAACTGTATTCCGTGGGTGGATAATGTTGAAGTTAAATATGCGAACATTCAAAAGAATAATCTTTATTCCAACACCTACAATCCTGGTTGGAAGGATCATTTGAATTTCAAGTGAACGATAATCAAACCTTGAATGCTAATCAAGGAGTTCAACCGTTTCCTCAAGCACCTTAACAAAAATATCACCTCTAGATGAAACCTTGTCCAACTTCATGAAAGCAACTCGAAAAAAATTTGAACAGGTTAGCAAAACTCAAAAAGACATGTTTAAAACTATATGGCATATGACACAAAATCAAATCACGATGAAAAAAACACTGAAGCCTATATAAAAAAATTATAAATTCAAATCAATCAATTGTCTCGACAAATGACACCACACGTTAGTTCAAGTGGGGGGATTTATTGGTAACGTCGTATATAACCCAATAAATGAAAGTTGTAAAGCCATTGAATTGAGAAATAGAATGACACCTTTGAAACCAAAAGGGAGTGAGGAACAAAAGAATCGAGCGAGGTTGAGAAAAAGAGTGAAAAAGAGGTGATAGTTGAAGAGGAGGTTGAGAAAAATTTTGAGGGAGAGAAAAATGAGGTAACTAGTGAGCATGAAGTTAAAGGACATACCATCGACTAATTCATAGACAAAAACTCACCCTTTAGAAGAACCAATAAATAAATCTTGAATGAACCAAATCTTGAGCTACCGGATTAAATTAAACTACCATACTCGATTTTGAAAAAGAAACCTAAGAAAGAGATGGAAGTGGATCACTTCAAAAGTTTTATGGATATGATGAAAAGATACAGGTCAATATTCCATTTTGTGAAGCTCTCGAACAAATGTTTGTTTATGCTAAATTCATGAAAGAGCTCTTATCGGGAAAACGGAAGTTGAGAAATGACGAGAACATCGCTTTGGCAAAAGAATACAGTGCTATTATTCAGAGAAAGCTTCCACTAAAACTCAACAATCTAGGTAGGTTTACTATTCCTTTTTCTATTGGTTCTAAGATGAGTTTGTTCATGAGGTAATTTTGGCAAATACACATTAACCACCAATGGATTGAGTTATTCTTAATTCAGTTGTTCAAGTTAAAGATGAATCTGATATGGAAGTAACTAAGTGTTTACTTCAACTTCAAGCAACATAGGTCAATAGCCCAAAAAGATCATGAGTTGAAGGAACTTCCAAAGCACTTAAAATATGTTTTTTTAGGTGAGAACCCATTACAACTAACGATCATTAGCAATGCTTTGTTCGAATTAGAAGAAGAAAAGTTATTAAGAGTGTTAAGAGATTACAAGAAAGCACTCGATTTGAGTGTAGTTGATCTAAAAGATATCAGTCCAACTTATTACATGCACAAGATAAAATTAGAAGAAGATATAAAGCTAGTAGGCTGTTCAACCACACAAAAGACTTAATCCTACCATGAAAGAGGAGGCAAAAAAAGAAGTATTATAATTGTTTGAAGCATGTATGATCTACCCGATTTTTTTTAGTTCTTGGGTAAGACCAGTGCATGTAGTCCCTAAAAAGGGAGGTATGACAATCATTCGAAATTAAAATAACGAGTTAATTCTGAATCGAGCGATTATTGAATGGAGGATGTGTATTGATTATAGATTGTTGAACCAAGCAACAAGAAAAGATCATTTTTCATCACCTTTTATGGATCAGATGATAGAAAGACTAGCGGGCCAAACTTACTATTGTTTATTAGATGGATATTCCAGATAAATCAAATCGTTTTAGATCCTTCAAACTAAGAAAATACCGCTTTCACATGCCCTTTTGGAGTGTTCACTTTTCTTATAATGCCCTTCGGGTTAAGCAATAACCCCTCCACTTTTCAAAGGTGCATACTTTCTATATTTTTTATATGATTGAGTCTTCTATTGAGATATTTATGGATGAATTTTATGTTTTTGATAATAAGTTTGATATGAAAGACTCAAAAAGTATCTTAACACCTATGTCATTTAATTTGATTATTGACAAAGACAAAATATGAGTGAACTTTGACATTACCAAGTATAAAGGTATTATTGGATCCTTACTCCATTTGACTGCGAGTAGGCCAGGTATCATGTTTAGCATGTGCATGTATGCTAGATATCAAGCATCACCTAAGGAATTCAACTTTAAGATTGTAAAACATAATTTAAGGTATCTTAACGATACCTTGCAACACGGTCTTTGGTATTCTAAAGGTAGTGCTTCTATCTTAGTAGGTTATTCTTATTTCGATTTTATGGGGTGCAAGTGGAATAGGAAAAGTACTAGTGGTACATGCCACCTATTTGTAAGCTGTTTGGTTTCTTCACACAATAAGAAGCAAAATAATGTTGCTCTTTCTACGGCCGAGGCTGAATATGTAGCTGCTGGGCGTCGTTGTGCACAAGTCTTATGGCTAGAGCAATAATTGCTAGGTTATGATTTAAAACTGGGTTGCATTCCAATTATGTGTGATAGTACTAATGCGATTAGCCTCACTAAGAATCTAGTACTTTATTAACAAACTAAACACATTGTGATCTGACACCATGTTCTTAGAGACCATCTTGAAAAAGGGATGTTTTTTTAATATGTTGACACTAAAAGTCAGCTTCCTGACATTTTTACAAAACCATTATCATCGGACCCTTTTCACAAGATCTGTAGGGATTTAGAAATCTTAGATTCCTCGTGCTTTAAATAGAATAAGAATTATGTTTAGTTTCCTTTTATATATATATATATATATATATATATATATATATATATATATATATAACACAATATACAGACAAGATACTAGAGCTACAGGATAATGTTAGGGAAAACAATATATATATATATATATATATATATATATATATATATATATATATATATATATATATATATATATATATATATATATATATATATATATATATATATATATATATATATATATATATATATATATATATATATATATATATATATATATATATATATATATATATATATATATATATATATATATATATATATATATATATATGTTCATTTGTTGGTTTACTACCATCTTTACTATAATCATTCATCTCTAGCATGTTTTGGTTATTCTAGTTGGCATTAAAGTTTTTTAAATGCGTGTTCTTAATTATGTGAATTTGACCATTGATATAGTTGTTCATGCATTATTTAAGTTGTTGATGCATTTTTTCACATGATAGTTTTTATCTCTTGTTGTATGTTGAATATTTTGTGTTGCATGTCTATTTTGCATTTTGTTACATGTAGCATGTTTATCTTTGTATTCTGTATCTGATCTTTGTTGTTGTATATCCTTCTTATCTTTTTAGCTATATGTTCATCTAGAATTAATTGTTGTGTTTGGTTGTTAGGTTTTTAGACCCATAACAATTTGTATCTCTTTTTTATGTTGTCAAAAGGGGAGAAAAGTTGTAATGAATCTAGAATTATTTCATGCATTATATGTTGTGGTTTGTGTGCAATATTTTAAGAGGAGCGTAAGCATTTTTCTTTAATCTCAAAGTCGACTCAATTATAAGTGAAAGCTCGTTAAGCATCAAAAAGGGGGAGAATAAAGTTTCATATCCCTAGGAAGAGACTGTTGCATGCCCCTAACATATGCAGGGGAGCACCCACAATACGGTTATTTTATTGCTTGTCTTGTCACTTTAGTTTATTATCCTTTATTAAGCCTCCCTCATGATTGCACATCTTTCGAATCAAATTTGAAATTGATTCGCTATTCGTTTAGCATGCATGAATCAATGGTTATGTTTGAACTCAATCAAGTTGCTTTTAATTAATTGCATGAGTTAGTGGAATAAAAAGTATATTTTTCTTGAAGTTAGGTGCAAAGAAAAATCTCAAAGTACTTTTGAAAACATGAAAAATTGAGACCTTGTGTGTTTGATTCAAATTTATCAAATTAAACACATATTCTAATTCAAATAAAACCCAACAGGTGTAAAAAGAAGCTTTTTAAAACAATTTGATTCGAATTAAGTTTTGTACATGATTCGAATCAAGCAACTTACTGGTCACCTCTACTCAATTTGATTAAAATCACACTTTACACATTATTCGAATCACACGGTATTTGAACACTTTTCTTAAGGTCTTGTTACAGTTGAATCAAATCACACTTTGTATATGATTCGAATCATAGGGTCTTTGATTCGAATCAAACCATAAATGAGTCAAAATTTTGAATTTGTTTTATTCCATTGACTTGCTCACTTGACTCAAACCATGTAATGTTCTTGATTCGAATCTAACCAACTTTTACCTATAATTTTGTGTTTAATCTCAAGCATATATAAAATCTTTTATCAACACTTTTCATGTGTGGAACTTCATAATCATTTGTGATTTTATGTGAAATCAACTTGTTCTCACTTTGAAAAAGTTCAAAACCCTTTGCATTCAAATTTCTTTCATTCTCAAGCTCAATTTTGTTTTTAGATCTTGATAATGTGAGATTTGTGATTGATCGGGAGGACTATGTTTTGAAACTATTTGTTCTTGAAGATTAAGTAAATATTATAGGTTGTTGCAAGATTGAGAAGTTTTCATTGGTGTTGACAATTTCCAGTGAGAAAAGTAGGAGGTTATTTTCTCTAGATTGCCTTGGTAGTGACTATGGGGAAGACTATGGTATAAAGCAGAGTTCTTCTCAGATCTCTGGACAATTCATTGCTGAAAGAATCAGTAGGATTAAATGGTTGATGGCTACAGACAAAGGCTTGGAGCAGAATTAATGATATTGGAAGATTCTTGAAGCATTGATCGAGCAAAGATTGCTCAAAAGAGTTTGGCGTAAAGTTGCATACACGTCAAGACCCAAAATTGAAGATTTAATTTCTTCAACATTATTATGGACTAATGATTGTACAAACTCTTTGAATATTTGTCCAATATAACGAAGCTATACAGGTCCCAATGGGAAACCGTTGAAGAATGCATGTAGACTCACGCGAGGACGACAAAGTTCAAACACTATAAATCCTAGTGTCATCTCTCTACATTTACTATTTCATTTAAATTTCATAGTATATTGCATGCCTGAGATTTCAATTTATAGAGTAGTTTATCGTTTATTGCATTTATAACGATTTATTGTTTAAGATTAGATTTAGTTAAAATTAGGACCTAATCGAGCTTTCGTAGTGATTAAAATCTGAAAAACCTGTTGAGTTAGAACTTACAAATTGAATCTTTATATATTCACTTCTTGTGAATTGTACGATGGATATCAATTGAATACCTTGTGTATCATCATTAATTGAATTTGTGATATTTGTACATTGATTAAGTGTTTAAAATTTAATTCAAGTATAATTCGCTCTATTTCACTTTAAAATATTTCGGTGTGCAACTCTTAAAACCTTCGATAATATGTTTTCAAAAAATCGTCTGAATTTTATTTGTATTAAAAGTCTATTCATAATGACAACTCTATTCATCCCCTCTAGATTGTTCTCTTACACCAAATTCTCCCTCAACAAAAATGACAGGGTTGGTCTGCAGATTTATCACCGCAACATAATTTTGATATCAATTGAATACCTTGTGTACAATATTTTAAAAACCGGACCGGACATCAAACCGGTGAGGGTACTAGGTCACTGGTTTATTGGTCGAACCACTGGGTCACTGGTCGAACCGCATGACTAAACCGGGTTAAACCAGATAACTCTGATGAATAGACCGGTCGTTATAACAAAATTATATAGGTATAAAATCTGTCGAACCGGATGATTTATTCTCTACAAAATATAACTAGTACATAAATTTTTTTGAAAATATCATATTATAAAAAAATTCACAAATTCATAATTTAAATTCAAATTTTACACATAGGTATCACACACAATCAAATGGTACATAATTATAAAATACAAACAAAAGTTTAATCGCAACATAATTTAATTGAATAATTTATAACAAAATAATTTCATTGTCTATTAAATTTAATTTCAATAAAATAAAAATTGTTTCAATGTTGGGATCTCCTTCTTCAATATCAAAATTATCTGTAACAAAATCAACCGCATCTACAATCATTTTTTTATTTTTTATTTTATTTATTATTTTAATTTTTAATTAAAATAGTCAAAATGACATTGTTTTAATTTTTTAAAATTAAAAAAAATTAAAAAAATTAAAAAATGCATTTAAACTACCGGTTCACAAAAACCGTCGGTTTTCCCGATTTTAGCGGTTTACACCGGTTTTGACCGGTTCACACCGGTTCAATGACATTCCCGATCCAGCTATTGAACCAGACCGGTTACTAGGCCGGTTCCCGGTTCGACAGCGGTCGGACCGGCCGGTCCGGTCCGGTTTTTAAAACATTGCTTGTGTATCATCATTAATTGAATTTGTGATATTTGTACATTGATTAAGTGTTTAAAATTCAATTCAAGTATAATTCGCTCTATTTCGCTCTAAAATATTTCCGCTCGCAACTCTTAAAACCCCCGATAATACGTTTTCAAAAAATCGACTGAATTTTATTTGTATTAAAAGTCTACTCATTCCCTCTAGATTGTTCTCTTACACCGAATTCTCACTCAACAAAAATGATATGGTTGGTCTACAGATTTATCACCGCAACATAATTTTGAAAAAAAGGGTGTAACTCAATTGAATTTTATATTAGTGATGTAAAAAATGCATATGAAGATACATTTCTAAAATTTAAGGAACATTTTCGGATTTTTAAAAGGTGTTTTTCCATCACTTAGGAGTGTCACAAGCAAGAAAATTTTACTTCGTACCCCTACAATTTTGTAAAAATGCCAACTTTACCCTCAATAGTTAATAACCATTTTACCATTTTACTTTTTACCATTCATCTAAAAAGTCAAAAAAATTCAAATCTGCACCCCTACGCACCTTCAATTCGGAACACTTCTGGTAAGTCATCCGGTTCACAAATTAACAAACCGGAACACATTATGCAAGTCATCCGGTTTGCTTTTTTTTCTTCCCGGAAGACATTCTAAAACTGTTCCGGTAATACGAAAATCAAACCGGAACAGATAAGCAAAGTGTTCCGGTGCATTTGTAATCAAACCGGAACGGTTTTGAAAAGTGATCCGGTGAACTTGATATCAAACCGGAACAGATTGGAAAACTGTTCCGGAACGCATTTTGTATTTTTAAATTTTTGGTTTTTTTTTGTAGGTATGGAAGTTTCGCTCCAAATTTGTCAGAAAAACGAGACAGCTATAGATACCACTGATGTTTTCACAACTTCACAGAGATTTGTCACACGGGAAGAAGTTATCCGCTGGGTTAAAGAGACCGGAATCAACAATAAAGTGACTGTTATCATAGCGCGTTCAGACACTGAAACAGGCAAAAGAGGAAGAAGTAACAAAGTTATATTTGCGTGCGATAAAGGTGGAAAATATAAGGATAAAAGTGAGACTCAAAGTGCTACTAAGAGATGTGGATGTCCATTCAAAATCAGATCGACTCCGGCAAAAGATGGGTCTGGATGGAAGGTTGATGTAAAATGTGGAGTTCATAATCATGGTTTACCAGATAGATTAGAAGGCCATTCATTTGTTGGTAGGTTGACAACAGATGAGAAGCAGCATGTTGCTGATTTGACAAAGAGACATGTTCCGCCTAGACACATATTGACTTCCTTGCAAGAGCGAGATCCTGAGAACGTCACTCGGATCACGCAAATATACAAGCATAAAAGTGTGATTGAAGCGGAGATAAGAGGTCCAAGAAGTGAGATACAACATTTGCTTAAGCTTATAGAGGAGGCGAACTATGTTTATTGGAGTAGGAAACGGGATGATTGTGAAGTTGTGAGAGATATTTTTTTGGGCTCATCCAGATTCGGTAAAGTTGCTGAATCTTTTTCCTACTGTCTTGATTATGGACGCCACTTATAAGACCAACAAATATAGACAACCTCTGTTTGAAATAGTTGGTATGACATCGACCGAGTTGACATTTGCGGTTGCATTTGCTTATATGGAGTGTGAGCAGACAGAGAGTTATATTTGGGTCTTGGATAAGCTGAAGCAATTGTTTGTGAAGAAAGATGTGGTTCCACAAGTGATTTTGACGGATAGAGATCTTGCTTTGATGAAAGCAGTTGAAGTTGTTTTTCCTACGACGCATAACTTGCTATGTCGCTTTCATATTAACCAAAATGTTGGGATGAAATGCAAGGAATATGTGATGAAAGACATGCGAGAGACGATAGGCACATTGTGGAAAGATGTTGTATGGGCTAGTAATGAGGTTGAGTATGGTGTACGGTTGCAATATCTTGAACAAGCATGCTTTGCTTGTACTAACTTCCTCGATTACGTGAAGAACACTTGGTTGATCCCACATAGGCAAAGATTTGTAGGCGCATGGATTAATCTAGTGCTTCATTTTGGTAACACCACGACAAATCGGTATGTCATAATTCTTAAAATATTTATTTAGTATTAATTTTTGGAATATTATATGTTTATACCTTCTTTGTTTATTTTAGGGTTGAATCTGCACATTGGAAGCTAAAGCAGATGTTAGGAAAGGGAAGAAACCAGTTGGGTATGATGTTTATAGGGATCCTTCAGGTTTTGAGTATGCTGATCAGGCGTCTCAATGTTCACAAAAACAATCGCAAGCATCACAAACTTCCAGGAAGCAATCACAATCAAAGAAGCAATCACAAGCAAAGGATGAGGATTTCACTCTTCAGTTTCCTTGTCATATTAGGCCATATATTACCGAGATTGTTAATGTTGTAGCAGATGGTAATTGTGGATTTAGAGCAATTGCTTCGTGGCATGGGTATAGTGAGGATGGTTGGGCAATGGTTCGTCGTGACTTGGACATGGAATTAAGAGAAAAGAAGGACTTATATGAGAGATTGTTCGGTCTAAGTTTATCCGAAGTGAGAAATGGATTGTTGATAGATCATGTTGGTTTTCAACCACCAGAGAAATGGTTGACACTACCAGAGATGGGTTATTTGATAGCGAATCGGTATAACATTATTCTTGTGCTGCTTGGTAACCCTTGCTTGACCTTTTTTCCTATGACAACAACATTTTCTCCAAGTGCTCCTACATATTGCATTGGCCTTGTCAACAGGAATCATTATCTTCGGGTAACCTTTATATATATTTTATTTAATTACTTATATAATTACTTATTTAATTACTTTGTTAATTATTTTTATGTCATGAAATCAGGTTAATATGAAAGAAGGCTTCCCGCTGCCACCCGTCACGGTAGATTGGATGAAGTTTCGTCTTCAAGTGGCGACATCTTGGATGTTAGGATTTGCTGGACGTCTTCAACATTGGCATCATCTTACGCCTATGTTACCATCACGTGTTAATATAGATTAATTAAGTGACTTTAATTTATATGTAATATTTTAACTAAAAACGTCTTAGATTGAGTTATTTTATTTACATCTTAGAAGTTTTTATTTTATTTACAAAAAAACACTAAATTATTATAACATTGAATATAGAACATTAAAACATGATAACAATAACATAGAATATTAAAACATGATAACAATAACATAGAACATTAAAACATAGAACATGATAACAATAACATAAAACATTAAAGCATTAGACTCTTGCAGACGATTCTGGGTGCACCAGCATCTTCAGAACATCCTCAGCAGACCTTGTTAGGTTTACCTCAAACTCGATCGGTCCCTTTGTTATCTTACGGCGGTGTGATTTCCACATGTCTTTCATATCACCATCACATTTCAACTCCACAATATTATAACTTATCCTTCCATCAACATCCATGTTCCAATTTTCACGATACCAGATTTTAGTCACCACTCGGTTATCAGTTTCTGGCAACTCTTCTTTCACCCAACTTTTAAGTGACTCGAGTCTCCCGCAATCGTTAGGTATTGAAAGCTTCATGGGTTCCTTAGTTCCAGTATAGAAAACAATTGTGTCAACCATAAAATTACCAAGAGACATTCTGAAAAATATGATATTTTGTGTCAACACTAGGAGGTCCTATTTATAGGCCATGAGGGCAATCTTATCCGCACAATATCTTATCCACATAATATCTTATCCAAATAAGATATCTTATCCAAATAATATAAACTATAGAATAAAATATAATCCAAAATATACAATAAAATATAGAATAAAACAAAAGACTAAAATCAACTATAGAATCCAAAATATAATCCAGAATGCACCATAAAATTATCCAAAATGTAATATCTAAAATAAAATATAACATAGTCAATGCTCATCGGCGATGCGCAACACCTCAAATAAGTCAGCATACGCGACATCATCATCCTCGGCCTCTACCTGCCGGAGATAACGACGAACCAGTGTGGAGGCACGAGCCCAATCTGGATCAGCTGGTCCTGCATCAAAGACAGGAACTGGAACCTCTCTACGCTCACTAGGTGGGGGCGGCACAACCTGAGGATGAGACACACGGTAATACCACTCTAAATATCCATCCACCGTCTCATGAGGGTATCCCACCGCCTCCGTACCTCTAATCACATCTGTCACGCTCTGGTGATAACCAATCCACTCCACAGCAATCTCATCGTTGCTGAGCGTATCAGCAGGAGGTGCAGGCGGGATATACTGGCGAATACCAAACTGGCGAAGACACCTATCGGGTAAGTACAACACATGTATGTCACCCCAAACAAGGAAACCTCTGTATAAAGATAGCTCGTTAAAAGCAATATGAGGTCGATGATCCTCGAATGGACGCCATATGACGTCTGTAGGTGTCAGCTGATCCAATATCGGTCTATATGCATCCACCTTGATGGCCCCCTGTCTGTAGAACCATCTCATCGCCCTCGGAAGCCCTTGGTTGTCTGACCGCCAATTTTCTCCTTTCCTTCCCAGAGTAGGAAAGTACTCATGTATCCAACACTGTTAACAAATAAATTAAATGATATTCATTCATACCAATGTTTATATATATATATATATATATATATATATATATATATATAAAATAATATAAATTATAATATATGAATAAACATATAATTAATTAAAAATAACATAAATACCTGTAGAAGAGTAGGATATCCACCGAGCTGCTTGCAACTAAACATAGATGCATCCTCAAGGTGGTGATAAAGAGTGGCCAGTGCCGCTGATGCCCAACTGTATGAACCAAGCCCACGTAGATCTCTAAACAATAGCAAATATCGGGCCTCAACCAGGGTAAATGTCTTATCCGCAAAAATGGTAGAACCTACCAACATCATCAGATATGCCCTGGTCGCGTAAGTCCAACTACCAGCAGCACGGTACTGCACGAATCTGTCATACAGCCACTGGAGTGAGTAATAAGCTCCCCTGCAAGAACGCACATGTACAGCCATGGCATGTCTATCCACTCCCAATAACTCACAGCCAAGATCAACAGCCACCTGCTCTGTGACATGCTCATCAGGATACCAGAACATACCATTGATAGGCAAATGGAGCAGGCACGCAACATCATCTAAAGTAATCGTCATTTCACCAAATGGCATGTGAAATGACGAAGTCTCAACATGCCACCTCTCCACAAATGCTGAGACGAGATTAACGTCTATCTTGGTCAGGCTAGTTCTCTGAAGAGAAGCCAGACCTGACCTAGACACGATAGCCTCAATCTCAGGTGGGAGCTGCTGAGGCACTCTCTCCTGGAGCTTCGTCCCGTGCCCAGCAACTTTAAGCTCCTTTTTAGAGCCTCTTTCCTGAAAATAAATAAAAAAAACCACATTAGAAGATATAATAATAAATTCTATTTAAAATAAATCAAATAATTTTTACTTACCTCTCCGTACCATAACCGGCGAGCAACATGGTCTTGATATCGAACAAGTAAAGATAAATCTGATGGTCCACCAGGATATCCAACTGGCTGTGGTGGTGGGTTAGAGGAACCAGCTTCATCGCGGCGGCGGCGGGTATGTGGTCTCCTGTCTGGTCCAAGTGTACGCATTTTCCTGAAAAAAAAATTTAAAAAAAAAAAAATAAAAAAAAAATAAAAAAAACCAAACCGGAACAGTTCCAAAAAGGGTTCCGGTTTGCAACTTAGCTAAACCGGAACAGTTTTCAAAAGGGTTCCGGTGGAGATGAAAACAAACCGGAACAGATTTCAAAAGCGTTCCGGTATCATAGGCAACAAACCGGAAGAGTTCCAAATTGTGTTCCGGTTTGGAAGCGAACGCACCGGAACAGAAACCAAAAGTGTTCCGTGAAGTATTTTTCTGAACCGGACCACTTACCAAATGTGTTCCGGTTTGGAAAGTTAATGAACCGGAAGAGTTTTCCAAGGTGTTCCGGTTTGTGTTTCGTACAGATAAAAGGATAGTGTTTGTTCAAGATCAGTAAAAAGTGAAAAATGAGAAAAAAATTTCCTATTTATGTAAGGGTAATTTCGTCAAAAAAATATGATTGTTGGGGTAGAAGGACAAATGTAGGGGTAGGAAGTAAAATTTTCCGCAAGCAATTCCTAAAAGAAAATAGATTCTAATATTAAGCCCAATCTGAACCCTTCTGAGTAGGCCCATTCAGAAAAGACAAAACTAAACCCATTTCAAAAACTAAAACCCTAAATCCCTAAATCCGTAGCTCCTGAACTCTACTCGCCGGAAAACACTGACGGAGTTGGTTTTCGGCTGACAAAAACAACCAGAAATCCAGGTTTTCCCTTTTTCTTATTCTCGTGATTGTAAACATAAATCCTTACCTTTACTTTTTCTAATCAATCAATAGTTAATAGTTCTAAATCTCACCTCATGGAAGCTAAATTTTCGTTTTTTAGGGTTTGAATTGGTTTACCAACACCGTGTATAGTAGCTTAGTGTTTTTTTTCACTAAACAGCTTAATTGAACTTTATCTTCAGGGAATTTGCATTTCAGAGGATATAGTTGTAGCAGTTTGTGTTGTCTGTGTAGGAAATTTCCATGGACCTTTTTGGTGGCAGTGATTCGGAAAATGATGATATCTCCAAAATCGAGATAAACCAGGATTATGCTCGTAGGTTTGAGCATAACAAGAGGCGGGAGGATCTCCATCGTTTTGAGGAATTAAAAAAGAAGGGTGTTATTGATTCGGAAGACGATGAATCGGAGTCTGAATCATCTGATGATGATATTGATAAAAGTTTTGATTCTAGAAGTACTACGAAATTCTTTGATGCGTTGATTAAAGTGAGGAAGAAGGATCCTGTTCTTAAGGAAAAGGATGTTAAGCTTTTTGAATCGGATCATAGTAGTGAAGATGAAGGTGATGATGAGAAGAGTGAACCGAAAGATAAGGGGAAAAAGAAAATGTATTTGAAGGATGTGGTGGCAAAGCATTTGATTGAGGAGGGGGCGGATTTTGGCGATGAAGAGGAAGAGAAAGGTGTATCAAAGAGTAGTAAGGGTAAAAAGGCAATGTCTTTGAATCAGGAAGAGACGGGTTTTGTGAATAGGGATGGGAAGAAGAGTTATGTGGATGAGCAAGAGGAGTTGAAAAGGGCTTTTCTTGAAGCAGTAGAAAAGGATGGTTTAGAAGATGGGGAAGGGGAGTTTTTCAAATCGAAGGAGAAGGGAGGTGAAGACCAAGTAGAGAGTGAAGACGAGGAACTTGTTGAGAAACTGAATGAATATTTCGGTAGAGATGCTGAAACAAATAAAAATTCTAAATTTCTAAGAGACTATTTCAAGAATCAAATGTGGATAGACAAGAATGTGGAGAGTTTGAATGTCGGAGAGGAAGATTTTCAAGAAATTTCTGAGGATGAGATGGAAATTGAGAGGCAGGAAGTGTATGAGCATAGATTTCAGGAAAATCCGGGAGATAGAGTGTTGGGTCATGCTCGTAAGGTGGAGGGGTCAGTGAGGAAAAAGACAAACACAAGGAAAGAGCAGAGAAAGAGCAAAGAGGAGAGAATGGCAATAGCACAAAAGGAAAGGGAGGAGGAGTTGAAACATTTAAAGAATGTCAAGAAACAGGAGATACGGGAGAAGGTCAAAAAGATCATGAAAACTGCTGGGATTAATGATGATGATGTTATCCCTTTGTCTGCTGCCGAATTAGAAGAGGAGTTTGACCCCGAGGAGTATGATAGAATGATGAAGAAAGCATTTGATGATAAGTATTATAATGCAGAGGATGCTGACCCTGAATTTTGTAGTGAGGACGAAGAGGACATGGAGAAGCCGGATTTTGAAAAAGAGGATGAATTACTTGGGCTTCCTAAAGGCTGGGATGAATCTGGATCTGATGGTGGGTTTTTGGCTGCAAGAGAAAATGCTTTGAAGGAAAAGACTGAGATTACTAGTGATGATGATGGTGATGTCGTTGAAAGTGATAATGAGATAGAGGAAATTCTCGACGAAGGTAGTAGTCGGAAGAGGAAGCGTAAAACAGCTCTTTTGGAGAAAGCTAGGCAGGCAATGATGGAGGAGTACTATAAACTAGATTACGAGGACACAATTGGGGACCTGAAAACAAGATTCAGGTATGCCAAAACAAAGCCCAACAAATTTGGCATTGGCTCCTCTGAGATACTATTGATGGATGACAAGGAATTGAATCAATATATTTCCTTGAAAAAACTTGCTCCTTACCAGGAGGAGGAATGGAAGCTTAGCAAACAAAAAAAATACATGCTGAAGATGAGAGCTAAGGAGATCCTTGCTGCAGCAAGTATGCATAAGAAGAAAAATAAGAAGTCAAAGGTTAATTCTAGCAAGATAATAACTTCATCAAGCAATGTTGTGGAGGGTGAAAAAGCAAACGCAGCAGACAATGTTGTGGAGAATGAAAATGCAAACACAGAAGAATCAAAATCAAAATCAAGGAAAGCCAAGAGAAGGGAAAACATGGCTAATTTAAAGTTATCACAGTCGAGGCTTAAAGCATATGGAAAGACAACATGAAAATCTAAGCGTATGGTTTGAGCAGGTAATTCCTTTAGTATGAAGTTAATTTGAATCAGTAGCATAAAAATGCTGACAGCTATTGTTAAATAATGATGATGTTGTTAACATTTCCTTTATGCGTAAAATGCAATTTAATTTAAATTAATATAATGTCTGTGATATTGGATTTTACTTTTTTCTTCTAAAATTAATAATATGTTTGTGTTTTCACTGTTTTGCAGTATTCCCATACTCTTATAGAAGATTGGAAGTTTGGACGTTCCAAGGGACAATGTTCTGGCCCAAGTTTTGTGTGTGGAGAAGTTTTTGTCTTTCTAGTTTTCTCCATTAGATGTACTTTATGTATGGAATTCTCAGTTATAGTCAAACTCTATCTTTGGGATCAGCAATTCATTTTTAACAAAAACTTATTGTACTAATATTTGTGTTTCCAAAATTGCATTCATAATACTGATTTAGGCATTAACAAGTTATTTGTAATTGCAAAACGGATAACATTAATATGTCCAATGGTAACTCAGTAATTTTAAATAGGTTTTGTTCCATTGTCATTGCTCAATTAGTCTTCAAAAGCCTGATTGTATAATTTAAGTTACACTTTTAAGTCAAAGTCGATCTTGGATAAAACATTAGACAAGTTAAAATATTCTCTATATACGTCAAATAACTCCAAAACTTTATAAATTGAGAAGATAAATTTCCAATCGGTATAAAGTTCAGAATCCATTTTAATGGATAATGGTTTGATTACAAACTTAAAGTCTATTTCTAGAAATAAAAAATCAGTATTTCACTAACTGACTAAAGGAAATAGATAATATTGTGTCTCTATCAAATTTGTAATGGAGAAAAAACAAACCAAAAATATATCAAAATTTTCTGCACACTTATAATCTACTATTTTACTGTCAACTTTCTTCTACAACTAGTTCATTCATCTTTCTGTCAACTGTCTCTGAACGTATCTGATGCATCAATCCATAAAATGTCACCAATTCAGTTAACTGTTCCACAGACATATTCGACATCATGTTCCTAGCAGCCTTCTCCCTCATCCGGTTTATTTTCATCTTTTGTGCATAACTTGATCCGTTTCTATATGTCGCACTAACCTGCTTTAGCCTATTCTCCTGCTGCGAACTCAGTGCTGTACTCGCCTGTAAAACCAAAACCAAACATTATCACATAAACATAAATCCAGTTTATAATAAGTAGTCTCTATGTATGTAAAATTCCGCAATACAAACGTTACGAACCAACATGACGGGCTTTTATATACTTTAGCAACATAATCCATGTAAAGAGTAGAGATTTTGAGTAACCTGTAGAAAGTCTACTCCGGGTCTAAGTTCAGAAATTTGGCTCACATGATTCACATCCTAAAAAAAACCACATAATTCATTATTCCATTGTTTTCTCAAGCCCTCTTGATACCTACAAATTTTAGCTCATCTATTCTCTACAGACACTTCGAACACGACCCCGACACTGACACAACGACATTTGTAATAATTTGAAATAAATAAAATGTAATCACCACAAGTGGCGGTGTAAGTGTCCTACCCCGGCATAGACACAAATTTTCTTAGAGGTGTCGGTACTCGGCGCTACATAAGGAGACTTATAATTATTGAGTTTTGACATCTATACTTGCCAATGCAATTAGTTTATAGAAGTTTATCTTTTGGCAGTCCTAGGAATTGTCTCATCATCTTGTTCTTTTCTTTTTTGAATATATTTGTGTATAGGAATTAATGACTGGTAGATTAGTTTATTAAGAAAAGGTGGAATTATTAATGGCCGTTCTTGTACAAATAAATACAGAAGTATAAGAACAAGTGATTTTATAAACTAATTGCAATGACCAATGAACAAAAACAACCATAGTGATTAAATAAGACAAAAACAGAATCATTTATATTTGTTCATCATATGAAAAGGAATATCACTAACCACTTATAAGACTCATCAAAATATATTTCTCATCTCAGCTTGTCCTAAACATGGAATCTCAACACCAACAACTCCATGTTATTTTTCTACCACATCTAACTCCTGGTCATATGAACCCTTTGGTTGACACAGCAAGGCTATTTGCAAAACATGGTGTTAATGTTACCATTATCACTACACAAACAAATGCCTTGTTATTCAAGAAAGCCGTAGACAACGACTTGTTCTCTGGATATTCTATCAGAACCTGTGAAATTCAGTTCCCTTCATCCCACGTTGGTCTCCCGGACGGAGTTGAAAACATCAAAGATGCCACTTCCCATGAAATGCTTGGTAAAATAATTCTTGGAATTACAATGCTTCAAAGTCAAATAGAGCTTATGTTCCATGATCTGCAACCAGATTGTATAGTCTCGGATATGTTATATCCTTGGACAGTTGAATCAGCCGCAAAGTTAGGTATTCCGAGGCTTTACTATTATAGCTCAAGCTACTTCTCAAGCTGTGCAACTCATTTTATCAAGAAGCATAAGCCTTATGAGAATTTAGTTTCTGATACCCAAGTTTTTTCTATTCCCGGTCTTCCACATAACATAGAGATTACTTCTTTACAGCTACAAGAATCGGTGAGGACCAAAAATGAGTACTCAGATTATTTTGATGCAGTATATGAATCAGAAGGAAGAAGCTATGGAACATTATACAATAGCTTTCATGAGCTTGAAAATGATTATGAGCAACTTTATAAGAGCACAATGGGGATTAAAGCATGGAGTGTAGGACCAGTTTCAGCATCTGTTAACAAGGGACACAATGAAGACCTCTCAATAGAGCCAAATTTGATTAAATGGCTTAATTCAAAGCCAAATGATTCTGTGTTGTATGTAAGTTTTGGAAGCTTGACAAGGCTTTGTTATGCGCAGATTGTTGAAATAGCTCATGGACTAGAAAATTCAGGTCATAGTTTCATCTGGGTTGTGAGGAAAAAAGATGGAGATGAAGACAAAGGCGGGTTTCTTCATGATTTTGAGGAAAGAATGAAGGAAAACCAAAAGGGCTACATCATATGGAATTGGGCACCACAGCTTCTGATATTGGATCACCCTGCGACCGGAGGGATTGTAACTCACTGTGGTTGGAACTCAATTCTTGAAAGCTTGAGTGTTGGTTTGCCAATGATCACATGGCCAATGTTTGCGGAGCAATTTTACAATGAGAAGTTGATTCTTGATGTTTTAAAGATAGGAGTTTCTGTTGGATCAAAAGTGAACAAGTTTTGGTCAAGTGTAGGTGAAGATGCATTGGTGAGAAGAGAAGAGATTGCAAAGGTTGTGAGAATATTGATGGGAAGAGAAGATGAGAGTGGAGAAATGAGAAGGAGGGTGAGAAATTTTGGTGATGCTGCAAAGAAGAGTATACAAGAGGGTGGATCCTCTTACAATAATTTGATGCAGTTAATAGGTGAGTTGAAATCATTGAAGACATCAAGAGGGCTTGAGAAACAGTGAGGGTTATTTAGGACAAGTTAAGTGCAATTAAGTAGAGTTTAATTCAGTAGTAATGAAAGTTTGTTTGAATTCTGTTAATTAGAGTTTGTGCTAATAGTTTACAATGAGTTGAGTATGATATTGCTATCTACCATGAACCTAGTTGGAACTATTGAGAAAATGAATTTTAATGTACATATCTATCACATTAAATTTGATTACAATATGAAGCAAAAGTGTTCAGATATATGTATCTCAAAAGCGTTAAATTGCAACTAATTCTCTATATTTACATTATGTTCTGACTGAAATTGATTTATCATATCATCTATTATAATATATTAAAAGTAAAGTATCTAATAATTACACTTTAAGCCCTCTGATTAAATAACTAAAACTTTTTAAATTTTATGGCTAAATTCGTCATTTTGATGAATAAATCAACCATATTCATTTGACATTAAATGCTGTCTGATGTGTCACATATTGAATGGTAGATTTTATTTTTATTTTTTTGTTTTTCCTTTTTTTAATTGTTATTATATATTATTATATTATATTTAGGGGTGTTCGCGGTGCGGTTTGGTTCGGTTTTGAGCATAAAAGTCATCCTAACCGCGAGATAAAAATGCATGCGGTTCGGTTTTATTCGGTTAATTTTTAAAAAGTCATCCAAACCAAACCAAACCAAACCAATGCGGTTAGGATCGGTTCGGTGGGCTGCGGTTTACACCATAAAATAAAAATGTACTGAAATTAAAAAAAAAATTTCATTCTTCCGTACATATATTACAGTACCATAAAAAAGAAGTTTTTCATACTAATTACACCAAAATAATTCATTCTTCCATACATGTATTTTACACCAAAATTACTACCATATAAGTGTATCATGTATTTTACAGTACCATACCATGTATTTTACATATACTACATACTAAATTACTAATATAACTTCAGTTTTTCATACTACATACTATATACAATTTTTCATACTAATAAACTACATACTACATATACAAGTATCAAATAACTTCAGTTCTAAATATTAATACAACATTACAACTTCAGGACTAAATATTATCAATACTACATATACACCAAATGCTTCACTAGAATGAGTGAGAGAGAAATCAGAGAATGAAGTTGAAATGTTGAATAGGAAGAAAGAATGAAGGAATTGTGAGTCACGTGACGTGAGTGTACAATATTGCAATTGGATTGGAAATATAATAAATTAATTATAGAAATTCAAAAGTTTAGTTAAATATGCGGTTTGGTTCGGTTCGGTTCGGTTTTGTGAAATGAAAACCGCAAACCGAACCGAACCGTGCGGTTCAGCCAAAAAACCATCCAAAACCATCCAAACCAAACGCGGTTTTTGCGGTTTTCGATTTGGATTGGTTCGGTTTGCGGTTTTCCTTTTGAATTGGTTCGGATATGATCACCCCTAATTATATTATAGGTGTATCTATTATAATAGATAAATGTCATTATTTGTATTGAAAATATAATTGTCTAATTGTTACCCTTGCTCATTAATACTTTTAACAAAAACTGTGCCAAATTCAAAAGTCACTTTTAAATGAAAATTAAAGTTCACCATTCTCAATGCACGTATAATTTGGTATTTAAGAGGCATACTTGAAAACAAAAAAAACCCTACACCATTTCATCATCTTTTCATTTTCTATACCTTTTCCATTTTCTCTTCGAACAGAAGCGCCTCTATCTCATTCTCTTTCATTTCTTCTCCAAACCCTATTCTCAATTTACCCCAATTTCACATTTTGTTCTTCCCCCAAATCCCAGATCTCAACCATGTTTGAATTTCAATATACAAAGTACCGATTCACGATTTTAGTCAATTCCATCACTATTTTGATTTGAACGGACAATACCAATGTTTTTGCGGCGCTTGATACTTTGAAGAGGAAGAAGAAATCAGACAAGGAGAAAAAGACCATGGCGTCCAAATCGCAGATTGTAAATGGAAGAAGAAACCGCCGCCGCCGAAGCACTAAAATCAATCTTCGCTGATGAATCATCCAACCCAATCCCAACAACTCTTCCACCGTAAGTTTCTGTCAATACTTCTCCACACCTTTCCCTTTGCTCTCTTATCCATCTTCATTTTCGAATTTGCGCAGATTGTTGAATGCTGAGCAGAAATTTGAGATGATTAAAAGCATCTGAGAAGAGTGCATTCAAATAAATAGATACATGGTTGTTACAATGTTAGCTGTAAAAAGAGAGCATTTGGAAATGATGTGACAAACATTAGCTTTACGAGGAATAAAATCGGTTTGTTCATGAGAGGAGACTTTAGCCAGAATCTTAAGAAGCAAAAGATGATGGAAAACAATAGTGGGCTTGGTCTTAAAGACAAAAATCAGACTTCATATCAATTTGGTCCTTTTGCTCTGACTTTTGTATCCAAATCCGTAACTTCATTTACCAATCTGTATTTTTCTCTCATTGTTTGTCTGTGTTCTCATTGTTTATCTGTCTGTTTGTATGTGTTCTAACCAGAATTTTTTGTTTTTATTAGATTGAATAAATCGATCTAAACCTCCTATTCTGTTTTTTTAAAAAATAATCTATGGAATACAATTACATGGATCTCTGATGTTATCTAATTTTTATAATCTTTTAATTTTGTCATCAAGGTACACGGTCTTATCCTTTTGATTTGGTGTTTCGTTTTCAATTCCACCGTTGGAAGCACTCATAAAACATATGGCTTCATTTTATTATAATACATAAGTTATTACTTGCTGCAGCATATGACTTCATTTTATTTGTACAATTCTCTAAATGGAGAGAAAAACTTCCCTGTCAGTATATACTTTACACTGCTATTTGTTTAGTATAACCTGGAAGAATAGTTTCATTGTACAACTGGTTAATGCAATATTGTTTTTATATTCAAAATGGATTCACATTCTAATTTAAACTTTTCTGTTACCTTTGCAGCCAGGCCAACTTTCTACAGCGAAGTTGTCGTAATGTTTATATTCAATGCAATTATGCTGTTTGCTTGTGAAAAAAACACAATAAAGACATTAGGGTGGCTTGGGTGTACAAAGTTTATTTTTGCAGACCTTTCATTTTTCTAAAGAAATTGTTCTGTGTTATATAGTTGCATTATGCAACAACAGATGGAGTTCCATTTCATTTGGAGTAAAAGTTGCTGACAGCGTACAACAATCATCGCCTTATTCATTTGGAACTAAAACGTTTCATCACTTTATTAATTTTTTTGATTGAATTAAATTTATTATTACTAAATGGAAATTAAAACATTTTACAAATTTTCAATCTGCTTCAAGTTTAATAAACACGTAATTAAATCACTTTATGCCTTTTAATTTTACATAATCATTTTATGCCTTTTAGTTGTTCAATGGCTTTAATACCAATTTTATTTCAATGTTCATTATGATTATTATTTATTTAAATAGATTATGTGGGTCTCTAAACATCACACATCTTTTGAATTATTCTCTTTTAACTCCTAATTACTATTTAACAAAAGAAAATCATTATTTAAAAAATCATGATTTAGTTAATTATGATTTTTTTTATCTTTCCTTGTGTGTAAAAAAAATATCATTTATAAACTTCAATTAAAAATAAACATTTAATATAATTGATTAAAATCAATTGAATAGTTTAATGTAATTGTTAAAATACCTTTCAAATTGATAAGAATAGATTGAAAATTTAAATAATATTTTTATAACTTCTACTAGAATGTAATTTATTGGCTTTCCTAATAATATTGATACATGCATGGGCTTGAGTTATAATGTTTCAAGTTTATTTGTGGAATTTAAATAAATAAAATAAAATCTATAAAATTCAAAATTACAATAACACGAGTACTAATTCCTTGCAATCATAATATGTAATTATTCCATAATTATTAATAGTATGAAGAAATATGTAATTATTAATAGTATGAAGAAATATGTATAACTATTTGATTATATCCCACAAAAAAAATAAATACTATCAAGTGACCGCTTTCAATTTTCAATGCATTTATAAATTTAAAAACAAATGATGAATTCAAAAAGTGACAAATAATAATTAAAAAAGTATGTATAGATTTCAAAAAAAAAAATCACTTTATAACATAAATTTATTTTATAATTATATCCTATAATTATAAAACAGACTAATTATAATTACTAAAATGGATTTTAGGGATATTGTTTATAATAGGTTTCTTAATTGTTCCATATTTTTATTGTATTAAAGTATGCCCATTTTATTCATGAACAATCAAAATTGTATAATAAGCTTTCAATAGCATATATGGAATAAATTAATAAACACGATAAATCATTGTATTCATTACGATATATGTTAGAACAAGATTTGTTCTGATCAATATTCTTAGTTTTGATGATAACAAGGATATGAATTTTGTGTGAGATAATGTGGTACTCTAATACATTGCAATTTCCCTTTCAGGAAATATATAAAGAGTATGCACAAATCAGCGCTTAGAAGCTTTGTCTCAGAAGGTTCAGCATGCAACATCAGAACATGGTCTGGCAAGACATCAGAAGATGGTCAAGGCAGAATCAGAACATGGGTCTATGAAAGCATCAGAAGAACTTGAGATCAGAAGCAGAAGCACTGAAGTTCTCATGGTATCACGCTCAGAAGCACTTCAAGGTCAGAAGACAAGAAGATGCTATGCACCAAGCTGTTTGACTCTGATGATATTCAAATATTATATTCACAAACATCAGATCAGAAGAAAGTACAAGTGGCAGGCTACGCTGACTGACAAAAGGAACGTTGGAAGCTATTAAAGGCAACGTCAGTAGACACAGCGTGAACAAGGCTCGAGGTAGTTGACAAAAGCGTGAAACATTAAATGCAATGCTGTACGGAATACGCAAAGCATTAAATGCACCCAACGGTCATCTTCTCAAACGCCTATAAATATGAAGTTCTGATGAGAAGCAAGGTTAACAACTCTGAACCAAATTCTGTGAATATTAACTTGCTGAAACGCTGTTCAATTCAAAGCTCAGAAACTTCATCTTCATCAAAGCTCACTACATTGCTGTTGTAATATATTAGTGAGATTAAGCTTAAACGTTAAGAGAAATATCACTGTTGTGATTATAGCTTTTCAGAAGCATTTGTAAAACTCTTATTTGATTACATTAATTTGTAAGTAACTAGAGTGATCAAGTGTTGATCAGGATACTCTAGGAAGTCTTAGCTTGTGTCTAAGCAGTTGTAATTAGAGTGATCACGTGGTGGTCAGGATACTCTAAGAAAGTCTTAGCTTGTGTCTAAGCATTTGTTCCTGGAGTGATCAGGTTGTGATCAGGATACTCTAGAAGACTTAGTCGCGGACTAAGTGGAAAACCATTGTAATCTGTTGCGATTAGTGGATTAAATCCTCAGGTGGGGTAAATCACTCCGTGGGGGTGGACTGGAGTAGTTTAGTTAACAACGAACCAGGATAAAAATAACTGTGCAATTTATTTTTATCGTTCAAGTTTTTAAGACTACACTTATTCAAACCCCCCCTTTCTAAGTGTTTTTCTATCCTTCAATATATATATATATATATGAGTTTAATTAGAATGCACTACAGTGTAAAGAAGTTTTACACCGTCAGTGAATAATGAACTAAAATAAACATTATAAAAACACAATTTAATGTATATTATTGGGCATGTTTAAAATTATAGCCAAACTTAAACCATTTGATTTTTTTTATTTTAAAATTTTTAATTAAATTTTATTCAACCTTTCTATAATGATGTTTATTTATAAAAATAATTGTACGATTTATTATAAATACGAATCAATGCTTAAAAGATGTTACATATTATTAGTATATAATTGAAACTACGTAAATATTTATGAATTGCAAAATAAGTAGTATTATGTTTGATATTCCAAACACATTTAAAATTTGATAAATTCTTATAAGTTATAACTATATTAATGTTATCCAACTTATAACATGGTGTCATACTTAACAATTTAGCCATTGATACATGTAATGTGAATCTAGAAAATAGAGATAAAATTTATAACTTTTTACTACAACTTATAACTTTTTTTATTCCAAAGTTAAATATTTAGTTTTTCATTATAAAAATATAAGAATAAAAATTATTTTGTAATTATTTAGATATTTATTTGAAATAAAATTTATTTTGAAATTATTTAGACTTTTATAGAAAGGTTAAGAAAACAAAACAAAATCAATTGAGATTTTGTAATTTTTATAAACTTATGAAATAACTAAAACTTCTCAGAATTTTTTCAAGTTAACTTCATAATTGTAATAATGTTAAAAATATATTAATGGATAGTCATGAAAATTTAATGATAAATGGTAATCATAAAAAATAATGATAAAAGATAAAAAATTATTAATATAGTCAATTTTATAAATTGAATAAACTACGATTGTTTTTATAAACGGGAATAAGTTACAAAGCATTTTAAATTTGAGATTTTATATTTATTACACTACCCAATGGAGACTAATGTGATTATTTTAAATATATGAGAATAAATATATATTATTTACCATAGGTTTTAAATTTCTATTTTTTGTTAATTGTACATATTCAAGATCTAATTACTCTATCAACATATTCATATTTTTATTATTTGTTTAATTTTTAAATATTTTAAGTATACATTAAACGTATAAACTTTTAATATTTGACGGGAGATTGCATACATTTTAGGTTTGAAAAAAATAAGCTAATATCTCAAATAGGTTTAATAAATTTTATTCTCTAACTATGTTTAATTTCTTAATTAAAATTATATTTTTTAAACTTATAAAATTATATTTTTTTATATTATAATAATATACATTAAATGTAGAAACTCTTAAGCATTCGACGAGAGTTGTTATACATTTTAAGTTTGGGAAAATGGGCTAATACCTCAAATAGGTTTAATAACTTTTTAGAATTAACTCATTTGGATTCAACTGGGGTTTCTTAACTCATGTGAATTGACAGGTAGATATGAACGTATCTATGAGATACCAATGATTGACGGATCATTTTAATGTCTATCTTTTAACTACTTCTTTTGTTACTGCTTTATATATTTGAAGTTATAAAATTAATTGACGGGTAGATGTGAATGTATCTATGAGATATCAGTTATTGATTGAAATTACATGAATATTTATGAACTGCAAAATAAGTTATATTATGCTTGATATTCCCAACACATGAATTAAATTTTGATAAATGATTATAAGTTATACATATATTAATATTATCTAACTGAAAATATGATGTCATATTTAATAATTTAGTCATTGATACGTGTAATATGAATCCATATATTTATTGTTTATACTTAAAGAGCTAAAAAATTTGATGTATTATTAGCTATTTTATTGTTAACTATTATGTTTTTGGGATTAACATTGACTAAAATTTATTTGCATTTTGGTTAAATATATATGGTTGATTTATATAAAAAAACTTTACAAGTGATATTTGGATACATGTAATGTGAAACCTCGACTAGACCCGTGCGATAGCACGGGTATCCTACTAGTTTATTCTTTAATTCTTACCCAAAGAAGCTATGCACATAAAGATATTAATATATATTATATTATATATAAGTTTAATATTACTGAAACAAAAGATTTTAAGATAGTTGCTTCATGTAATAAAGATATATATAGTTTAACGTTATTGCAAATAGACAGTATGAGAAATGCTAGCAACACTCTCTTTTCAACACTCTCTCCAACACTCACTTTCTTATTGATTAAAACATGGGTGAGTCCTACCACATTATGTGGGACCCATTTCCAAAGTGAGGGACCCACACATGATTCAACCAATAAGAAAGTAAATGTTAGAGAGAGTGTTGAAAAGAGAGTGTTGTTAGCACTCCTCTAGAAAGTATTATTTATGTGTAGTGTTTTAGTAATGATTAAAAGATTGAAGATCCATTTTAGTCTCTCACAAAAGTTAGACAACTTAAATTAGTCCATCATAAAAAAGGATCCGATTTAATCCTTACAAAATTTAATCGGACCATATTAATCTTTATGTTAATGTTGATTTTTAATTATAATTATTTTTAAACAATTCTGAATTAATACTGTCAAAAAAGCCTAAATTGTTTCTTATATGAAATTGAACTCATGATCTTTAACCAAGATTTTAAGTCTTTATCACTAGTCTAATGTACATTCATGACAAATAATTTCTATAATTTTTAGTAATTTTAAATAATACAAAATTTACAAATAAACTTAATAAAATATAAATTCTAAATATAATTAATCAAATAAAATAAATAAATTAATATTAAATTAAATTACTATTAAACTAATGGATCACTATTTAGTTTAAATTAACTAAATAATTTTAAAATTTAATTGATTATTTAATTTAAATTGATTAAATATTTTAACAATTAATTGAGTTACTATTAAATTAATTAATTATTATTTAATTTGAATTAGTTTGAAGTAAGTAAATATTTATTTGTGTGTTAGTTAATTTCAATTATATATAATTTTAATTTATTTTTAATCGATTAAATATATTGAGGATCTACATTTATAAATTTTATTTTTAAATTGGTGAATTACTTGAAATTAGTAAATATTTATTTGTGTGTTATTTGAAATAAGTAAATGTTTGTTCAATATTAACAATAGAAATTGATTTGTCTAGTTGTAAAGTGATAAGGACTTAGGTTTGAGACCCCAATGGTACAAATTTTGTAATTTTTGTTTTAAATTCAAAATTATTTAATATTATTAAAAATTTTGGGAATTATTTGTCATGAATGCATGTTGGCTCAGTGGTAAAGACTTAAGATATTGTTTAAAAGTCTTGAAAAAAATATTAATAGAAGAACTAATATGGTACGGTTAAATTTTGTAAAAAATTAAATCATATTTTTTTTGTGAGAGACTAATTTAAATTGTGTAATTTTTATGATAGACCAAAATACATTTTCACTCTTAATATAACGTTATAATAATTACAATTTTTTCTTGCAAATTTATTTATCTTATTTTGGATGCTAAAGACATGGGTATTTGTGCTGAATTGTATGCTCGTGTATCTTACAATTATTTTATCCATTAAATTTAATAATTTTTGTATGTTTAAATTATTAAGGGTTAAATGGCTTTCACCCCCCTGCAATAGTAGCGAGATTTGATTTCCCCTCCTATTAAATTTTTTTTTATCTTGGCCCCTTAACAAAAAAAGATTCCACAATGGAAAGCCTTATGGAACTAGATTCTTTGAATATTGCATACATGGACAGAGTGTACATGGTGATGTGGCATTGGGTGATACGCTGACACATTGAATTTTGTAATTAGGGCATATAGCAGGAAATCCCCAAATGTTAGGTTTTTTCTCCATACTTCTTCCAGCTTTGTTCCTCCATATCACCATCTTCTACCATTGCACCATTTTCTTCACGCTTCTTCCTCCATTGTTCCTCCATTGCATCATCTTCTGCGTACAAAATGGAATCTAGCAAAAGTGTCGTTAGCTGCAACTCGTACATTTCGAAGGTTCCTACATGTGGATGTAGTCGTCCTATGAAGACGTGGGTAGTTAACATCGTCACAAATCGCAATTGGAAATTCTGGAAGTGCAGGAATGCAGGGGTAAGTCGTATTGTATAAGTTGTATGTATTGTCGTTGCTGGGTTTAAGTCGTATTCTGGAACCGAATTTTTTTGGTTATTTGAGGTTTGTCTCCTATGTGTAATGAATGCTAGGTTTAAGTCGTATTGTATTGTCGTTGTAGATGGACAATAGTTGTGAGCTTTTTGTTTGGGATGATGAAATCACACCTTCAGAACAGGTATGCAATCAGTGTGAGTTGGCAAAAATGAAGAATGAGTTGGTAGAAGCAATTCTGGAAAAAACCAAGTTGAAACAGGCTCTTTTGAAGAGAAGAATTTCCCAACTGAAAGTGGCATTGGTGATGTCTTGGATTTTAATAGGTGTAATGTACACTTATATGTAATGTAATGTGTGTTGTTCCAAATGATGTGTAATGATGTGTTTGTTCAATCAATGATAAAAAGTCTTATATTTTGGGGAAAAGTTTGGTTTATAATTAAGCATATCAGTTGAATTGTGTTCCAATTACATAACAAAATAACCATTGTTCCAACATCAACCAAATTCATATTTCAGTACAACCAAAAAACATAACCATTGTACCAACATAAAACATAAGTAAAAAACAAATGTTCACTAGCTAATTACATAACTAGGACATAGCAGTAGTTAATAACTTAACACTTCTTCTTTAATTTCTTTTTTCCACGCTTTGAGTCACCATCATTCTCTTCATCAGTTAAAGACAATGGCTGATCTGGATTAGCACTTGGCCCTATGATTGGTTTCTTAAACCAGAACAATTTCTGTCTTTCACTTGTCCTCGTTTTGATATGCTTCTTAGGTGACATTTTTTTCTTACCTTTCCTTTGTGCATTGCCATTCACAGAAGAACATTGGGTAGAGTTAATGTCTGGAAGGCTTGATAGCAGTTCATCAGTGATGTCTCCAAAAAAAATCAGTGTTTACTTGTGTTGATCCATTCTCTTCAGGGTCTTGTGCATGTTCAGTTTGTGCTTCAGCTTGGCCTTCAGCTTGCCCTATCACTTGCCCTTCAGCCTTCCCTTCAGCTTGCCCTTCAGATAGCCCTTGGCTATGAGTTTTGCTTTCCACGCCCTAGCCACAGTAATTCCAACTAAGTAATTCTGCCTCAGATCTTGTATAATATCAGTGATTCTAACATCCTGTGAGCTTTGCATCTTCTTCAAAACCGCCTTAGCCACCCACCTTGAATTTGCATATTTTTTGTCTAAAACCCTATCACATGTGTGTTTGTCTACTATGGTTTTTATAGCAAAAGTCCTCTTATGGCCAACTTTGGAGCAAAGCGTTAAAAACCCACAATTGGCCCTGCACACTACCCTTACCCTATCACTTTCATTTTTGGTAAAGTTATTTCTCTCCCATTTAATACTGACCATTCACGTATGGCATATCTAAATTCATCTAGGGAGTTGAATTGCATACCCCACTAAAATTTAAAATCCTTATTTAAATGGTCCTTTCTAAACTTTTCAAATTTTTGGAATTTTCCCTTCTCACTATCTAACAAATCTGGATCTGAACTTTCCAACTCATCACTAATATACTCATCTTCCTCACACTTTTTCTCTTTAGGCTCACTAATAAACTCAAGACCTTTTGGGGTCTCCTTCATTGGTAAACCTATATCAATCCCTTCAAAACCATCAAGAATTATAGTGGCCCTCTCATCTTCACTGTCACCTAAACCTTCAACAAAATCTTTATCACTTCCTTCCATATCAACAACCTCATTGAAACACCTAGGAGAAGTAACTGATGCTCCCAAATCATCAACATCATGCTCTATGAAAAGTTTCGCATCTATTCGATTAGCACAACTATATGCAGCAAAGTCATAACAATCGTCATCCTTTCTAATCTGAAAATAATCTTCACATGTTTCACGAATTAGAGTCCAGATTTTATATGTCCCTTCCCGGTACCCCCAACCCATCACCAACCTATGTATACTATCCATTGTAAACTCTTCTAAACGGAGTTCCGAAACTAACGACGACTCACCCCCTCTGTAAATCGTATCACCGTTGTTCAGAAGCACAAACTCACCACCATATTGGATTACAGCATTGAACATATCATTTGACTGAAATCATATGAAAATACATTAAAAACCCAACTTTAACCCTAATCATCACGGAAGGTACCATAACATAGCTAAACATACCTGATCACCGTGAACGGATGTTCCATCTTCTTTGTGCTTCTCTGCATCCTTCTTCGTTTTTTCCCTTGCCTGGACTTTGACAACTTTTCCGATGGCTTTGACGGTGGCGACACCTTCTTGGAAGCACGCTTCTTCTTCCCCATTGCAACTTTTTCAGAATGAAGAACCCTAACTTTCTAAGGGGGATTTAAGATTTGCCCTAATTATAAAATTCATTGTGCCAGCGTGTCACCCAATGCCACATCACCATGTACATTCTGTCCACGTATGCAATATTCAAAGAATCTGGCTCCATAAGGTTTTCCATTGTGGAATCTTTTTTTGTTAAGGGGCCAAGACAAAAAAAAATTTAATAGGGGGGAAAATCAAATCTCGCTACTATTGCAGGGGGTGAAAGCCATTGAACCCAATTATTATGTAATACCCCGTATTTAATAAAATGCTCTAAATGCTTTAGCTGACACTAAGGTTTTATTAATTGGTGCATTAGAGATACTTTTGGATATTTAAGTTAGTAGTGTTAACTTAAGATATTTTCTTATATTCCTTCCTTTTGCTTTTCTTCTTCATTTTTCTACAACAAAGGCAAAGTTAGAGAGAAGAAGTAGAGAGAAGGAAGAGCAAGAGGAGAAAGGAGGAAAAGCTTGGATCTTCATCATTTCTCCGCCGAATCAACTCATCTTTGTCATCAACGACTCGTAATCGAGGTGGGTTCTAGTTAGAACTTAAAGATTGTTTATTGATGAGAATCTTAGTTTGGATTGGGATTTTATGGAAACCTAGGTTTTGGGCCAAATTCATCAATGTTCATGAATAAGAGTTTATAATCCATAGATATATCATATATAGGTTGTTTCTGTGCTTTAGTATGATCTGGAATAGGTTTGGGTGGTTTTAGTTGGATTTGAACCATGGGCTTTGCGTGTGAAGCAGAGCTGAGAACTCAGTTTTCGCGCGCTTCGCGGCGCGAACAAGGGCTACGCGGCGCGAACTATGCAGGTTTTAAGAGGTTTTGGTTTTGCCATCAGTACGCGGCGCGTACAAGGGTTCGCGGCGCGAACACTATGGGAATTTTTGAGAGACTTGCCACTGCCTGAGGTTGGCGGCGCGAACATATGTTAGCGGCGCGAATACTGTTGAGATTTATGAAGGTTGGCTACTGCCTGGGGTTCGCGGCGCGACCAAGCTGTTGCGCGGCGTGAACTGAAGCTTCCTTAACTAGAAATTTTAATTCAAAACATAAAACTGTTTCCGCCATAACTTTTGAACCGTAACTCTGTTTTAATCGCCGTTTGAAGCAGTAGGAGGCTAGAAGCGTGTACTTTCTAGTAGTGTAGGTTTTGGGAACAAAAGGAGAATTATTTAATCAAGAGTCGGTAATTTGCTTGATTACTTGGGTTGTTTATCGTTCGAAACCATATGAACGGTATGCTTTTGGTATGATGAATAGGTACTCTATAATTGTGATAAATTGCCATTGTTTACAGACAATAATGATAATTGTTGGTCGAGTCCTATTGCAGGTGGATTGGTATGCCTTTGTTATAATATATTATATCAAAGAGGTTGGAATAACTTCATTGTTATATGAATAACGGATAAGTGAGGAAACTATGATTTGTTAGGTATGTGTAACTTAACAAAGAAACCTAGGATGAGACATTATATGGAACATACGTGTATTTAGATTTTTATGAGGAAAGGCTAACAGGCCTAGAGAAGGGCTAACAGGCCTAGTGATTTGCATGAGCAATCACCATTGTATGATGTACTAATCGGAACTACTATTTTTCTTTATTTCTTTTGTTTGAATGCTAACAGGCATTCTATTTGCAGAGAGGCACTGTGCAGAGGGGCACTGTGCAGATAAGCACTATAATCTTGGCAGGTTTGATTCCAGCTTTTGTGTATGAATGGAACCTAAAAGGGTAGAGACTTGTGATGGTGTACGGGCCATGTGAAGTGACGATTCATGAGGAAAGGCTCATGAGTCCGAATCCATTTCGTATGTCAAGATTTTCCAAAGGATCCATGACTCGTGTCACCTCCTAGACGTAGAAGGGGACGGGAATAGAGGGATACCTTGGTAACGGTTTTCCGATTAGTAATATCGTGTTTGAGTTATTGAACTCTATGTATGATTCCATATAATGTTAGTGTGTGAACTCAAGGTCTAGTTCCTTTTATGACTTGATACTTATAGGCTAGAACCTTGTAAAGCCGAGAGGACCCATAGGATAGGGAACTCACTGAGATTTTGTATGTCACCCCATTATATATTGATTTCAGGTACTACAGGTTCCGCGAAGGGTAAGGAGAAAGCAGTTTGATTTCCTTATTCCTTATGCTTCTTTTGGATATGGCGAAGCTTCCGTTGTGGATTTCTTTTGTGATCATTGTTTGATCTAGTTCTTAGTATTTTGTTTTGAACATCTTGTATGTATTATGCCATTAGTAGAACTTTTGTATTAGGGCATTAATATGTATAATGTGTTGACTAGGAACTTATAAGTATTTTCAGTACCAAATACTTGGATTCATGTATACATATATGCTTTGATGTATGTATTTATATATGGGTGTTACATATTAATTATGGTAAGTATTTTATACAATTATTTAATATTTTAAAAGAGTTGATTAAAATAAAAAATCACCAAAGTGATTTTTTTTAGTTGCATATAAAAAATATTAAATTTTGTTGTGCACATATTTTTATGTGAGTATTAGTTGGTTCAAAGGAAAATTGATATTTGACATGATTATATATATACGCACCTGTAATGATAAACACATGGTAATTTTAAGGCTTCACATGTGAATGATAAATCAATCCAAAGATGAATTTATAATTTGACATGTTTTATTATAAATGTTGATCATTATAATAAGAGTATTGCTAGCAATTAATATTATTGACCAAAGACTTGATATTGATGGTGCACTAGATATCTTGAGATTGTTATGACATTATTTGAACATATATTATTTGAGTTTATTTATGATTGATTTTAAATCGTCAGTTCCAGTTCTTAATGATCCCAATTTTAAGGACTAGAAGAAAAGCATTTTAATTGTTCTTAGCTGCATGGATCTTGACATTGGTTAAAACAAGCACACTCCTTCAAAGCTTGATTTCTATAAAGTATAAAGGCAAAGGTAACATAAGAGGGTATATTATGAAAATGTCTAACACTGCTTCCAAACTTAAGACACTAAAGTTTGAGTTGTCTGATGACTTAATCATGCATTTGGTGTTAATATCTCTTCCTGCACAATTTGGTCAATTTAAGATAAGCTATAATTGTCAAAGGAAAACTGGAGATTCTCACCCACACAGTCACATTGTCACTGGCATATAAATTCGGATTGAACCCTTCATTCGTGAGGTAATGATAAAAAATGAGCCATGGACCTTCATCACTTGAAAATGTGACAAGATAGTAATCATGCCCTAAATCAACTATGTTTAAAATTCCTCTTCTTGCCCATAACTTATTCAATCGTAATTCCAACACTTTATACCATATTCTTCTTCGCAACATCTTTGCTATAACCTCTTTGGGAAAAGGTTTTGATATTCTTCGTTCTTTCTCTTTGACTAAAATGAACTTCAGACACTCATAATCTGCGAAGTTCTTCAGCTTCTTCCATCTCTTCTTCTAGCTTTTTATCTAGCGTTTTCCCGTCACTTGAAGGAGATCGAATCGTTAGCGTTGAGCCCCGTATCCATCTGTATGTTAATCTCTTTTTCAAGAATAAAAAAAAGACCTTCCCCTCCTTTATATTTAACTTTCTTGGTGGATCTTTCTCTCTAATCCTCTTCTTGTTCAAGGTCACCATGGTTTGCCAGAGTAAATCCCATTGGAGCAGCGAAAAAGGGGAGACAAGAAAACTCTAGCAGAGAATTCAATGAAAGTTCGGTTAGTAGTAAAAAACTTTGTAAATTGAAGGCTTAAATGCACTTTTGGTCCCTATAAGTTAGCGTGTTTTTGATTTTCGTCCCTTTAAGTTATTTTTTTTGTTTGAGTCCCCATATCTTACTTTTTGCCTGAGGTTTAGTCCCTAAAGTCAAAATCCGCAGGAAAATCAAATTTCCCGCGGATTTTGATTTTAGGGACTAAAACGAATGCAAAAATAAGATATAGGAACTCAAACAAAAAAAATAAGGACGAAAATAAAAAACTCGCTAACTTAACGGAACTAAAAGTGCATTTAAACCTAAATTGAAACTAAATTGAACCAAGTAAAATAGAAATGAAACAAATGTATTATTTCCTTCGATCAAGAAGGATGCTAACACTTTCCATTTCTTTTAATAAGTTTTTAAAAATCAAAAGAATGAAATATAATAGTTTTTTAAAGGTGAAATAATATTAATAATAAGGAGTAACATGGTATATCTCAAGTGGACATAACCACATGATCACTCCAATCTTGTATTACATTATATTTATAATGGGACAACTTCTCTACCCATCATTAAAAATTGAGTAATGTACTTTCAACCGATTATAAGATTCAATTTAATTTTAACACATTTAATTAATTATAAAATAGTCCAATTATTTGTTGTTTCCAAGATATTTTACATTGAAGATAACTTTACCCAATTTTTTGAGTTGGGTAAATAAAAATTCGTCTTTTTTAATACATTTGATCTAATAATTTTGGTTTAATATTATTTTATCTTGCATGTTAATTTTAAGATTATTTTAATCTTTAAACTTAAAAAAATGTTAAAACATCATGCTAATCATGTTCGTCTAATTAATTAGACAATCTCTTAATTTTTCATCACTAATTAAAGAAAAAGAATTAAAGAAATAATATTTAGTCAAACACCAAAATAAACTGAGTTTAAAATGATAAAAAAGTCAATGCGCAATTTTGATAGGGGGAAGATGAGTTTGAGAGACGAGTGATTAAGGAGAGAATGACGGAAGCTTGCATCCGAACCGCCGTAGAAGCCATACACTCCTCTCCATATCAAGCCGTTCTCTATCTTGCTGGTGGAGCTTCTCAGGTTTTCTTCTCCTTCTCCTTCTCTCTCTGCGTGCTTTTCTATGTTTTTCAATGAACGAATTCAATCCATGTGATCAGGCTCTAGGTTTATTGCTATCTGTTCCCGGTGCTTCAAATACTGTCCTCGAAGCTGTAGTTCCTTACTCTAGAATGTCTTTGATCCAGTTACTTGCCAAGGTCCCTTTCTTTTTCATCTTCAATTTCATTACTATACCAACCTAGTTGCACTCTTTTGATTGATTGTTTTTTCGTGTAGATTCCATCCCAATTTTGTAGTCAACAGACTGCTGAAGATATGGCTTTATTGGCTTATAATCGCGCCCTTAAACTCTCCACTCCAGGTTGGGAGCTTATCCTAAGCGTGACACCGGAAACACAATACTAACACTACGACACTGACATGTCGACACTGAAATTAATTTTAAAAAATAAATTAATTAAATGTTATCACAAGTGTCGGTGTCAGTTTTAGATACGACACTCACACACCTTTTTTCAGAGGTGTCAGTGCTACATAGATCCTTATTCAAATATTACATTTATCAGTCATATTTTTGGTTTTTCAATGTGTATTGATAATCCTATTTTTGGTTTTGTTACTGTGTATTTTTGGTTTTTCAGTTTCTTTTCATAAGCTTTCAAGTTTATGAAGAGTTGAAGACAGCTTATAGCTTACATGAAAACAGTTTGACTCTGTTTTCTCTTTTGTTATAAAAATAACTTAAATACAAGAACTTATATGATTAGCATATATGCCTAAATTGCTTAATTAACTTATTTATCCAAACAGACTCTTATGTTGTCTGGATTTTACTTGTTGATTAGGATCCCCGGTTGTTGGTGTGGGCTTCACTGGTTCTTTGGCAAGCAGTCGCCCAAAGCATGGGGAACACAGGTAGTATTCTCTAAATTTACTTTTATTAAAAATGGTTGATGAAACTTACATTGTTCAGTTTCAGCGTATTTGTAAGCCTTTCAATATTTTTCTGATATGCTCAAATTCTGAAAAGTCTTTCTGTGGGACTCTATGCCACATTACTTGATTTGTGTATACAAGTTTCTTCCATCTCATAGGCTTATTGCCAACGGGATTCCTGATTATGTTTGAACATGTTGTACCTTGAGTGCACCTCGTGAAGCTACCCTAGGAATGTCAATCGGTTAAACTTATTTGTATTGAGAACAGGGCTAGGTTAATGTGACTGGTTTGTAGATCAAGTTTTGCTGGAAACATTAATAAGCTAGGTGGAATTTAACGAAAATAGGAAATATATTGCTACAACCTCTTGGATTGTAAAAACTTGTGTTTCAGGAACTGTTTGTAGAGTGTATTTGTTCAAGAGTGAGACAATACAAACTATTATCTACCACGACTGAAATTAGTTAATAACACTGTTATCAAATGGCGGCGTCATGGCTGCTATGGCGGATATACATGGCGGTTTTCGGGCTCGCCACAATGGTAAATATCGGCCGATATTGCGTTTTTTTTTGCCATAATCCGCTATAACGGCGCTACAAAGCGGCCGATATTGCGGTTTTTTTTGCCATAATCCGCTATAACGGCGCTACAAAGCGGCCGATATTGCGGGTTTTTCTGCCATAATCCGCTATAACGGCGCCACAAAGCGGCTGGTATGGTGGGATTTTGGCTCTCTGCCATGGACCGCCATGGACAATACTGGTTATTAAGGCCTGGATTTATTTTGGTAATCATATATAGGATGTAATATTGAGATTGTCATCTACCACGCGAGATTTATAACGAGGTAATATATTTGGTAATCATGACATCCTGCAAAGATATGTTTTTGAAAATGCAGCTAGCAGTATTAGTCATGAGAAAATGAAGATACTAGACAGTCATGACTTGGTACTAGTTAAACTCAACCATATAGAAGTGCATTACTTCTGCTTTTCAAGTTACCTCGGGATTTATTTTGTATAATTTGATTGCAGGACTTTGGATCTTGTTAATCTATCATATTTTGGGGAAGACTAGTCACACCTGAACTTCTTTTACTTTTATTTATAGATTTTATATGTCAACAAGGACAGCTGACCGACTTTGGATATCAAGAGTGACCTTGACCAAGGTTGTTATTCTGAACTTGAGGCTAAACATGTGATGCTTTCATGCGCACGCGAACACACACGGGAATTTGCTAACATACTCCTACTTATTTATTAATAAAAGTATACAGACTATACCTTTTTTATTTGGACAAAAAACTCATTCTATAAAAATCATCAAAGACAATGGATATTAATGTAATTCACAATAGTCATAGACATACACTAAAAAGCTAGGAAGTTACCTCAGATAGAACAATCCTGCTATATCCTTGATTAATTTTATAATTAGAAAAGAATAAATTGAGAAGCAAAGTTGTAATTGGAAATCAATTCAGACAAATAAGGGAAAAAATAGAGTCCGGAATAATAACTAGAGACACCAAAAATGAAATGTGAAGAGATTGCGGCGGTGGATTTTATGGTGCTAACCCCCAGTTCCTTACAGAAAACTACCAAAATCAGTTGATGGTGGCTATGGAGGAACAAGCTGATGCTACCGGAACATTTCCAACAAAGTGACGGTAGGAAAGGGAAGAGAACAGGAAAGTGTAGGATTTCAAAAATAAAAGTTGTAACTTAAATTACTACTTACTGATTAAGCCATTTTAAAAAGGAGTTTTTTTTGTCCAAATGAAAAAAAAGTGTAGGATGTTTTTTGGAGTAAAATATAATTTTATTGCCAAAAACACTCCTAATTTGTAAAAGATAAGTATATTAGCAGTTTCTCTAAACCACCACACAGACATAAATATTTATATTTGTTGATTTTGCTAACTATTTTAATTTAGGGGCTTCGTACTCGAGAAGAAGAAGATAGAGTTTCTAGTCATCTTTTGCTCAAGGTGTGTAACATGTTGTTTTGTTTTCCTCTATTTTTCTCCCTTATAAGATTACAAATAAAAAAAATCTGAGGTCCTATAAAATTAGATCAGGAACATTTGGAAGCTAAACTTTTATTTTATCCCTTTCTTCATATCTGTGTAAATATCTTGATTTTTTGGCTTTCTTTTTGCTCTTTTTTCTGTTCTGTTCAAGGCTATTGCAAATGCATGTAAGGTTTCTTCAAACGCTGTTCCGGGGATGAGTGAATCAGATGTATCTGATGAATGTGAAAAGCAATTCAATGAAGATCAAGAGTTAGAACAACTTATTAACGGTCAAATATGCTTCAAGATTTATCCATTTAGAAGTGGTATAGTTGAATCTTTGTGCAGAAGCAATATTATTAGTACAGTTACAGTTACATTTACTTTCTTATTGCTGATTGTATATGCTTTGGTTTCAGAGATACCAGCACAAAGGAAAATAATACTGCCTGGTTCTTTCAATCCCTTACATGATGGGCATCTCAAGCTCATGGAAGTTGCAACTCGGTACAAAAACTTGTGCTATTTGCTAAATAAATGCACAAATTTATATATTCTATGTTTAATGTATTTAATGGCTACCTACTGAATAAAAATATTTTCTAATTGCTTGTTGTTAATTTAATATGCTTGTTATAAATATGTTCTTGTCAAGAGGCTATTGTTCTTTTTTCATCTTTGAATGGAAGTCCCCGCACTTATAGTTTTGGCGTGGGATTAACCCTTGGATCAAGGATGGTGATTAGGTCTGTAAAAATAAAAACCTTCCTGAAATGGTGACTGGGATTTGAATCCCTGAACTTTAATATGACCAACCATGATTGGAAAAAGACTACTGTTCATTTTGATTTTAGAAAAACATACATTGTATTGATATTTACTGGAATAGTTATCATATTAGTTATAGTTAGTAATGAAACAAAGAAATAACTTATCATAATAGAGTTGATACTTAAGTAATCTCTTTAAAAGTTAATTGTTTTTGTCAATGCTACTATGGTAATCAAATATCATTAGTTGGATAACAAGTGTAAACTGTACAGTTTACATTATATTTTATATAAATTCGTATTTTTTTATATAAAATCTATTTTGATAATCTAACTAGGATCAGTTATCTCTATGTATGATGGTTTATTTAATTTTTTTCATGTTGGTAATCTTAATTCATAATCTCAGTTATTAAAGCTCATCATGCAGCATTTGTGGCGATGGGTATCCATGCTTCGAAATATCTGCGGTCAATGCAGACAAACCTCCATTATCAGTATCTCAGATCAAAGATCGCGTCAATCAATTTGAGAAAGCTGGTGAGGTTTAATATTCAAAATACATTTCCTGACTATGTGCACTAATTTTCTTAAAGCTTATTTGTTACACTATTTTATGAAGGAGACTCCATTTCTATCTTCATCCTTAACAGGGACTTATTTATTGCCTTTCTAATGTACCATGTACTACATAATTGGTAACGTCGTAGTATTTTACATATAATACTGAATGAGATTAACGAGTTTTTGTTTGAAAATTCAAGATAAGCTCACATTGACAATATATTAGACTGAAGAATAGAATTAAAAGGGGACTCAAATGAATTAGGATTAGTTAGGGCAGTTAGTCAAAACAAATTGTATTTGAGAGAAAACTGAGCAAGAGTGGTGACAAGTGAAAAACCCTTGGGGCGAGTATATCTTGGTTTTTCTGTTCAGATTTGTTCGTTCAATAAAGTTGTTCTTTCTTTTTCTCTATTTTTCATCATTTTCGCAAATATGATACTCCTTAATACTTTGTTTCAGTACTTAGTTTATTGTTGTTTAATGAACCACCTGAAGTTGTAAATGACTTCTCTACAACAATTGCAGGACAGACAGTAATTATATCAAATCAGCCTTATTTTTATAAAAAGGCTGAACTTTTTCCGGGCAGTGCTTTTGTAATTGGTGCTGACACAGCAGTGAGGCTTGTTAATGTAAGCAACTACTTATTGCTCTGATCAATTTTGCTTGATTTTCATCATTTCATGTCCTGCAATTTTTCAATACTTGATTGTTTCTAGGGATGTAATCTCAGCTTGCAAAGCAGCTCAATCCCTAGATTCTGTCAAACCATGTTAGTATCCCATATAATTTTTGTGTATGTGGACAGTGCTTTTGCTACTTCGCCAAAGCGTATCATTTATTCATTGGAATGTTCTTTCAACTAGTATATTGCTTATTTTGTCTTTTGATCCTTAAAGGGGTTGGAGCAATTTAACGATGTCTTATGTTTAGCTCTTCCACTGTGCCCCAATTTGCAGTGGTTGGTTCTTGTTATTTTAGTCCTAAAATGGTCCAATTTTTGCTGAGCAAAATTGTGTATGTTGTTCAAACATTAAAATTTTAGCCTAGCACATTGAAGGTTCTGGGAAATGAGTAAGATGGCTGACAACAGTTCAGAATAATGAGTTTTTGTAATCTGATTCTGAATTGTGCACAGTAAAAATTAATATAGTTTTGCAGCATTCTATTTCAAGATAATGTGATACAATAGACAATGTGATTCAATACACAATGAGATAATGTGATTCTGAGATTCTCAGTTTGCGCTTTACTTTATTTACTCTTTTTAACAAAAAACATGTCATACTTGCAGCCTAAATACTATGATGGGGACTACAACAAGATGCTGAAGATACTTATTGGTTGTAAAGAAACTGGATGCACCTTCCTTGTGGCTGGTCGGAATGTAGACGGTGTATTTAAGGTAGTACCATATAAGAAAAGAGCAATCCTAATTTTGGTATTCATATATTTCCAAGTTCATTGTTATTTATTGAGGCCATTGTGTGGTGCTACAGGTTCTTGCGGATTTGAATGTTCCAGAGGAACTAAATGACATGTTCATCTCCATTCCAGCTGGACAGTTCCGCATGGACATATCCTCTACCGAGATAAGAAAAAAAAGCGGGATGTAAATATTTGTATGGATGAAATCACTTCCTTCCATGGAGCACAAATTTGCATGATAAAAGTGGCAAGCTGGGTTTTATAGAATTTGCAACAGTCACAGTTACAGGAGGTACAGTTTTCAGACCCAAGATTTATGTTTGTCGAACTATCATTTTCATTGTTGTTTATTAAAGAGGAGTCATGTGCGTGTCGGAGACAATGTATACTCATGTACAAATATAAGGGAGTTCCCATTCTTGAATTTCAGTCGATTAAGATCACAGTATTTTAAAGTCAATTGAATTAAACAATCTCAAATGCATCCAGTTCTAATTTGCTGCAACACTGCTATACAATTGGTTTGGGGCGTACCTAAGGGCACCACACCCATTGTTACATGAAAATACAGTTTTTCAATTGAAGATTACAACTTTACCTTCTACGGTCGCATAACCCAATACCATTTTGACTAGAACTAAAAAAAAAAAAACCCTCTTTAGCTTCATAGTATGATAAGAATATATAAAGGTCAACCACCACAGCCTCCGCCACAAGCTGCTCCACACCCGGCCGCGGCGCAGGCAGAACCATTGGCATATACTGTGGTGCCGGAGTCTTTAGTTGAGTCTTTGGATATTCCATCTGCACAGAAGAAGATAATAGCAGCAAAAAGAGAAAGAGTCACTAACACTGCACATAACATATAAACTACACTTGCAAACTCTTCCACCCAGCCACCAACACCGCCACCACCTTGGTGTCTTGTCAACAACTCTACCTCTTTCCATTGCCTCACCATTTTATGCCGCGCTCCGCAGCCTTGGTAAAATGTGCGTGGAAGTGGAAAAATCAAAGTTAAAGAAAAACACTATACAATTATACTGTCCTTTGGAGGCTCGAAAAGGTTATGAATGATTGAATATAGTGGCTTGGGCTGATATATAAGGAAATAGAATGGGAATAAAGTGGAAAACTTTCGGGGAAAATTCTAAAGCATGTGATATGTGTGAATGAAGGAGCTGAATCCTAACCTTATCCTAAACTGTCGAACAAGGTATCGGGTCACGTAAAATACTAGGCTTTTATGCCGAAATGTCAAGGGTTTCATATTCTTATATTGAAATTGACGTGTAATTTCCATAAAAATAAACTGACCAAAGTCTTCCAACTTTGATATTTTATCGATAAGATAAAATAAGGGAACACTAATGGTATAAGTTGAAAAGCCATCTTGTTCGAGGAATAAACCACGCAATTTCTTTCTAATTTTGTAGGATGTTCTCAAAATTTATTCATATTGGTTTTTATGAGAGTCATGACTGAATTCAATTGTAATCCTAAAATTTAAATTTGAAAATATGTGGTTATAATATAAAAACTTAACTGATATTAAGTGATTAAATATAAGGGTGTGTTTGGTTCAAACTTTGGAGCTTCAGTAGAGACAATATTAGAGCAAAGCATTCTTGCAACACTTCTGCATCATTAACTTTTGTCACAACCATATTCTCTACACTTTTTAGTATGTCTATTACTTATAATATGCACTGGTAGCTAGAGTTTATAACAAAGAATGAGGAAAAACAACAACTAACTATGCTACCTATTCTCAATTTTAGACCATAATTACATTTTATTATAATTTTACATTACAACAATTACATTTACCCGAATATATTTAGACAATTTTAAGATGACATTTACCTATTCTCAATTGATAATGTATGGGCCGTTATATTTAAACTTTTTTAAGGTGACAAAAAATATGCATAAGTTAGCATTCCGTATAAATTAAATATTTTATCTCTTCACTTCTTTCAAAAGGTTTGTTAGTAATTCAATTTAATGTAGTCTAATTGATAGAGTAATTAGAATAGAATAAGAATCTCTCATTTGTATTTTATAAAGAAAGAGATACAAGGAGCTCTCTGTTTATAGAGAAAAAGAAAAGCTTTCTAGATCTAACTAATTGAGACTCCTATAACAAACTTGATAGCTCAGCAATCTAGAATAATAGAAAATATATTGAAATAACAAACTGACTGCATATACACTACTCTATTACTAATGGAGGAAAAAAAACTAATGACATCTATATAAATATGTAAGTTTTGAAAATTTTGGTTTTACAATATATTTAATCAATTCTATTTATTTATTATTACTAAAAATAATATTTAATCTATTTCTTAATTTTAATAAAATTAATAATTTAATTTTTCGGGTTACTACGAACGTAATATCTATTTTATTTTAATCAATAATTATTTTTATTTGAGAGACAATCTTTACTTTTAAGGAAACAATGAGAGTGATATTTGTAAATTTTATCAACTACTGTGAATTTTCCCACTGAAACTCATTATTTTCACGGGCCACTATCACCACAATACCATTTTTACTTTAATCAACAGAATATTTGTAAATATTTATAGTTATTAATATTGAATTTATCATGTTGGTAATTTGCTACATATTTATTTTTAAATATTTGGGATTATATATCAGTAACAATCAAGCTTTATCGAATGATTTAAGATACGAATGAATTTACCCGTGCGGAAGCACAAGTCTTCTACTAGTATTATTGAAAATATGGTTCTTGGAATGTATTATTCTTATTTGAGTTTTTAAATATTATTCCCATGTGTTTTTTATTTTCATAACACTTTTCTTTTAATGGGAAAAGACTTAAATCATATCATTAATAATAATATTCTGAATACATATTAGAACATCTGTAAAATTGTGAAAACTAGCCAGAGAAAGAGTTGCCATTTTCAAAGCATGGCAACCTCATTAGCTTGTTTTCTAATGAATTTAATATAAAAGCTCCTAACTAATTGAGTCAGTAAGCAAGGTTTTGGAGTGATGTCACTATTCTAAGGGTGTGTTTGTTTCGTGGATAGAAAATATATTCGCGGGAATATGACATGGGAAATACAATAATCTAATGTTTGTTTCGCGGGAATATGACATGGGAAATACAATAATCTAATGTTTGTTTCAAGTTTTTTAAAATTAATTCTAGGTACTTTTTATTCCCACAAATTATTTTACACATGACTTTTCTTATATTTATTTCCATGTATAAAGGGTGGGAATCCAACATTCTGAGGGGAATAAAGTTAACTAACTACAACTTTCCACTAGTATTCAAATTAATATTTATTTTTCTTTTTTAAAATTTTAAAATTAAATAAAACATGTAAACGTTTCCAGGAAATGTTATTTTTAGCCAAACACATAGATAGGAATATTATTCCTAGGAATAAGAATCATGGGAATATGATTCCAATGAGTGTTATTTCATAACTTGAAACAAACACACCCTAAATATTTTTAGCATCTAACTTGAAATCCACGTTATCATAACCAAGGTCAAACACCTATTTGATAGAAGACAAGAGACCTAAGGTTTCACCATCAGTACTAGGGAAAACCACTCCGTTCGGCCTACAACAGAAAGACCTTCATCATTTCTAATCTAAGCACCTATTCCAACCTTGTTATTAGTAAAGGATGAATCGATGTTGCATTTTAATCGACCAACCACATGTTTACTCCACTTAGTATCAGTTGTCGATTGCGATAATGGAGTGATGCTGGTTCTAATTTGTTGTACATCTCTCCACCCTGACAAAAAGTGCGTAGCTCGATTGTAAATAGTGTCTGGAAAGTCCTAAATAAGATTCCATAAAGAGTTGTTTCTACATTTCCAAATGCTCCATAAAATAGTTGAGAAAATCACCTGAAGTTCCTTATTAGACCTACTAAAAGGAAAAAACAACATAAGTAAAATCTCCTCTGTTGTTGATCAACTGTTGCAGCATAGGCTAAAACCCCACTTTCTCCCAACATTCAGCACTCTTTGGGCACTGAAAGAACAAGTGAGTGTTATTCTTATCTGCATCTCTACACACAACACAACTAGAAGGGCAACTGACACCTTTGTCTAGGAGGCGCATTCTTGTAGGCACGCAATTCCCACATAAACGCCAAAGGAAATTCTTGACCCTTGGGGGGGGGGGGGTCTTCATCTTCCAAATCAAGTCCCACTTCTCATCAATCCTGAGGCGAGAGGTGTCAATGGCTTCGTTGATGTAGTAAGGATAAGCACTACACACATAAATCCTACCATTCTTTTCAAGATTCCAAACTAATTTATCCACCTGAATCGCTTGAAATAAAGGAGTATTAACGATTTTTTGCGCAACTCCACCCCCGCTTAAGGATAAATCAAGTTCAAATTCTATTGTTTACCATTCGAGCTCAGTAGATTCGAAACTTTAAGATTTGACACAACCGGATTTCCTGGTCAAGGATTAACTACCGAAGGGCTGTCATGAAGCCAATTTTGACCCAAACTGGGATGTTCTCTCTCAAACTGATGCTTCATTTATATCCCCGTCTCACCACAAATCTATAACTCCAAATACTTCGCCACACATAACTGTGATTGTGTCTAATCTTAGAATTCAGAAAATCACAGTTGGGAAAGTACCTAGCCTTACAGAGACGAGTAACCAGATTGTTTGAATTTGTCATGAGACTCCAAACTTGTTTACTGAGCATAGCATAATTGACCGTGCTAAATCCCATACCACTTACGTTCTTAGGCATAAAAAAATGGTCCCACGACAACCAACAAATACCTTTAGCTCTATATCTTTCATGGCCCCATCAAAACGAGTTCAACATTTTCTCATTTTCATCACTTAAGGAGGAAGGTAGTAAGAATATAATCATGATGTAAGTCAGGATGGATTGATGAACATATTTAATAAGATTTTCTCTCCCTGCTTGAGATAAACTTCTACTACTCTAAGAATTTATTTTCTTCCAAATTATATCTTTAACAAACTTAAAAGTAGCTTTTCTACTTCTCCCAATCATAGAAGGAACTCCAAGATATTTATTAGTACCCAAGGTTTGTTGTACTCCTAAAGACTCAACCAATAAGTTTTTAATATCTGAATCGACATTCCTATTACAATAGAATTCAGACTTCTGAAAATTGATGGCTTGACTGGAAGCTTCTTCATTCGTGGTAAAAATATGTTTCATCACATTAGCCTCATTCATGGCTGCTCCGAAGAAAAGAAAACAGTCGGCGGCAAAGAGTAAATGAGATATAATAAGAGCAATTTTACACACTTTTATGCCGTGAATATCCCCTCGAGCTTCCACTTGCTTGTTAAGAGTTGAAAGACCTTTTGAGCAAATAATAAATATATATGGGGGCAAAGGATCACATTGCCTCAGCCCTCGATCAGGAACAATCAGCCTCATCATGTTACCACTCATTACCATGGAGTAGTCAACTGTTTACACACAAATCATGATCCACCCAATCCATTTCTGACAGAAATCCATAGTGGCAAGAACATCCTTAAGATAATCCCAATCGATCATGTCACAAGCTTTACTGATATCGAGTTTCAGAGCTATCTCACCAATCTTACCCTTAGTTTTAGACTTCATATGATGGACCACCTCAATAGCAGCTATGGCATTATCCAGGATAGATCTACCGGAAACAAAAGTCGATTGATTATCTGAAATGCACTTGTCAAGAACTGTCTTGAGACGATTTGTTAGGTAGGACTTTTGCCATAACTTTATACAAAACATTGCATAGAGAAATTGGTCTCCAATCTTTCATAGAAGTTTGGGCATCGCCTTTCGAAATAAAAGTGATATTAGTCATATTAAGTTTTGCTGGAAAAATACCACCAGCCAAGAACAACTAGCATTGAAAATTTCAAATACAAATAAAAAGATGGAAATATAACATTTTCATAAGAATAAAATCTATTGATTATAACTTTTCACTATCCTTCACATTTATTTATATATTTTTATAATTTTAAATTAAACAAATTTTATTGAGAAATTCAAATTTCCACCAAACACATAAATAAACATATTATTCATGAAAATAATAATCATAGTACAACATTTCAAAAAATATAATTTCAAACTTCGAAACAAACACACTTTAAAAAATAATTTGACATTGAAAATATTCTTTGAATTATTTATGTTAGTATTTTATAAAATTAGTGACTAATTTGATGATTTTATAGAGATCTATCCATCCTTTTAACATAATAAAGGAATGACAATCTATATTGCTTGGTATAAGAAATTTATAATCAAGCAAAAATAATATATTTTTTGTTATAAGGATTGACATTCTATTTTGTTTGGTAGGAGGAATATATAATAAAAGAATAATAATGTAACTTGTCTGTTATAAGGAATGCTAAAATATTTAAGTCACTAAAAAGTTATTGTATGGACATAACTTATATTAAAATTAAAACTTGTATAAGTTGAAAAGGATTCATTTCATCTCTTTCAAGTACTCTGGAGTGTTATCAATAAAGTTCGTGAGGTAATTAAATAAAAAATAAATTTAATATGATTATTACTAATATTCATTAATAAAAAATATAATATTGATTAAGAATACAATATTAGTTTTGATTGAATTAAATAATTAATAAAAAATAGTAGAATAATAAAAGATGAACACTATTATTTAGAAGTTTGAGTGAGCATGTTCAAATTATTTAACTAATTTATGCAATTAATGTAGAGAATATTGGTATCTTACAAAACTCAATGATATTGTACATAAAAATTTACCATAAGAAAATTGAATTTGAGTATGGTTCAAATAAGAATTAAAGCAACTTAAAAAAAAAACGAGTAACTAATATTAATAAAATAAGTTTTTTATTTTTCTTTGACATTTAATTTCTCATTAAATTTAAAAATAATAAAAGTTGTGCAGAAATAAATACAAGAATTTGCTACTCTAATAAATACAAGAATTGATCTTATCAAAGGAGAAAGAAAAAGGTCTATGCAAAAAGAGAAAAAGGTCACCAATCGTTAGTTGGTCCAGTGGTGATTGGCGCTGGACTTGGTAGGGAGAACCGCGGTTCGATCCCCCGCAACTGCGATCGGGAGGGGAATGGAACCACTTGATGCCAGAACTCGCCCCCGAACCGGACTAAACCGGTGGTATAAAGCCAAAAAAAAAAAAAAAAAAAGAGAAAAAGGTCTATGCTATAAGATCAATTCTTGTATGAAGCACAAGCACACACATTAACAAAGATTTTTTTATTGACACATTAGTAAGTAGTAACACTGAAGCATATGATAAAGGATGGTACACATTGCACTTAAACCAGACATACATAACCTATTCTAAGCTCTAACACAGACAGGCTAGCACGGTAAAAGTAAAAACACTGCAACAAAGCAAAGGTGCCAGAAAAAGAAAAGAGAAATAACTAATAGAGAAAAACTTTAGAAGGAACAAAATTAGGACATTGAAAGTTCACTACATCATAGCCGTTTTTGAGGGCGTGCAAAGCGGGCTATCACAGAGGGTTTCAAATTTTCCAGAATTAAACTATAGTTAAATAGAGCCTCATAAAATATCCCGAAGGTTAAATCATAAGTACATAGGGCCTCTAATAATTTTTTATGGTTAAATTGCGGCTAATCTACACAGGGCCTCCAAAAACTTGTGACGGCCTTGTACTACATGAATACTTCAATGTGGTATGAAAAATAAGCATAATATCGATGGACTCCATCGTAGAAGGACTTTGGAGAAAGATCATATATCCAAAATTAACACTCTAATGTTTAGATTAGTAAAGTCGAAGAGAAAAAATTTGTGTAACGAATTATACTTAGCGTAATGCAAAATCACATTTATATAAGAACGGGGTTAGAACCGACTCCTTAAAAACTGTGCCATGTGCGACAGACTGTGGGATGAAATCCAATAATTGAGATGTGGGCAACGTCTATCTTTGGTGCAAGATTTCCTAATAAGAATACATTTGTTAGTCAATCTAAGTGGACATAGTTTTAAATTGTACCTTTGTATTCTACTGGTCTTATTGGGTCGTTTGACCGGTCCGAAATAATCAATAAACAACATAGAAATGAGTTTGATAAATTTACCCTATGTAATGAATTAAAATATAGGTCTCTTTTGTCCTTCTTCTTTGAATGTTTTTTTACATATCACTAAGAATTCTTCTCGTATTATTACACTCTTTTTAATTTTTATTTATTTATTTATTTATTTATTAATATGGGTCCTTAAAAAAGAAGTATTGCAAGCAATTGATCCTTAACATTATAGACGGTTAGATATAGACCAAGACTTTGCGGATGAAGAGTAAAGTGCCCTAGCAAAATTGATCATTGAACCATGAGATGAGAGCACACAACCTTTTCATAAGGAAACACCTAATTAAGGTGAGTGATTAAAAAAAAATCTGATGACGTAAAGAATAATAAGCTGACATCGAATACTTTCCCTTATAGGCCTTTAAAACCATAGAACATGTCTATAAAATTGGAAACAAATGAAAAATTCAAGTACACACTCTTATAAACCTAAAGTACATTCCTCTCTCTACCTCGGATAGTCATTGACTTAGGCGTTAGAGTGTATTGATAAGTTAATAAATCACTTGTTTCACATAAGCATTTTTTAATTTATATTACAAGAAATCACATGAAAAACATTTATTTGTCATAAAAATGAGATAAACCATTTGCGTGAACATTAAGATATCCAATAAAATTACACAACATAAAATATTGATTAGCAAAGCTCGCTGGGAGATTTTAAAATCTCGGTGAGTGATGTAAAAGCTTGCACAGGCAATGTTAAAAGCTCACTGACCGATGCTAAAATCTCGTTGGGCAAAATTCAGGCTCAGTGGCAAATACGCAGGCCATTCAGATGACCTTTTAGTTAAGTAACTTCAAGGTAAAGAAATAGTTTGATCGCTAGGTGAAAAAGGTGGCTTATTGGGCAAAATAAGGCAGCTAAAACCTAATTGGATGAGTTGAACATAACTTTTGGGTGAAGAAAGTAGGCTCACTCGACGATCTGATAACCTCATCTGGCAAAAATGCCCGCTCAGACCCCTATAAGTAGAGGTCAGAACCACTCACAATATATTTATTCTTCCACAACTATATACCCAAACTCAGTGAAATAAAGAGAATTGAGAGAGAGAAATCCCAAGAGAGGTATTGAAGATGAAAGCCAAAGGCTTCATTCGGTTCGAGAAATATCCACTAATATTATTCCATCTCTCTCTTCTTGATCATTATTGTAAAGCTCTATGAGTAAGATTGACTAAATTCTCTTTTGTTGGGATTATATGTAGTTGTTCGTATGAATCTGTGTTCAAGCAGGTATGAAGTATACAACAACCAATTTACTTTTGACATTGACAACACTTTTAAGATAAGTCTTCATCATAAGGGTTGTTCAAGTGTTGTTGATGGAAAGTGAAGTTTTCATCTGATCAAGTGGGTGTGCCTGAAGGTCATGTAATGGGCTGGAAGATCAAAGTGTCATTTGTTGGATCAAAATGTGATACTTTAAAGATCAAGTGGTGGTGCTTAATAATCAAGCTTATTTATCGTGATAATCAAGTTGTCATCATGATGTGATCAATATGCTTAAGCCTATATTTCAAGTACAACACCTTATGTCAAGCGACGTTCAGTTAAGTCAATGAAGATTATTGATTAACCAATTTGTATGATGATGATGTCTTTCTTAAAGAGTCATAACAAGCCTCATTAAAAAAATATTCAAGGTACTAGTTAAGTGCTAAAGTCAAAGTTAATGCGGCAAGAAACCAAAAGCTTTAGAGTGATGAAAGAGAGGAAGTGTGAAAGTTCGTTGACTATGTGTTTAATATTCTAAGTCTGTAAATGCATAAGTCTATCTCTAAATTTTACTAAGACAAATCACACACAAACCCAGGGGTGGCCCTGAGCACGGGCTCGCAGGGCGGGAGCCCAGGGCCCCATGATTTTAGGGGCACCAATTTTTTTTACCCCTATATATACTAAAAGAGAATTTTCTATTACAAAAATACTTGTTAAAAATATTTTTTTAAAGAAAATATTGGTTAACAAAATTATAGGGGCACAACTTAATAAAAGAATGTAATTTCTCATAAATAAAATATAGAGTAGAATAAAATTAATTAATTTCCTACTGCACGCATTATAGAGTAATATTGACTATTTCTATCAGTGTTGCATCTGCTGAAAGAAGTTTTTCTAAATTAAAATGATTAAAATCTTATTTAAGGTCTACTATGTCGCAAGATAGATTAAATACTCTTGCGTTGATTTCAATTAAAAATAATTTTATGAAGAAAAAATGCTAAGAGGATGATATTTAAATAATTTTAAAGTCAATATTACTCTTATTTGAGGTCTACTATGTCGCAAGATAGATTAATTTTATTGACGATTTTACAATAAAAAATGCTAAGAGGATGATATTTAAATAATTTTAAAGGTTTGGTCAATTTTTTTATAGGAAAAAAGACGGGATCAAGAAGAAGAATAATTAGTCTCTTTATAGTGGTTTATATTTTGATGTTGTATAAACATTGATTCAAAGATCTATATTTCTATTCTTTTTTAACAATGTAAAATGAAAATGTGTTTTTTATCAAATTATTTCTTTTATCCTTATGTATTTATTGTTAAAAAAGTATAGGGACACACTCTTTTGATTCGCCCAAGGCACCCAAATTCAAAGGACCGACCCTGCACAAACCTTAAACCTTTTGGAAAACATCTCTCTCTATTAAAATTGCCCAAAATGTTTTTGTACCTAGCTAATTGGCCAAAACGTAAAAAGTTCTTTATGAGTGCGTTTTTACCTTACATAATCGATTAGCCCTTAGGCATAATTGATTATCCTTTTTGTAACGCCTCATAATCAACTATTATGGTTAATATTCGATTAGTAACGACTTGTTTAAAAACCTTCCATTTTTGGACTTGATAATCGATTATAAGCATTAAAAAGGCATATAAATCTTGTCCTTTTAAAGCTAAATTTGTCCTATAAATAGATAATTGTCTTTGACATTTTAATACACCAAAAAACGTATTTATAATACTTCTCTCTCTCTCTATTTCGTTCTCTCTATTTCTCTCTCTCACTCTCTACCTTAGTGCTTTTGAGAGTGTAATATTTATTTGTGAGATGTTTGGGTCAGATGTAAGAGCAATATTGTAAATTCTCTTTAGTGATATATTTGTTTTGGTTGTGAGATAAACCAATATCTTGTTTGGTTGTGAAGGTAAACTAGTTAAAACCTATATGTGGATGGGAAAGACTTTGTAATTAAAACTCTCAGTCGGCTCGTGAGCTTAACTTGTTATTAAAAACTCTTTGTATGGTTGGGGAAGTCTACTTAATTAACACTTTCAATCAACTCATGAGCTTAGCCTGTTGTTAAAAGCTCTCAATTGGTTGTGAAGGTATCAGTATTTAAAACTATGTGTTGGTTGGGAAGTTAACCATTGTAAAATCCAATCCTTGTGTAAGGATGTTTATGGGAATAATCTGTTAAATGCTCATATCATATTGGAACTCTCAAGAACTAATTCTTAAGGAAAGGACGTAGGTCTTTTCATTAGAGCAATTTCTAGTACTTTTCGGTCTTCTCTTCCCTATTTACTTTTCAGTTATTTATTTCTGTTGCATTTTCATATATTTGATTTTCTATTTTCCCCTGGTATTACTCTTTTCTTTTGCAAAATATTTTCAAATTATGATATTACTCTTTTCTTTTGCAAAATATTTTCAAATTCTGTTAAAAAACAATTCACCCTCTATTTTGTTTGGAGTCAGTTGACCAACAAGTGGCATCAGAGCCCAAGTCCTATTTAAAGACTAATCTTCTCAGGAGGAAGAAGATGACTGCAAACATATATGTTTTTAACATGAGACTTTATATGAATACACAGTAGTCGTTTGATGGTGATAAGTAGTTTAACTTATGGAATGCTAGATTTGAAATTTTTGTCAAAGCTAATAATTTTAAAATGTGAGATATTTTAATCAATTGGTAGTAAATAAACTCGATTTGGAGTGGACCAAATAGGATAAGAGAAAATTCAAACTTGGTTTTAAAGTCAATCATCTTTTGATAAATGTTTTAAGTTTTAAGGAATTTTAATACGTCTTTACCGATGAGCCCGCCAAGGAAGTGTGGCACACTCTGGAAATGATTTATGGAGTCTCTTGAAGTATTAAGCAAGAGAGAATGAAAACACAAACCCGGGAAGTTGAAATGCCAAATGAGCATAAGAGTAATTTTCATAAATGATACTCAACCATTGGACCTTTGGAGGATATATTCGAAATTGTATTTTTGACAACTATTGAAGGATTAAGAGTTGGTATCAAAAATATGATCAATCCTCAATTCAAAAGATAGTAGTGCGCTTGAAAGTTGAAAGGAGGAAATAATTAAGAAAATAAACGAGTTTATCCATCTTTTGAAAGATGGAGGCAAAAACTCATAATCATTAGAATATTCATCTAAAGGATCTATTGATTAAGGAGTAGAATTAACCCTGATTGTTTCCTTAGAATGAACAATATCGATAGATGAGCGATCATTCTATGAGTCATCCAGTGAGAATGATGAGGAAGCTTTAGGCAATAAAAGTTGTGAAGGAACTTCATCTATCCAAGTCATTGTTGAAGAAGCCTTATCTAGTTGAATATTTGAAAAAGCTTCATCAAGCAGAATATTCAAAAGTAGAGATGATGAAGAAGCAACATCTTGAAGATCTTGGAAAATTTCATGCTAGGCACCCGCAGAAATTCTACAACCACGGTCGGAAGATTGCCTCTCTAGTGCAGCCTGATGAGGTGTGGCTCCAGGATATCCTCATAGCTTATGGGCTGAACGGGCTCTGTTAGATCGGGTTCCACACGATGCATAATGGGATACTGATGGAATTTACAGAGAGGTGGGACCCAGAGACATCGTCATTTCATCTGCCTCATGGTGAGGTTAACATCACTCCTGACGACATCGCATGTATCCTGCATATACCTATCAGGGGTATCCTCCTTGGTCACGGTAGGATGACGAAGGAGGAAGCAAGGGAGTTACTGATTGAGGTGCTCGGGGCTGGTCCTGAGGACGTGCTTAAGGAGGTTGAGAGGACCCGCGGCGCGCACGTGAGTTTTTCCTTCTTGACGCGGCAGTATGAGGCCGAGGTGCGACAACGTGTGTTGAGATGTTACTTGCTATTTTTGTTAGGCACTCAGCTGTTTGTGGACACGAGCTCCTCATACACATGTGTTGTTTACCCGCGGTACTTATCAGATACCGCATGTGTCCGTGAGTACAACTGGGGAGCGGCTACACAGACGTACAACTACCTTAGACTCTGAGAGGGATACATGTGGAATGAAAGGACTGTGGCTGACAGCTGTTTCCTCTTTTATTGGTAACAATCTTATATCATTCTACTTTTTCTCATAGTTGTTCATTATATTTGTGTGATAATGTTTGATACTAGTGTTTTTTCCAGGGGTTGGATATTACAACACCTCCCCATGATCATTTGCTAGGGAGAGTTGTGAGTACACTGAGGCCATGCCACGTGCTAGTGCATTCACCTCCCTCAGAGGGAACCAGATGTTGGATCCTTACAAGCGTTATCTTGACCGCATGGTTGCCGATGATGTCTGATATGACTTCTATGGTGATCACCATGAGACGGTTCCGTGGGATTGTAATACGGTGGGAGAACTGACTTTTAAAAATGTTGCGGATAACAAGAGTCGCCATCGACTTTTATTTTATCCAATTGGAAAGTCAAAAAGAAGTGGAAAGACCTTTGAAAGATTTTGAGTTCGGGGGATAGGTTATACAAAGGGAAGGTATGAGCACCCTTTGTATCCATGAGCTCTTAATTGCTTAGCTCACTTTTTTGTTTGAATTGTTTGAAAAGAGTGTAGTGTGTGTATCAAAAAAGATTTATGAATAAGGACTTTAACTTTGTAAATAAAGTGTAGCCTTTTGGAAATTGTTTTGAAAAGAGGAGTGCGAAAAGCATTTTGAATTTTGAATTGATTGTGAGCAAGCACTTAAGAGCTACCTACCCTAAGTTTACAATCTTTCTTGTTCTTTAAGTCTTTCGTTTGAAGGGGCTATCCATACCAATTATTAGGCAGGTAGTCCTTTCATTGGATGTGATCGGGTCATCGAGGGACATCGTTTTGCCATAGGGCTATCCATACCATAAGAAGGGTAGGAAGTCCTATGATTTGATAAGAATAGTCATTAAAGCAACAAGTAAAGATACCTTAGCAATCGAGGGGACAATCATCATTTAATCGAAGGAAACATCGAGGGACGAGATCATTTTATCGTAGGTAACTCGAAGGGACTACGATCTTTATTCCGAGGGACTTTACTGATTTTGAATCGAAGGCAGTAGGCTAAGGTATCCCCACGCTCGGAGGGACTTGACTATTGTTCGAAAGGCAACGGAAGAGAGGGTTACCATAGAGGTGTGTGGGTGCAACAATCACATGAATTGGATTTAGATATTTATCTTGCATTAAGTGAACTAGATTCGATTAATTGTTGTCACTCCCTACTTTACTAACCACGCAGTTATTATCATACGAAAATTTAAAGCAGTTTATGGGTGCGGAAAGGAAATCCTACGCTATTATAGGGCTTTGGGACTGGAGGTTACATAATAAAAACGGGGGGGGGGGGGAGGTGCGAGAAAGTAAAAGCAGGAAAGATAAACCCTAATTACTATTACATCAAAAATCGAATGAGCGACCTATACATAATTTCTAGAAGTTAAATGTAAAAAATAAAATAATTTAAATAAATAAATAAACAATCATGCGACATTCACAGAGTTTGAGGTGAGAAAAGAAAAATCGAGGAATCGAGCGTTTAGGAAAAAATAGGGTTAAAAGGTAGAAAACTAATGAAATTAGTTAATCAAAACTTAAAAGTCTAAATTAATGTTTAGTTAATTAAATCCTAACCTTAAATTAACTAATTAATGATTGGCTAAAACCTAATTTTATTCTAATAAAAATTAAACCTAACTATTTAACATAATCCTAATTATTAAATTAATTAACTAAATGGAAATTAAAATTAGCCTAATAAGTTAAATCGGATAAAACCTAATTAATCGAACTAATTAAAATTGGATAAACCTAAGTGTTAATTATTTGTTAATAAAAAAAATTTAGTGGTAAAAGAAAAAAAAGAAATTGAAATAAGAAATAAAGAAAACTAGAAAAAAAAACCAAACACGAGGCTGCCAGGATCAGGTACGGAGGACTGCTGAAGGAGTATGGTGGAGTAGCACTCATCTGGCCCTTCAGATTGGAGATAGCGTGAATTTGACGGCATTTGCAAGAGGGTGCATGATGGGCGTTCGTTGGTCCTGTGCGCTCGATCAGTAAATCAAGTAATTCACCAAAAAAATTGTACCTAGGTCCCAGGACATGGAAGTGACCAATATATGCGCTTGGCAATCTAGCTGCGCGCTTCATGTTAATGTATTAGCCAACATAAACTAAATATCAAACAAGAGAATAAGTGGAAGAGTCAAACGCTGATCTGAACTGGGGCCCATGCGTGGCCAATAGTGCGATGAGTGAGGAGAGGAGCGTATTGACCATCCTATGGGAACGTCACACGCATGGAGTCAACAGGTCAAGGCCTCCATGTGATCATCTTCTACCTCCATACCTGCGGAATCTGCTGCGGAAATACCCACGCTTTTTCCTGCAGATTTTGCTTCGAGTTCTTCATCTTTAAACCTGCAAAATCGAAACACCAAGAACACGAATCTAACAATGCTAAAAGGTGCCCGGATCCACCAAATTGATGCTTGCGAATTCAATGGACGCATTGGTTTGGACTAACGACGCCTGTAACTATGAACAGGAAGCTTCGCGTGCTTTAAGCTCTGACCATGGTGGATTTTGATTCATGCGTCCAAGCTTTGATGTAATACATCGTACCTCTCCTAAATCATCTCCTGAACATAAACAAACGCATCAAATATGTAAAATATGCATGGATAATAAAAATGATTTCAAAATTGTTTTACCAAACCGGCCAAGCTAAATGATATGGTTCTAGGATGCTTTGAGCTCGTGTGAAGGTATGGATTGGTTCCTGTGAGCTTCAAGAAGCTGGTTGAGTGCTCAGAATTGATTGTGAAGGGCTGGAAATTGATCACGGGTTTTGCACCATCTCTTGAATATTTTTGCAACTTGAAACCCTATTTCTTCTCTCAATTCTCCTCCCTTTTTAGTCTGCCCTTGTTGTGTATATATATCACAAGCAATTAGGGAAAATAGAATTGGAAAATAATCAATCATTGATCAAGAGAAAATTTGATATGATTTTCTATCAAGTCTTTCTAATTTAAGCTCCATGCTATTTCATGCATACTTCTCATGCATTCTTGGCCATTGGATGGGATTTTGATTGATTAAATATTTGGAACATGAATCATAAGATTTATTTCAATAAAATGTGATTTAATTTGATTTAAATTGAATTTAAATGAATAAAATCAAATTTAAATAAAATAAAATCATGAAATAAACTTTATATGATCAATGGGCCTTTATTGAGCTTGGAATCCCATGGATAGTACAAATTTATGGGCCCAATACTCAAAAGTATAAATTTCATCAACTAGGGTTTCACACTTTTCTTGAGTTTTAGTAAACTTCTGAACCTCATATCTCCCTCAATTTTTAGGGTATGGAGATGTTCTAGAACTTTTTGGAAAGCCCAAGGTGTCCTCTACAAGCCATTTTGGAACATATTTTGCATTTGAGGATTTATCTTGAATATATGGCTCTTGACAAAAAATAGCATTTTGTGAACTTCTAGAAGGACCTGTAATGTTTTGGCTCATATCTCTCAAATGATGCATTTTTTGCCTTGTCTTTAGAGAGACAAAGTTGTAGAGAATTCAATTTCCTTCAAAATGAGCTTTGGTTGGTAAATTTCTGATGAACCATGTGAAAGTTATGGCTGGTCAGAGTTTAGTTGATATTTTGTCAAAAACCCTAATTTAGAAACTTTGGGTTTTGTTGATTTCTGAACTTTCCTTGATGAATCATGATCAATCCTTGATCTAATTATAAATGTGACATCAAAATTTTTATGTTGACGAAAAATCAGGATTTTTGACTGTATGTTGACCATAGTTGACTTTTGGAGCATTTGAATGAGCAATCTTGTGAATCAAAGCTTGAAAATTGGCATGAGGATACTTTGAAGCATATGAGAGGCCATGAAGTCCATCTGAGGTGTCAGAACCTGATTTTACTTTGAGAGAAGCAAAACCCTAGTTGTGGGTTGATTGCTTAGGAGAGAGATAGTCAGGCTTATTTCTCAGTGCTTGAGCCAAAATATTTTAAAATATGATGGGAAAGTTTTGGGGTATGACAGAGATGACATCATCCTATATTATGGATGGTTGGCTACAAGTTGGACCATCGCGTAGTCAAATAAACCTTTAAACCCTAGTCTCTAAATTTCATCAGAGTTTCGTAAAATCGAAAAATAATGAGTTACGCGGGAATCGTGTTCATCGAAATCGCGTAGTCAAATAAAGCTTTAAACTCTAGTCTCAAAATTTCATTAGAGTTTCGTGAAATCGAAAACCATGAGTCACGCGGGAATCGTGTTCATCAAAATCGTGTAGTCAAATAAAACTTTAAACCCTAGTCTCAAAATTTCATCAGAGTTTCGTGAAATTGAAAACCATGAGTTACGCAGGAGTCGCGTTCATCGAAATCGCGTAGTCAAATAAAGCTTTAAACCTTAGTCTCAAAATTTCATTAGATTTTCGTGAAATCGAAAACCATGAGTTGCACGGGAATCATGTTCATCAAAATCGCGTAGTCAAATAAACCTTTAAACCCTAGTCTCTAAGTTTCATCAGAGTTTTGTGAAATCGAAAACCATGAGTTACGCGGGAATTGTGTTCATCGAAATCGCGTAGTCAAATACACCTTTAAACCCTAGTCTAAAAATTTCATCAGAGTTTTGTGAAATCGAAAATCATGAGTTACGCAGGAATCGTGTTCATCAAAATCGCGTAGTCAAATAAAGCTTTAAACCTTAGTCTCAAAATTTCATCAGAGTTTTGTGAAATCGAAAACAATGAGTTACGCGGGAATTGTGTTCATTTAAATCACGTAGTCAAATAAAGCTTTATACCCTAGTCTCAAAATTTCATTAGAGTTTCGTGAAAGAGAGAGTCATGAGTTACGCGAGAATCGTGTTCATCGATATCGCGTAGTCAAATAAAGCTTTAAACCCTAGTCTCAAAATTTCATTAGAGTTTCGTGAAATCGAAAACCATGATTTACGCGGGAATCATGTTCATCAAAATCGCATAATCAAATAAAACTTTAAACCCTGGTCTCTAAATTTCATTAGAGTTTCATGAAATCAAAAACCATGAGTTACGCGGGAATCGCGTTAATTGCAATCACGTAGTCAAATAAACCTTTAAAACCTAGTCTCAAAATTTCATCAAAGTTTTGTAAAATCGAAAATCTTGAGTTATGCAGGAATAGTTTTCATCGAAATCGCGTAGACAAATAAAGCTTTAAACCCAAGTCTCAAAATTTCATCAGAGTTTCGTGAAATCGAAAACCAAGATTTATGCGGGAATCCTGTTCATCAAAATCGCATAGTCAAATAAAACTTTAAACTCTAGTCTCTAAATTTCATCAGAGTTTCATGAAATCGAAAACCATGAGTTACGCGGGAATCGCTTTAATTGCAATCGCGTAGTCAAATGAACCTTTAAACCCTAGTCTCAAAATTTCATCAGAGTTTCGTAAAATCGAAAATCATGAGTTACGCAGGAATAGTGTTCATCGAAATCGCGTTGTAAAAAAAAGCTTTAAACCCTAGTCTCAAAATTTCATCAGAGTTTCGTGAAATCAAAAACCATGAGTTACGCAGAAATCGTGTTCATTAAAATCGCCTAGTCAAATAAACCTTTAAACCCTAGTCTCAAAATTTCATCCGAGTTTCGTGAAATCAAAAACCATGAGTTAAGCGGGAATCGTGTTCATCGAAATCGCGTAGTCAAATAAAGCTTTAAACCCTAGTCTCAAAATTTCATCATAGTTTCGTGAAATCGAAAACCATGAGTTATGCGAGAATCGTGTTCATCGTCTTTTCGTTGCTTTCCCTCAATGCAAAGGATTTCAACCACTATGTCCATGCTCAGCTATGGGCTCCGACATATTGTTACTGGATCGGAAGCTGTGTGGTGGAACCACCGGAGAACAGGTTTATTACCCATGGAACTTGGCCAACTGAGTTACACGATTAAGATCTTCCAAGAAATTGTCCAGTAGCTGCAACAGAAGCACATTTGTTCTACCCGCCTGAATCTCGGGTAACAATTTCAATCTATTTCAATCCATTTTTGAATGAATATGGTAAAATATTGTTTTATAGTTTAATTTTTAATTTATTTCCAAATATCTTGATTCCACACCATTTGGAAGAATTAATGAGAATTCACTGGGGTAGTATTGTGGTGCAAAACCGACAGTTCTGGGAGCGGGAGTGGCATGTTCATGGAGTATGCTCAAACTTAAATTGTGCTGATATATACACTTTGTGGTAGAGACCCACATTATGCTGGATATTTTTCGAGCTTTGGCATCTAGGCATATTTTCCCAGGGATTATCACCAACTCCCAAGAATAAATTATTACAAAGAGCGGATTGAACGTGTAATAACAACTTACTTACGTAATTGTGTATCGAATATCGGACCAGTAGAACTGGAGTTGAATTGTTTAGGCCCTTCACATGACCAACACTTCCGCCAAGCTAAAATCTGCATGGCGCGAAATAGAGTTTAATGGATCAGTTGTCCACAACGACCATGGGGAAACTGCGGGGAAAGATTTAGATACATCACCTATAGGTCATGACAAAATAAGAAACGTAAGTTTTGGAGTGTTGCAGCGGCACTACGGAGTACTCGCCAAGCATTTACTGATGTGCCTGTTGATTATCAATTGAACCAGGTTCGTTTTTTAATTTTCAAAGTTACTTCTGAACAAATATTCAAATTAATATTGATCAACTTATTATTATAGGTGCTTGAAACATCTCGAGTACTGATTATCTCGAGAACCATGAGTTACGTGGGAATCGTGTTCATCGAAATTGCGTAGTCAAATAAAGCTTTCAACCCTAATCTTAAAATTTCATCAGAGTTTCGTGAAAACGAAAAACCATGAGTTACACAGGAATCGTGTTCATCGATATCGCGTAGTTAAATAAACCTTTAAACCCTAGTCTCAAAAATTCATCAGAGTTTCGTGAAATCGAAAACCATGAGTTACGCGGGACCTGTGTTCATCGAAATCGCGTAGTCAAATAAAGCTTTAAACCTTAGTCTCAAAATTTCATCAAAGTTTCGTAAAATCGAAAACCATGAGTTACGCGAGAATCGGGTTCATCGAAATCGCATAGTCAAATAAACCTTTAAACCCTAGTCTCAAATTTTCATCAAAGTTTCGTGAAATTTAAAACCATGAGTTATGCGGGAATAATATTCATCGAAATCGCGTAGTCATATAAACCTTTAAACCCTAGTCTAAAAATTTCATTAGAGTTTTGCGAAATCGAAAACCATGCATTACGCGGGAATCGTGTTCATCGAAACCGCGTAGTCAAATAAACCTTTAAACCCTAGACTCAAAATTTCATCAGAGTTTTGTGAAATCGAAAACCATGAGGTACGCGGGAATCGTGTTCATCGAAATCGCGTAGTCAAATAAACCTTTAAACCATAGTCTCAAAATTTCATCAAAGTTTCATGAAATCAATAACCATGAGTTATGCGGGAATCGTGTTCATTAAAATCTCGTAGTCAAATAAAGCTTTAAACCCTAGTCTCAAAATTTCATCAGAGTTTCGTGAAATCAAAAACCATGAGTTACGCGGGAATCGTGTTCATCGAAATCACGTAGTCAAATAAAGCGTTAAACCCTAGTCTCAAAATTTCATCAGAGTTTCGTGAAATCAAAAACCATGAGTTACGCGGGAATCGTGTTCATCGAAATCACGTAGTCAAATAAAGCTTTAAACCCTAGTCTCACAATTTCATCAGAGTTTCCTGAAATCAAAAACCATGAGTTACGCGGGAATCGTGTTCATCGTCTTTTCGTTGCTTTCCCTCAATGCAAACGATTTCAACCACTATCTCTATGCTCAGCTACGGGCTTCGACATATTGTTATTGGACCTGACGCTGTATGGTGGAACCACCCGGGAACCGGTTTATTAGCCATTGAACTTAGCCAACTAAGTTACACGATCAAGATCTTCCAATAAATTGTCCAGTAGCTGCAACGGAAGCACATTTGTTTTACCCGCTTGAATCCCGGGTAACGATTTCAATCTATTTCAATCCATTTGTGAATGGATATGGTAAAATATTGTTTTATAGTTTAATTTTTAATTTATTTCCAAATATATTGATTCCACACAACTTGGAAGAATTAATGAGAATTCACTGGGGTAGTATTATGATGCAAAACCGACAGTTCTGGGAGCGGGAGTGGCATGTTCATGGAGCATGCTCATACTTAAATCGTGCTGAGTATATACACTTTGTTTTAGAGACCCACATTATGCTGGATATTTCCAGAGCTTTGGCATCAAGGCATATTTTTCCTAGGAATTATCACCAACTCCCAAGAACATATTATTACAAAGAGCGGATCGAACGTGTAATAACAATTTACTTACGTAATAGTGTACTAAATATCAGACCAGTATAACTGGAGTTGAATTGTTTAGGCTCTTCACATGACCAACACTTCCTCCAAGCTAAAATCTGCATGGCGCGAAATAGAGTTTAATGGATCAGTTGTCCACAACGACCACAGGGAAATTGTGGGGAAAGATTTAGATACCTCACCTATAGGTCATGACAATGTAAGAAACGTAAGCTTTGGAGTGTTGCAGCGGCATTGCAGATTACTCGCCAAGCATTTACTAATGTGCCTGTTGATTATCAACTGAACCAGGTTCGTTTTTTAATTTTCACAGATACTTCTGAACAAATATTCAAAATAATATTGATCAACCTATTATTACTAGTGCTTGAAACAACTCGAGTACCGATTATCTCGAGAACCATGAGTTACGCAGGAATCGTGTACATCGAAATCGCGTAGTCAAATAATGCTTTAAACCCTAGTGTCAAAATTTCATCAGAGTTTAATGAAATCGAAAACCATGAGTTAAGCGGGAATCGTATTCATCAAAATAGCGTAGTGAAATAAAGCTTTAAACACTAGTCTCAAATTTTCATCAAAGTTTCACGAAATCGAAAAAACCATGAGTCACGCGGGAATCGCGTTAATCGCAATCGCGTAGTCAAATAAACCTTTAAACCCTAGTCTCAAAATTTCATCAGAGTTTCATGAAATCGAAAATCATGAGTTACGCAGGAATCGTGTTCATCGAAATCGCGTAGTCAAATAAAGCTTTAAACCCTAGTCTCAAAATTTCATCAGAGTTTCGTGAAATCAAAAACATGAGTTATGCAGAAATCGTGTTCATCGAAATCGCGTAGTTAAATATACCTTTAAACCCTAGTCTCAAAATTTCATCAGAGTTTTTTGAAATCGAAAATCATGAGTTATGCGGGAATCGTGTTCATCGAAATCGCGTAGTCAAATAAAGCTTTAAACCCTAGTCTCAAAATTTCATTAGAGTTTCGTGAAATCGAAAACCATGAGTTACGTGAGAATCGTGTTCATCGAAATCGCGTAGTCAAATAAACCTTTAAACCCTAGTCTCAAAATTTTATCAGAGTTTCATAAAATCGGAAACCATGAGTTACGCGGGAATCTTGTTCATCGAAATCGCGTAGTCAAGTAAAGCTTTAAACCCTAGTCTCAAAATTTCATCAAAGTTTCGTGAAATCGAAAACAATGATTTACGCGGGAATCCTGTTCATCAAATCGCATAGTCAAATAAAACTTTAAGCGTGAATCGCGTTAATTGCAATCGCGTAGTCCAATAAATCTTTAAACCCTAGTCTAAAAATTTCATCAGAGTTTCGTGAAATCGAATATCATGAGTTACGCAGGAATAGTGTTCATCGAAATCGCGTACTCAAATAAAGCTTTAAACCCTAGTCTCAAAATTTCATCAGAGTTTCGTGAAATCAAAAACCATTAGTTACGCAGAAATCATGTTCATCGAAATCGCGTAGTCAAATAAAGCGTTATACCCTAGTCTCAAAATTTCATCAGAGTTTCGTGAAATCAAAAACCATGAGTTACGCGGGAATTGTGTTCATCGAAATCGCGTAGTCTAACAAAGCTTTAAACCCTAGTCTCAAAATTTCATCAGAGTTTCGTGAAATCGAAAACCATGAGTTATGCGGGAATCGTGTTCATCGTCTTTTCGTTGCTTTCCGTCAATGCAAACGATTTCAACCACTATATCCATGCTCAGCTATGGGCTCCGACATATTGTTACTGGATCGGACGCTGTAGGGTGGAACCACCGGAGAACCGGTTTATTACCCATGGACCTTGGCCAACTGAGTTACTCGATTAAGATCTTCCAAGAAATTGTCCAGTAGCTGCAACGGAAGCACATTTGTTCTACCCGCCTGATTCTCGGGTAACGATTTCAATCTATTTCATTCCATTTGTGAATGAATATGGTAAAATATTGTTTTATAGTTTAATTTTTATTTAATTTCCAAATATCTTGATTACACACCATTTGGAAGAATTAATTAGAATTCACTGGGGTAGTATTGTGGTGCAAAACCGACAGTTTTAGGAGCGGGAGTGGCATGTTCATGGAGCATGCTCAAACTTAAATTGTGCTGAGTATATACACTTTGTGGTAAAGACCCACATTATGCTGGACATTTTTCGAGCTTTGGCATCTAGGCATTTTTTCCCAGGGATTATAACCAACTCCCAAGAATAAATTATTACAAAGTGCGGATCGAATGTGTAATAACAACTTACTTACGTAATCGTGTACTGAATATCGGACCAGTAGAACTAGAATTGAATTGTGTAGGCCCTTCACATGACCAACACTTCCTCCAAGCTAAAATCTGCATGGCGCGAAATAGAGTTTGATGGATCAGTTGTCCACAACGACCACGGGGAAATTGCGGGGAAAGATTTAGATACCTCACCTATAGGTCATGACAAAGTAAGAAACATAAGCTTTGGAGTGTTGTAGCGACAGTGCGGAGTACTCGCCATTTACTAATGTTCCTGTTGATTATCAACTGAACCAGGTTCTTTTCTAATTTTCAAAGTTAGTTCTGAATAAATATTCAAATTAATATTTATCAACCTATTATTACAGGTGCTTGTAACATCTCGAGTACCGATTATCTCAAGAACCATGAGTTACGTGAGAATCGTGTTCATCGAAGTCGCGTAGTCAAATAAAGCTTTCACCCCTAGTCTCAAAATTTCATCAGAGTTTCATGAAAACTAAAACCATGAGTTACGCGGGAATCGTGTTCATCGAAATCACGTAGTTAAATAAACCCTTAATTCCTAGTCTCAAAATTTCATCAGAGTTTCGTGTATTCGAAAACCATGAGTTACGCAAGAATCGTGTTCATCGAAATCGAGTACTCAAATAAAGCTTTAAACCTTAGTCTCAAAATTTCATCAGAGTTTCGTGAAATCGAAAATCATGAGTTACGCGGGAATCGGGTTCATCGAAATCGCATAGTCAAATTAACCTTTAAACCCTAGTCTCAAAATTTCATCAGAGTTTCGTGAAATTGAAAACCATGAGTTACGCGGGAATCATATTCATCGAAATCGCGTAGTCATATAAACCTTTAAACCATAGTCTAAAAATTTCATCAGAGTTTCGTGAAATTGAAAACCATGAGTTACGCGGGAATCATATTCATCGAAATCGCGTAGTCATATAAACCTTTAAACCCTAGTTTAAAAATTTCATCAGTTTTGTGTAATCGAAAACCATGCGTTACGCGGGAATCGTGTTCATCGAAACTGCGTAGTTAAATTAACCTTTAAACCCTAGTCTCAAATTTTCATCAGAGTTTTATGAAATCGAAAACCACGAGTTACGCGGGAATCTTGTTCATCGAAATCGCGTAGTCAAATAAAGCTTTAAACCCTAGTCTTAAAATTTCATCAGAATTTCGTGAAATTGAAAACCATGAGTTACGCGGGAATCATGTTCATCGTCTTTTCGTTGCTTTCCCTCAATGCAAACGATTTCAACCACTATGTCCATGCTCAGCTATGGGCTCCGACATATTGTTATTGGACCAGACGCTGTATGGTGGAACCACCGGAGAACCGGTTTATTACCCATGGAACATGGCCAACTGAGTTACACGATCAAGATCTTCCAAGAAATTGTCCAGTGCCTGCAACGGAAGCACATTTGTTCTAGCCTCCTGAATCCCGGGTAACGATTTCAATCTATTTCAATCGATTTGTGAATGAATATGGTAAAATATTGTTTTTATAGTTTAATTTTTAATTTATTTCCAAATATCTAGATTCCACACCATTTGGAAGAATTAATGAGAATTCACTAGGGTAATATTGTGATGCAAAACCGACAGTTCTGGGAGCGGGAGTGGCATGTTCATGGAGCATGCTCAAATTTAAATTGTGCTGAGTATATACACTTTGTGTTAGAGACCCACATTATGCTGGATATTTTTCGAGCTTTGGCATCTAGGCATATTTTTCCCATGGATTATCACCAACTCCCAAGAATATATTATTACAAAGAGCGGATTGAACGTGTAATAACAACTTACTTACATAATCGTGTACTGAATATCAGACCAGTAGAACTGGAGTTGAATTGTTAAGGATCTTCACATGACCAACATTTCCTCCAAGCAAAAATCTACATGGCGTGAAATAGAGTTTAATGGATTAGTTGTCCACAACGACCACGGGTAAATTGCGGGGAAAGATTTAGATACCTCACCTATAGGTGACGACAAAGTAAGAAACATAAGCTTTGGGGTGTTGCAGCGACATTGCGGAGTACTCCCCAAGCATTTACTAATGTGCCTGTTGATTATCAACTGAACCAGTTTCGTTTTTTAATTATCTGAGTTGCTTATGAACAAATACTAAAAATAATATTGATCAACCTATTATTACAGGTGCTTGAAACATCTCGAGTACCGATTATCTCGAGAACCATGAGTTACCCGAGAATCGTGTTCATCGAAATTGCGTAGTCAAATAAACCTTTATACCCTAGTCTCAAAATTTCATCAGAGTTTCGTGAAATCGAAAACCATGAATTACGCGGGAATCGTGTTCATCAAAACCGCGTCGTAAATTAAACTTTTAAACCATAGTCTCAAAATTTCATCAGAGTTTCGTGAAAACAAAAACCATGAGTTACGCGTAAATCGTGTTCATCAAAATAACCCTAGTCTCAAAATTTCATCAGAGTTTCGTGAAATCGAAAAGCATGAGTTACGCAGGAATAGTGTTCATTGAAATCGCTTAGTCAAATAAAACTTTAAACCTTAGTCTCAAAATTTCAACAGAGTTTCGTGAAATCGAAAACCATGAGTTACGCGGGAATTGTGTTCATCGAAATCGCGTAGTCAAATAAACCTTTAAACCCTAGTCTCAAAATTTCATCAGAGTTTCGTGAAATCGAAAACCATGAGTTACACGGGAATCGTGTTCATCGAAATCGCGTAGTCAAATAAAGCTTTAAACCCTAGTCTCAAAATTTCATTAGACTTTTGTGAAATCGAAAACCATGAGTTATGCGGGAATCGTGTTCATCATCTTTTCGTTGCTTTCCCTCAATGCAAACAATTTCAACCATTATGTCCATGCTCAGCTACGGGCTCCGACATATTGTTATTGGACCTGACGCTGTATGGTGGAACCACCAGGGAACCGGTTTATTATCCATTGAACTTAGCCAACTGAGTTACACGATCAAGATCTTCCAAGAAATTGTCCAGTAGCTGCACCAGAAGCACATTTGTTCTACCCGCCCGAATCCCGGGTAACGATTTCAATCTATTTCAATCCAATTGAGAATGAATATGGTAAAATATTGTTTATATAGTTTAATTTTTAATTAATTTTCAAATATCTAGATTCCACACTATTTGGAAGAATCAATGAGAATTCACCGGGGTAGTATTGTGATTCAAAATCGACAGTTCTGGGAGCGGGAGTGGCATGTTCATGGAGCATGCCCAAACTTAAATTGTGCTGAGTATATACACTTTGTGTTAGAGACCTACATTATGCTGGATTTTTTCGAGCTTTGGCATCTAGGCATATTTTTCCCAGGGATTAACTCCAACTCCCAAGAATATATTTTATTACAAAGAGCGGATCAAACATGTAATTACAACTTACTTACGTAATCATGTACTAAATATCGGACCAGTAGATCTGGAGTTGAATTGTTTAGGCCCTTCACATGACCAACACTTTTTCCAAGTTAAAATCTGCATGGCGCGAAATAAAGTTCAATGGATCAGTTGTCCACAACGACCACGGGAAAATTGCGGGGAAAGATTTAGATACCTCACCTATAGGTCACGAAAAGTAAAAAACTTAAGCTTTGGAGTGTTGCAGCGGCAGTGCGGAATACTCGCCAAGCATTTACTAATGTGCTTGTTGATTATCAACTGAACCAGGTTCATTTTTTATTTTTCATAGTTACTTACTGAAGCAAATATTCAAAATAATATTGATCTACCTATTATTACAGGTGCTTGAAACATCTCGAGTACCGATTATAGTAGCACTTGCAGAGGATAAACGATGGAGAGTTTGGCTTGCAATGGGTGCTCTTTGCTCTGTGCTCAATCGTTATAAGGTTTGTTTCTTCACATACTTGCTAGTATGGTTATGGTAGAATTTTAAAAAATAACAATTAACCAACGTTTAGTATAATATGTCACATTTTTTAATGTTTTATAAATGCACCAAACAGAAAAGTGTCATACTCATACGCAACACTCTCTTCCATGTTTACAAATAAAACTCTTTCATGTAGGGGTGATCGTATTCGAACCAATCCAAAAGGAAAATCGCAAACCGAACCAATCCAAATCGAAAACCGCAAAAACCGCGTTTGGTTTGGATAGTTTTGGATGATTTTTGGGCCGAACCGCACGGTTCGGTTCGGTTTGCGGTTTTCATGTTACAAAACTGAACCAAACCGAACCGAACCGCATATTTAACTAAACTTTTGAATTTCTATAATTAATTTATTATATTTCTAATCCAATTGCAATACTGTAAAAACTCATGTCACGTGACTCACTATTCCTTCATTCTTCCTTCCTTTTCAACATTTCAACTTCATTCTCTGATTTCTCTCTCACTCATTCTAGAGAAGCATTTGGTGTATATGTAGTACTGATAATATTTAGTCCTGAAGTTGTAATGTTGTATTAATATTTAAAACTGAAGTTATTTGATACTTGTATATGTAGTATGTAGTTTATTAGTTAGTATGTAGTTTATTAGTATGAAAAACTGTATATAGTATGTAGTATGAATAATTGAAGTTATATTAATAATTTAGTATGTAGTATATGTAAAATACATAGTATGGTACTGTAAAATACATGATACACTTATATGGTAGTAATTTTGGTGTAAAATACATGTATGGAGGAATGAATTGTTTTTGTGTAATTAGTATGAAAATTTTTTTTTTAATGGTACTGTAATATATGTTATATATGTATGGAAGAATGAATTATTTTCCTTTTTTTATTTCAGTACATTTTTATTTTATGGTGTAAACCGCAGCCCACCGAACCGATCTCAACCGCATTGGTTTGGTTTGGTTTGGTTTGGATGACTTTTTAAAAATTAACCAAACCAAACCGAACCGCATGCATTTTTATCTCGCGGTTAGGATGACTTTTATGCTCAAAACCGAACCAAACCGCACCGCGAACACCCCTACAGTTTCATGTAGACTTTTAATCAAAAATATGAAGAGCACCAACATATGTTGTAGCAGGTGGCTGTGAGGGTCAATGACAATATCAAGGTATATTTTCGCATCACTAGTTATTGTAAACGTTATTGTTTTCCCTTTCAAGACTTCTAGAATGCGTAGGTTATTGTTCTCATCATATTGCACAATTTTTGCAGCTTGCGAAGGCAAAACAATTCCACAGCGCACTACTGTCTGAAAAGCAAGATTTAGCAGTTGCTCTTAATCGTATTAATTCTTTGATAGAAATTTCAAAGAAAAATCTTGCAAGTACTGTAGAAAAGGTTATGTTTCCCCTGTTGCTTAGCTACTTGTATATTTTATTTTGATGTTTTGCAAAAACAACTTTGCTGCTACTTACTATTATAAATAATTGTGAATCCAACAGATAGAATGTCTTCTATCTGAAAGCTGCTAAATTTCCTCAAGAGGGGAAAAACACCTTGCAGCCGCCTTAGTGTTTGACTGGAGGGAATTGGCTGATGCCGAGAAGGGGCTAAAGGTGCTCATGTCTATTGCTTCATCCTCAGAAAAAGAATACAACCTAATTCAGAAAGATGTAGATGCTTTTGAAAAGGAGTTGCATAGTGAAAGGTATTTTTTATTTTTTAGCCGTCCAATAAAATTTGTGTTAATATTATGATATGGTGGATTTTGGAAAATGATTACCTCATGTGAATTTCAATTGGTTCAACAAATGCTTTTCCAATCATGTCATGCAGGAGTTTACGGAAGAAGCTTGAGGAAGAACTACCTTTATTGAATAACCAAATTGCTCGGTTGAAAACTGAAACTGGAGAGACCGCAGTACAACAACTTGTGGAAGAAATAAGATTTTGCAAGAGCATGATCAAGTGTACTGTCTGTTCTGACCGCCCAAAAGAGGTAAAAACAGGCCAACTTATCCAACTGTAGTTTATGCTTTTTATGTAGTTAAATTAAGTTGGGAGTTTGATCTGCATTGTGATTTTAAAGTGCTATAATCTATTTTACAGTCCATGCATACAAAGAAATCTTGAACTCCGACACCGCAAATGTCCTGCCTGTGGAACAACATTTGGACTCACAATACACTCATATAAGGAATACCCTGTATTATACAAAGATTCTTATCCCACTAGCAATATTCTTGCACTTGTTTTGTGTATGATTCAAATTCTTGCAATTGTTTTCGGATTATAAACCATTGTACATCATTTTTAGAGCTCTATAGAACATGTACAAAAAACTGAGTTTGACAAAAAAGGTATATAATTCAAATTTGACTATTAACATAATATGCCAAATGATTGTTGAAGAGGATTTAATAGTTAAGAGAAACATTTTTTTCTTTATAGATTTTAAGTTTGAACTTTGGAGTTTGTATGGATTTCAATTTAACGGGTTTGGTGTTTATGAGTTTCAAAATTATGGTATTCATTATGAGAGGAGTCATTTGTGGAGATGTCACACTAAGGTATAATGTATGAACTGGGAGCACAATTATTAATGTCATGTAGATTTTTTAATTGAGTCAGTTATGGGTTCAATAGTATACTCAATAGAAGATCGAGAGAATGAGGATAAAGGTTACTTTCAGGAACCAAGCTGTTAATGTCATCGTGCATAGTAGGTTCAGAGTTCAAAGAAATGGTTCTGAGATGAGAACTGTGAACATGCCAAGACATGTTGAGACTAGGTATGTAGAACGGACAACCTCAATACTTGATAGAGTATGTGAGTTGTCCATTTGTGGGGAAGTCAAATTATTTATCTGATTGATGTCGGAGGAAATTTCTCCTCAAACATTCAATGTTCCCACTGCATTCTGCGATGGTACATTCGCTTGTCCTTTTGTGTTTTGGTGGTCGTTTTGAGGAGGTGGGACATTTCTTGACGGTGGACGTGCCATTTCTAATAGTTTTTTTACCACTTCTTAAGTGCATATAACCAACAATATTTCACAAACGAAGAACTGACAATATTGTGTAACAAATACACACTTTTTTTTGTAAAGAATCTACTTATGAATTTAATGCACAAATAGGTCCCACTGGGCGTGCCAGTTTGTTTACTGTGAAATTTAGTAAATAAGCACTAGTCTTTTAAAAATGGTTACTTGCAGAATCGATTAGTTGATCCTGGGATATATGTGCATAAATATTTGTGACTTTGTTTAAGTGTTTTGTGTCAAGTGAATTCTATTATGATTTCTACTAAGTTTGAAATGTAATGTTTTGTAGAAAATGAAGGATTTCAACTTGGTCGAAATCTTTGTAAACAGTAAGGAAAAAAGATAAAAATAAAATGCACAAACCAAGTTAAAATAAAGGAAATTTACTTAGTGTAAATAACATGTTGCTTAGGATCATACACGCTCAAATGACTCTTTTCTCTCTTAACGCTAGGATACTTTGAGTTTGTGAGTTTCTGTAATGATTTTGACACACTGAATCCTAACACTGGAACTCCTATTTATATTAATTCATAGATAAATTCCCTTCAACGGCTTTCGCCCTAGAAGTTAACACGTCTTCGCTGCATGCATTTCGCCCTTGGATTTGTATCCACGGTACTTTTGGATAAGTCTAAAAAAAAGTTATGTTGCTCTTATCGGAGCTCAACATATTACTGTCGAAGACATATGACAATCTTTGTCGTCGAAATCCCAGACTGATTATTTCTGAGAAAACGCTAAGTCCATACCTTTACCTCACGCTTGAATGCTTCGACTTCTTTTAAGCTGAAAGGATTGTGTCGAAATGTTCCTTTGACTCTCTAAGTTCTCTTGAGCTCTTCTTTCATATACTGAGGTCACCTAGGTCGAAATTCTAAGCCAACAATACCTGAGCTTGTTTCAATTGAATAAATGCCCGTGTTGCCTCATCGTTCCATAGGAAATTGTCTTTCTTCAAAAGATTGGTTAAATGTTTGGCAATTTTGCCAAAATCCTTCACAAACCTACGATAATAGCTAGTCAGACCTAAAAACCTTCTCAATTGTTTAATGGTATTAAAGAGTGACCAAGAATTCACAACTTGAATTTTGTGAGATCAGTAGAAACACCATCTGAAATGAAATGGCCAAGATATTCTACTTTTGGGAGGATAAGTGTATATTCTACTTTTGGGAGGACAAATGCACACTTAGGTTTATTTGAAAACAATTAGTTTATAATATTGTTAGAAAAATCAATTGTAAATGGATAAGATGGTCCTCTAAGGACTAATTGCAAACCAACAAATCATTAAGGTTTTGTTTGGGAGTTTGGAAGGGGAGGGAGGAGAAAATTTTGAAAAATAAGAAGGATTGTGTGAAAAGAATAAAAATATTTTAGTTGGAGGGTTTATGAGAGTTTATTTTTCTTCATAATACCAAAAATCTCCTAATTTGGAGAAACTCAAATTTGTATTGAAGGAGGATTTTTTAAGGTTTCGGAAGGCTTACATAAAATTTTCAAATATCTTTTATGTTATTATAATATTCAGAAAATTAAAAATACAATAAATAATAAATACTATTTGATGGTTTTATACAACATCATTTTTTTTAAAAATGTCAAATATTTTTCTATATTTTTAAAAAAATTCATTTTCGAAAGCCTTCTCTTCCCCTTCATTTTTTAGTCAATTTTTTTTTATATATATTTGACATTTTAATTAATATTTTTTTTAAAAAGATAATATTGAAATAAAATAAAAGTTATTAGATTAGAATTTAACTTTGTCTCAAAAATCAAATAATTCAAAAACTGTTGGTTTTATTTGTATAATTATTTTAAGAAATATTTTGCTCACTTAAGCATATAATTGTCAATTAAAATGTTAGATTAAAAGAAAATAAATGGGTAAAAATTGGAATAAGTCTTTAAACCTACTCTTAAAGATAATATAATATTTCTCATATATAATCGAGTTGACTCATGAACCTAACGAGTTGAAGTATGTATAGTTGAAGTTCAGCTTATTTAGTTAAGGAACATAATTTTTCACTCATATTCAACTCATATGGTTCACTAACCTAGTTCATCAGTTTAATAGTTAAACTGAATTCTGAACTATTTTTGAGTTCTTTCAGTTCATTGTCAGCCCTACTTCTAAATATTAGCGCGTCCGAATGCTTATTTCTAAGAGAGGGGCCAAATTGAATTTTTATAACATTTTTGAGAAATATATGAGGTGTAATCATGTAATATATATCGATCCAAGCCCATTGTGTAAACTACACGTACAAAATATCTTTCAGCTTCAATACAAATCCTTATTTGACAAAATATCTTTTACCAATTCTGATTTCATTTTATAATTTATTCCATTTTGGCACTACCAGGTTTAGCTCAAAATTATGCATGGAGGAAAAGAAAAAAAATGTCATTCCACACATATGCACATATTACGTACATGTTACATATGTCAAAATAATCTAAGATATTCACAAAATATGAATCAAACATAAACATTATGTAAATTGCACGCACAAACACATTTGTAATTTTGGCTTATATAATGCCCCAAAACTATGCATTAAGGAAAAGTAAAGTCATTCCACTAACACGTACGCTAAATGCATCAAGATCTAATTAAGAATTCTATGCAACATTCATATTTATAACATTTTATTGCTCTATTATCATCAACATAATCTCATTTAAAAATTATTTCTATTGTCTAAATTAACCATCAACAACATAAATACAATCAGTAGTAGCAACAATGTTGGGATTACAAATAAAAACAGATCTAAAAATACAGCACAAGATAACCAACCAAGTATTCACACATACTACAATTTAGCCAATGATATTAGTATATGTTTCCTACATATATTAGAAAAGCTTAATTGTGAGCAAACTGGGAAGGACTTCTAGCAGCACTTTGCTCAGAAGCATTGGCAAGTCCCTGCAACATCCTCATAATCTCACTTGTGTCTTCCAAGTAATACTTTGCCTTGCTTGGTTTCTGACCAACAGTACAAGGAAACACGTCAGCAATAGGCGATAGCGATGCCCTTGCACTTGTTATTACTCCAAACATGTCTTCGTCCGATCTGTCATCACCAATGCATAGAACAAAATCCGGAATCACTCCCTTTTGTTGCATTGTTATCAGAAGACGTTCCGCTACAATACCCTTACTCACACCCTGCACCAAAAATGTAGCATCAATACTTCAAGTTGAAAATGTGTCCCGTGTTCAACACATGTTATCAGACACTGACATATGACCCGAGTTGTGTGCTTACATTCAAACATTTCTATTTTCTTAAATTATTCTAGTGTCTATGTCTCCGTGTCAATATCGTGTTTGTGTATGTGTTGGTGTTTCATATACAAACTACTTCAAGTCGTGTTTGTGTATGTGGTGGTGTTTCATATACAAACTACTTTCAGGTCTTCAACTAAATATAATTGATCTCAATATAAGTGGAAAGACGGCTTTTTATTACTGACCTGAGGTTTAACTTCCACAATGTTTGGGCCACTTTTAACTGAAACAGGCTCATTGGCGAGAACACTTTCTAGATGATCAAGAAGCTCCTTAGCTTGGCATGAACCGAAATCTCGGTCTGCAAATTCGTAATTCCAAACAAGAGCACTCTCTTTGGACTCTATGTTAGAACCATCAGTAGTTTCTGTATATAACTGCATAACTGGCTCAGCAATCTGTTTCCAGTCGAAATCAGGCACAGAAACACAAGCTTCCCATTCTTCAGTATGACTTGTCCTGGAAAAAAAGGTATAAAACTCGTCAGCTTACAGTCGCCACATAACACATGCATAAGCAGCATAACACAAGGAAATGTAACATAACATACCTCACGAAATAGCCGTGTTCTGCAGCGAGTCCGAGTTTCTCGCAGGAAGAAAACCATTCGGTAAGAGTCTTTCTCTCCTTTCCACTTACAAGGAAAACACAATTCTTGGTGTCACTGCACAAGCTGTTCAAGATGCCGACAGATTCAGCATTAGGTGTTGTACTAATTGATCCAGGCTGCACCATAGTACTATCGTAATCCAAAAGAATTGCTCGGTGCTTTGTCCTTTTATAAGCTGAAGCAATATGTTCCACGGATAGTTTTCTAAAGTTTGGATCCAAAGCAATTACTCGAAATCCTAAACCAAAGCCAATCCCCCAGCATCTCCTTCTCAGATGATCCCTACAAGCTCTTTCAAGGTCCTGCAAGAAGCTACGAGCCCAATATGCAACATCGTGTGTACTAACGTACCTATAATGTTTCTCGTGCCTCATTTGTTTTTCAGACTCCGGGACCATTAATGCAGAATCCATAGCTTCAGCAACAGCATCAATATTCCATGGATTCACACGAATTGCGCCGCTTAACGATGGAGAGCAACCGATGAACTCAGACACCACCAACATACTCTTCTTATGGATAGTCGAGCTTATTCCTAAGATCTCGTCTATTTTCTCATTTCCTTGTCTACAAATGATATACTCATAGGGTATAAGGTTCATCCCATCTCTTACAGCTGTAACAAGACAGCATTCCGCAATTGCATAATAAGCTATCCGCTCGTAACTCTGGAGTGTTGTATCGATCAAGATGACGGGTGTGTATCCAGGCCTTCCGAATGTGTCATTTATCCTTTTCACTGTTGCATAAGTTTCACACTGCACTTCTTGCACATCCTTTCCGCGGCCTCTAGCAGGGTTTGCGATTTGAACCAGAACAACTTTTCCTCTCTTATCAGCATGTTGTAAAAGCAGTTGTTCCATGGCCAGAAGTTTTAAGCTGATTCCTTTGAAGATATCCATGTCATCTACCCCAAGCATAACAGTTTGACCTTTGAATCGATTTCTTAACTCGGCAACCTTGCTTTCTGTCTCGGAAAGATTCATGACTGATTCAAGCTGACCTATATGAATACCAACCGGAAGAATCTTAATGCTAACAGTTCTTCCATAGTACTCAAGACCGATATATCCTCGCTTGGATTGATAAGCAATCCCTAGCATTCTACTGCAGCAGGAGAGAAAATGTCTAGCATAGTCAAAAGTATGAAACCCTATAAGGTCAGAATTCAGAAGGGCTCTAAGAAGTTCATCCCTAACCGGAAGCGTTCGGTATATCTCAGAAGACGGAAAAGGACTATGAAGAAAGAATCCTAACCTCGCCCGGTTAAATCTCTTTCTCAAAAAAGTTGGTAGAACCATCAAGTGGTAGTCATGAACCCAAACAAAGTCCTCATCAGGGTTAATGACTTCCATCACTTTATCAGCAAAAATCTTGTTGACAGAAACATAAGCCTGCCAAAGGGATCGATCGAATCGACCACCAAGATCAGGCGAAAGCGGAAGCATGTAATGAAACAAAGGCCAAAGATGCTGCTTACAAAAACCATGATAGAATTTAGTAAAAAGCTCAGGAGGGAGAAAAGTCGGTACACACTTGAAATTATCAAGCAAGTACTGAGCAACATCATCTTGCTCAATTGGATCAATCTCTTCTTTAAGACAACCGATATAGATCGTTTCGACATCATCACCAAGACCATCTTTCAGCTGTAAAAGAAGTGAATCCTCATCCCAAGTAAACTCCCACTTACCATTCTCCTCTTTCCTTTGCGCCTTCAAAGGAAGCTGGTTACCAACAATAATCATCCTTTCTTGACAAACAGAAGAAGGAGCATCAGAGCCAACACTGGTATTTGTTTCATCATCTAACTCAGACAACACTCCAGCAACAGTTGCAACTCTAGGAAGCCTCTTCTTCTCCCGACCGAAAGACGACGGCGAGCCACATGAAGTAAGATCTAACAAATTGGAATATGACCTTGAAGCCATTTCTCTCACTCACTCACTCACAGTCACAATCCTACAAAAACACAGTAAACAAAACATCAATTTCACAAATCTGATAACATATCAAACACCATCATCACTCATACACCAAAACTAGCAATGTACAAAAAGTACTTTGCATGAATTTGACAGAGTCCAAATACTTTTACCATATTAGAAACTATATTCAGAAAAACACAGATTTAACAATTTGAAGAAATCTTATAGTAATATAATAACAGAAATAACAATAATGATATAAATATGAACTACCACTACCAGAGATTAATTGAATGAAGAAACAGAAGAGGAAGAAGAGTATTAGAAGAGGAATGAAAAGGATTGGTAATAACCTTGAATGAATGTTAGTTGGAGAAGATACATAGACGAAAGAATCTTGTTCTATGTCAAAATCACACTCACAATGGTGTATGTGAAGTGAGAATAACTTTTACTACTTTTTGTCTAGAAAAACAGAAAGGGTTTTTAGTTGATTCATCATAATGATAATTTTTACATTACAAAACCAACCAACAAACGACAAATAGGATGTCTTTGTACAAACAAAACAACTTCAATTCATTCATTTATTCACTCACTCTCTCACTGATGTATGATGACATTATATTACAACATTATACCGGGACACTTTCAACACGATCTCGACACTGATACAACGACAATAATAATAATTTTAAAAAATAAATTAATTAAACGTGAATACATGTGTCTGACACACAGACACAGACACGTCTTTTTTTCGAGATATCAGTGATACATTTAGTAGATAACATTACATTAATTGCTACCAAACCTGACACAGTAAATAAACCCAACTTCCTTAACCATGGTTTGTGTTTTTCTTTAATTAAAGATTAACTTCACTGCTACCACCACTACTGGGTAAAGAGATTCTTTCTCAGAGCGCGTGTGAAACACTGCATGTGTAGTTTATGTTGTGATTGTCCAATTATGAGAGTGCGTGTGTTTCATGCGTGTTCGTTTGGTTTTTAATAGAAAAAAGGTTTTACTTCTTAAACTGTGTTTTTAGAGAAGATTAAGGAGTGGTATGATTATGATATTGTTAAGTAGACAGAGGCAGGGCCTGAGAGTTTGCTGTTGGGTTACGCGGAGTGTCGGTCAATCAAAATGGAACAAGTGTCCGGTGGATTCTGAGGCTTGCTTGTCTTATTTGTTGGTGGAGTTTGCTTGTGGGTTTAATGAACTACTTTCCTCTTAATTTTTAACTAGACGTTTGTTTTAATTTTAAAATATTTTTGTTTATTTTTAAAATGATTTTTTTAAAGTGAATATTAAAATTTTCTTAATTTATTTTTTATAAAGTAAAAAAATGTTTTCTTTTAGGATTAAAAACTAGTAACAAACCCGTGCATACGCACCGGTTCTATTCGGTTATGCGAATTTGGATACATCATTTATTTTAAATAAAAATGTTAAAAAAGAAAAGAAAAAAAAAGATAAATAATTGATTATTTCGTATATAAAAAAATGTAGATCAATAATAGATTTTTTTCCGTATACCATTTTTGGATCAAAAATATTTGATCATAAAATATTTAGATCAATAATAGATTTTTTTCCCATATACAGACTTTATTTTTGTTAGGTATCATTTACAAAAATATTTGGATTTATAGTAAATTTCGTATATAAAACTATTTAGATCAATAACAAATTTTTTCCCGTGTACCATTTTTGAATAAAAAATATTTAGGTCATAAATACCAATTTTCGTAAATAATAGATTTTTTTCCGTATACAAATAATATTTTTGCTTAGGTATCATTTACAAAAATATTTGGATCAATATTAAATTTTCGTATATTAAAATATTTAGATCAATAATATATTATTTCCCGTATACCATTTTTGGATCAAAAATATTTGATCATAAATACCATTTCTTATATATAAAAATATTTAGGTCAATAATAGATTTTTTTCCCATATACAGACTTCATTTTTGTTAGGTATCATTTACAAAAATATTTGGATCAATAGTAAATTTCGTATACAAAAATATTTACATCAATAGTAGATTTTTTCCCGTATACCATTTTTCGTAAATAATAATACAAATATTATTTTTATTTAGGTATCATTTACAAAAATATTTGGATCAATATTAAATTTTTCGTATAAAAAAATATTTAGATCAATAATAGATTTTTCCCCGTATACCATTTTTGGATAAAAAATATTTGAACATAAATATCATTTCTCGTATATAAAAATATTTAGATCAATAATAGATTTTTTTCCCGTATACAGACCTCATTTTTGTTTAGGTATCATGTACAAAAATATTTGGATCAATAGTAAATTTTCTATATAAAAATATTTAGATCAATAGTGGATTATTTTTCCGTATGCTATTTTGGAATAAAAATATTTGGATCATAAATACCATTTTTTTGTAAATAATAGATTTTTTTCCATATACAAATATTATTTTTGTTTAGGTGTCTTTTACAAAAATATTTGGATCAATATCAAATTTTCGTATATAAAAATATTTAGATCAATAATAGATTTTTTACCCATATACAAACTTCATTTTTGTTTAGGTATCATTTAGAAAAATATTTGGATCAATAGTAAATTTTGTATATAAAAATATTTAGATCAATAGTAGATTTTTTCCTGTATATCATTTTTGAATAAATTTTTTTGGATCATAAATACCATTTTTCGTAAATAATAGATTTTTTCTGTAAACAAATATTATTTTTATTTAGGTATCATTTACAAAAATATTTGGATCAATATTAAATTTTCGTATATAAAAATATTTAGATCAATAATAGATTTTTTGAGTAAATTTTTCCCGTATATCATTTTTGACTAAAAAATATTTCGATCATAAATACCATTTTTCGTATATAAAAAAATATCAATAATAGATTTTTTTGTGGAAGAAAGAAGTGAGAAAATGATGAAAGAGAAAAAAATAGAGAATGGAGAGAGATTTGATAAGTTTGATAAAATATAAGAGTTGTATTATTTTAAGAATAAAATTAAGAACTTTATGGTGCAAAGACCAAAAAAACACAATTTTAATGTGGTGGCAAAAAATCAAATAAGGGTATTTTTGACTTTTCCACAACCATTAATTTTCTTATATTATAGATAAAGTAATGATCAATGGTAACAATGGATCTAGGCATCCGATGCGGCAAAAAGTGGGTTGACTCCATTGGGATTGACTTGTAAAGTTATCACTTCAACTTTCAAGTTAATATGTGAGAGAGAAAAGTAAATTGGAATTGAGTTTGAAACTTCGTACATGAATTGGCGCCTCTTCTATATATAGTAAAGAGAAAACAACAAATTTGTTATTTGACAAGTGTGGATTATGAAGAATCGTTGGATGCACTTAAAGCTCGGATTCCCTGTGATCATCAGTAGGATAGTTCTCATGTGCTGAGAAGTTTTTGAAAGGATTGTAGTTCTTTCAGAGTGGTCAATCAGGATCAATTTGGTCAACCTGGAACAATTGTCCTCCAAGCTCTTGTCTACGCGTGGCGAGGCAAGGGTTTGTCGCACTAGCCTCAGTTTCTGGTCGCTCACTCATTACTGTTGGAAAATTAAAGTGAATATTTCTGTTTCTTTGGCATTCACACATTTACTTTTTAATACTTCAAACGTCTTTTCGGAGGTATCATCATTATGACCCTCGAGAATTGAAAAACTTGAGTGTTGTGTGCGAGTGATTTGACATGTTCGATAGAGTCTACTTCTTTTGCATGCTAGTGTACAATTCTTGAAGAGTTAGAGTTGCATTTCTTTGAGTCATTTTCCTAGTTTGTGGTTATCCTCCTTTATTTTAGTATTTTACTTTCTTGCATGTGGTGTATCTATGTGATCTAGAGTGTCGATCTTTTAATTTCGTGCGAAATTACGTGATTTTCCTTCAAATCTTATTGGACGTTACTAGGTTCAATTTTGGCCAAGGTTCGGTTCCCCTGCGCCCTAGGTGAAAACCTGGTCCGAGGTAGACGTTTGGCCAATCCATTGTGACCTCTAGAGTAACTAGCTTCCAAAGGGGATGGACTGTTATTGCTTGTGGGGATTTGTTTATTGTAGTCGCACGAGCCAAGTGTCTACGATAACACACCCAATAATGGAGAATTGATTGTTGTAGCCGCACAAGCGAGGGGTTCGTGACAGCACCCATAAACTTCTTAGTGTGTGCTTTATGTTGTGGGAAATTAATTGATGTAGTCACACGAGCAAAGGGTCGGTGACAACACCCTGAACTTATTAGTATCAGGCTTCGATCTCGTCAGTCGTACCCCTGGCTCATTTTTACTACACACAGTCATAGAGAAACGAGTCTTTTAGAAATTGTCATATTTCATTCATAATTGAGGATTGCTCATGTTCCAAAGGAGAGTGATTGTACAAACATAACATTTAGTAAAAATAGGAAGGAAAACATAACCTGGCGGGCTAGTCGCCTCTTATTCTTCCTATTTGCTTTGTTGTAGCTTAGCCACGTCTAGGTTGGTGAATGCTCATGCTTTGTGTGACACCCGAGGACGAAGACGGGGGAGAGTGGTCTCATGTAACACTCGAGGCCGCAGAGGACGAAGAGTGGTCATCAAATTCACATCGAAATGAGATGGATCCTAAGACTGTACAGAGATAGAACTGCATAGTTGAAGGAAGGCTTATAAGGATTGATTGGTACTACTTATACCAACAAGATGCATCTTCTTTTCGGGAGCCTAACAGATAAGAACTTCATAGTTAAACATGCTTGACTTGGAGTAGTATTTAGATGGGCAACCTTCTATGAAGTTTCTCGGAAAACATGTGAGTAAGGATTAAACATGCTGAAAAGACCCGTGTTGGTTTGTGGATTCAGTCAGTAATCTTGAAAGCAGTCTAGGGCGTTATACATTGGAGTTGACCGATTAGGGACACCACGTTGATTTCCATGGTTGTGCCCTCTCCTTGATATTGTTGGAGCCCTTGATAGATTCTTTTTCCCATTCAAGATTGGCATTGATGATGGCTAATTCCCTATAAAGATTATGGTACTTGAGCTTGAGGTGGACCGACAAAAGCATCCAACGTAGTTGCGAAGGGTCTTCCCAGAATACAATTGTACTTGCTCGTCCGGATCTTCCTTTCCATTGTACTCCCCCAGCTTATGAGGATTCTCCATGGCTTTTGGTATTTTGATGTCCAAAATGAAGACACATATAGGATGCTTTGTAAGACTCCTAAATGGTTGATTCTCCACCTGATTTGAGGGAGGAATCTGACTTCCTTGATCTCCCTTGGGACTTTAGGGAAAACTTTGGTGTTTCTTGTTTCAATGTTGATTTTTCAACTTAAAAGCTTCACATTTCTTCATCGCGCTTGGTTCGGGGATGGCCGATATGGTTTTCTTTAAGATGGCCTCTTGAATAGTGTTTCCTCGTGGAGAAGCATTATAGAGGCGTTATTCGAGACGAAGCATCCTTTCCTCTAAGGCTTACAAATTTTGTTGTTAAACAATATTGTATATGTAATTCAGCAACTCGTTAGAGCCTTGCAATCCAAGGTTAGCTCGTAGCAATTAGAAACTAGGTAAGACTTCATGTTGTGAAACTAGAAGTGGAACCTGAGGTACAATTAGAAGCAATAGGACAAATCCAACTATCTTAGAAGTCCGGACCAGATCTGAATGCAAGTGTGACTGTTGTATTTCTAATTGCACTTCATCAATTTTATACCACTCAAAATAATTTGTATTTAGGAGGATTCGAATCTGACACATTAAATATAATATTATATATTTATTCTATTCTCTTTTATAAGCAAATTTGACTTTTTAGATTCATTCAATAAATGACGCATTTAAATTATATATAAATTGATACATCATTTAATCAATATATCTAAAAGGTTAAAATTTTCTTATAATAAGGAATGAAGGGGAATTGTATTTATTTACGTGGACCACCTGGTGAAGGCATAAACTTTGGAGTTTGCAAAAATATAAATGTTAGAATACCTCCAGCATAGGTTTTTCCACAAATGTTCCAACGTGGACATCATAGTCTTTAATTTTTGTGCCATTGGAGATGCCCAACATGTCCAACCGTTGCACTGCAATGCAAGGGATCATTAGAATTAAATATTAATATAATTCAAAAATTGAATGCAACATCTCTTTTTTCTTCTTTTTTTAACACTTTTAGTTAAATATAAATACACCCTATTTGAAAAATTTTACACACAAATTTTCTTTCACACTTTTATTTTCTTTTAAGTTTTCAATTTCTCTCTCAAAATTTCATCACTTTACTCTAAATTTTTAAATTTTTCTCACTATTTATTCTCATTAGCCTTCATTTGACAATATATTTTACCCAAATTTTTATCTTTTTACTTCAAAATTAATATTGTTTAGGCCGAATGAATCATAATCAATTTAATTATCAACAGTCTATGTTCAATTTCATGCAAAATTATCAAAATCCTAATCCTTAAAATTCTCAATTCTCATCGATGCCAACAAACTCCGTCGCTTTTTTCCCGTCATTAACCGGAAATATTACGCCGCATTTTTTATGTCAACAAACTCCGCCCTATGTTCAACAATCTATGGAATTTTTTTGTCATGAACCGGAAACACTGATTGTGTTTATGTCCAAAAGTCAAGTTCCACCGTTTTCAACTCAAGTTACTATGATGAATATTTCCAAATGAGGGTCGATGCAATTGGTAAAATGGGCATATTACATTTGTTGATAAGTGTCAAATTATAGTTATTTTTATATATAGTTTTGCGGCACTTATCGTCTCTTTTTCTCCAACTTGTGCGTGAATGCGTAAGTTTTCGTTATATTTGTACATATTACACACTCTTTGCGCTTTCGATTCATTTATGTATCGTTGACCATTTTCATTCATTTTATAGGTATTGGAGTGTATTTGAGCATCGAGCAATAAAGTGTTGAAGGCACGACTTCGAATACGCAACTCTGGAGCAATAAAGAAGAAAATGGTAGCAGAGCCCGCTTAGCTTGGTCCCTAGCATGCTACCATTTTCATTACAGAGGCAAAATTGAATTCGGAAGCGGGCTTAGTCCGGTGAGATGGCTCAGCGCGGTCCCGCTTAGTCCGGTCTGCAGAATTTTCATTTTCTATAAATCGATTCTTTCACATTTTTAGGGTATGTTTTGGGATTTTTTCCCCAATTCATCAACCAACATTCTTTTGTAGGATTAGCTTAGAAAACAATAATCGGGTCGTGCATTTGGATGATCAGAGGTGAATTTTTCATTAATCAGAGTTGACAACCCGTGAGATGTTTGGTTTTCTTCTCTTCCTCTTTGTGTATTTCTCTTTTATTGTATTTTGTTTGTATATTTACTCTGAACATATGTATATTTGTTGATCACGGTGTTGTATAAAACTTGCTTTACAAATTGTTATTGTTGTCTGTTAAGAAGTGTGGTTAGGCCTAACTCAACCCTACAAAACCGGTTTGTAGGGTGAGGATTGTCCCCACTTATAAGGACATGTTCAGGTCATATATTGTCCGATGTGGGACTCTTAACACACCCCCTCACGCCCAGGACTAGACAACTGGAGCGTGGAAATAAATGGTGGGTGGCCCGATAGCGGAAACCATATAAGGTGGCCCACCGGATCTTAAACGAGGCTCTGATACCATGTTAAGAAATGTGGTTGGGCCTAACTCAACCCTACAAAACCGGCTTGTAGGGTGAGGATTGCCCCCACTTATAAGGACATGTTCATGCCATATATTGTCCGATGTGGGACTCTTAACATTGTCATCCTTAATTTTTTTTGCATTTATGTTTGGAATTTGTGTTGCTGTAAAGATATACCTCACAGATTATTATTAGGGATAGAGTTTTGTTAGCTTCTAGGCTCTAGAGATGGATTTAGGGCTAACAATCATTTTGTATCAAAGCTTAATGCTATCGTGTTTGAGTTTCACGCGAGAGATCGCTGACGCGAGAATACGGATGTTCTCGTAACTTTGCGTTAGAGATAACCTCGGTTGTGATATGTCTTGTTGGTGCTTCAGAGATGAACAATAATGCGAGAGATACGTGATGGTAATGACGAGTATTGTAGGTTGAGTGCAACTGATCGATAGATTTAAGTTTGTGAAAAGTTGTGTATATTCACACCTAATAGGTTGTTATCTCTGAAGAATGTATTTATTTTCCTGTTCATACCTTTTTACTTTTAATTCATGTAAACCGAAGCTCGAAAATAGAGAAATTGTTAAATGAAATTCTAACCAAACCATTCTCTGTGGACACGATAATTCCCTAAGTAATACTTTCAAGTTTTTTACTTGCCGCTTTACTTTGACAATATTTGTCATCGTAAAAAGGAGAGAGATTATTGAACCAATAGTAGTTTGAAGATAATGCTCTTTCTATTTGGTTTCTATGATGAAAATAATGCAAGAGAAATTTTTTATTATCTAACAATTGTTATTTGGGTAAAAATATTTTAAGTAAATTCCTTGTAATCTATTCTTTGGAAAGATTAAGAAAGTTTTATAAATGATGCTCTAGTGTAATAGATGAATCTAAAATATTTTATCTAAACTAAGTGATTATTAAGCATTTTGGTATTACATCTACTGAAACATCTAGGATGTTGTTAACTCTATTATCAGGTTACTTTTATTAACTTTAAGCTTTAAGTCAACAATTTGATTCTTTAATAGAGAAGATTGATTTTTTATCCTCTAAGAGTTTGTTCCTTTGACAACGTTTAGTAGATCTTATTCTTGAAAAAAATAACTTACTTGAGATACAAGCTTTGCATAGAAAAAGGTATAATATTGCCTGCAACAAGACTTTCTATATGTTTTAAAGGAAATTAAACAACATGATATAATAGTACAAAGATATCTTCATCAAAATACAAAGATCATACAATGATCATAAAAAAATTTATATGAAGAATCAACTTCTCATTATTTTATTCATTTGATATCACATAAACTCAACTAATAAAATTTTAGAATTGCAACAATAATTATGAATAATCATTTGAGAGTCAAATGTAGAATAAAAGAAAAGAACTTAGAAAGAAAAATATCTAAAGAAAAATCTTTACCGAAAGAAAAAAAACAAGCAAACAAGTGACTTAGTTGTATATGATCTCAGATCGACACATACTGAAACAATGACTTTAATATGTTGACACATACAATGGACACGTCGAAACATGTACTACATTTTTAAAGTCTGTAGCTTTTGTTTCTATATGTTGACACATGACCTTGAAAAGGTCGAAGCATGCATTAACATGTGCCGACACATGACTTATACGTGTCGACATATGATGTAAAGTTTATGAAAAATTGCATTCTTTTTCAATTTCTAAGTTTCCTTTTTGCCTCTAACTTGCACACTTATAAATACTTCATACATGCATAATTTTAAACTTGATGAAACTATAAACACATACAAAGATTACTCTTTATCTTCAACCTTCCATCTATGTATATACATAAACAAACTACACATAATCATTTTTCTTTGAATGTCATCTAGATTAGGTGGATAACATCCAATTTAGGTCGGTGTACCGGTGTATTGGGTTGAGAATCTTTAGGGTTTCATTGGGAAAACCTTAGGGTTTGTCTTCCAAGTTCATAGTGTTGAATTTGGAGTTTACACAAGATTTAATAAATATTGAATTCAATCAAGTGAAATGCTTTGAAGAACGAGGGTTCATGTAAAGGAGTAATGTGAGTTGGTGAATCGTTTGAAAATCTTAGGGCACGGTAATATGCAATTGGATTCGATCGAGTGAAATCTTTGAAGAATGATGGTTCTTGCAAAGGAGTAGCATGATACAATGAATCAATTCGTGTTAGCGGGAAACTTGATTGTGCTATGATCAAGGGAAAAGAAAGAGTTAGAATTAACATCAAACATTGAGTTTGTAGGGTTGTATAGCTACATTTCTCTTGTAAACGAATTTTTGCAAAGCGAGATTGATATCTCAATTCTGATTGGAATAGGGGCTCACGTAACCATAGAAAGGACGATTGGTGAACTGCCTAAACAAATTCTTGTGTCCTCTCTCTCTCTCTCATTTAATTTTCATAAGCAAATTATTAAATTCATTTATTGAGTAATCGATTCGTATAGATTTATCCTTTGATTGTTAAATGTTAAATTGATTTGTTAATTACATTACAATCTATTGAATTGGAAGTAATATTTGATATCAACAAATTCAAAAGGAAGATCTGAAAAAACCGATTGCACGCCAAGTGTTTGACAATTTGCTAGTTTACATATTCTCACTAATGTCATTGGAAATAGGTTATCTTAGTGATCCCATTAAAATGATTGCTTGATAGCTTGGTGTATTAGTTGATTATCATTGTTGTATATTCCATCATTATTGCGCATATATGAGTTTCTAATAACCAGTCCGATTTAGACGACTTGTTAGATTTACGCTAAATCTTCTGCTTGCCATAGTTTTGCGCATTTCAAAAACAATTTTTTAAAAGGAAATTTTACTTTGGGGATCTATTCATCCCCCTCTAGATAAGTTGTTTTCGTCTAACAATCATTACCCATCTTCAACACTCCAAAGTTACCATAAGTATAAGATGTGAAGAAATCTTTCTTTGGTGTAACATGCAATGTAGCACCACTGTCAACTATCCATATGCTCTCGTCTAATACGATATTTACATACTCATGATCAAGTAGAATAATAATATCATTACAAGTAGCAGTAGTAACACGATTAGCATCATGATCATCGTGACCTATTTGTTTAGACTTACATTTCTTGCCTTTGTTATCCCTTTTTCACTGATAACAATATTTCTATACGTGTCCTATTTTGTGTCAACAATGACACTCCAGATTCTTGTATCGTGGCTTGGACTTGCTTCTGCCATTCTCTCTACCACCCTTCGGTTTGTTTTTCTGACTTCTCCCCTATTTTTAGTGACAAGTACCTCAGATTGAGATGAAGAACCCCGTGCCTTCCTTCTCATTTCCTCATTAAGAATACCACCCTTAACCATTTCCAAAGAAACAACACCTCTAGGAGCAGAACTTGTGATAAAAACCTGAAACGTTTCCCAAGACTCTAGTAAAGATAGCATTAGAAATAGTCCCATAAGTTCATCATCAAATTTGATACTCATTCCTGACATCTGATCAAGGAGCCCTTGAAATTCACTCAAGTGACCTGAAATATAACTCTCCTCCTTATACTTCAAACTTATGAAGCTATTCAATAAGAGCTATATCTTCTCCCACAAATTTTTTGCATGTGTATCATTATCAATATGATTATAAATATTATCTTCTAAATATTGTCGAATAAAACCACATACTTGTTGATGTTCAAACTCTCATTTTTCATCAGACACAAAATACAAATTTGCGGAATTAAAATCTGGTAAATGAAATTTCTTCAAAAATAGTAAGTCTTTCATCTTGCCATTCCACAAATGGTAATTAGAAACGTCCAACAATAAAATCTTCATATTTGTATTTGACTCCATTATTCAAACAAGTAAAATATCCCTTAACCAATAGCTCTAATAGGACTCTGAGATAAAATAAGACATAATAATAGGCCAATACACAACGAATATAAAATTATCCACACTTGTGAGAACCTTGAGGAGGAAACTTGAGAATCACGAGTCGTCAAGACCAAAGAAATAGCTTCACTATAATCAAATAAGGGTACAAGATAGTCTTAAAGTGATTCACAAATTAGTGCTAACACTCGCAAATCAAAAAGTAAACTAGCTTACAAATAAGAATAAAAAAACTTAAAAATGATCCAACTTTGCCGCTTTAGTATGAAGCATATATCTCTTAGCTCAAATGTTGTTTTAAAATTCTGAATGGTCAAAAGTTAGATACATGTGTTGTAAACATACCCATCAAATTTGAATTTGATCTAACGGTTAACGAATCAAAGATCATCGATTTAGTGAGACTGATTGTAAAAAAACATAAATATATTTCTCTCCTGTTTTCTCTCTTTTAAATTTTCATTTTTTTCTCTATCTCTTAACCCTAAATTGACCATCTGTACTTAAATAAGTGAGATAAATAAACTATTCATAGTTGAACATTTCTCCACATAAGAAGAGAGCCTAAACCCAATCGTTTATAGTGTAGAAAAATAGAAGAAAAGGCTTGTCATCGGTGATTAATCAATACTTCCATTCCATGCTTGCATTTCACTTTGATAAATTTAATAAAAGCATGGGTCATGCCTACACAGTGTCGGCCCTGAGTCCGGGCAAACAGACACATAGCCTAGGGCCTCAAAAATATGGGGCCTCAATTTTGAGAAATATGGTTAAAAAATAATACTGAAAAAAATAATATATATTCATTAACGAAATTATTAAACAACTAGATGCAACTAGATGCTCGTAGCCTAGCGGTTTTGTGATTGCGTTTGAGAGTTTTATGGCATTCAGTAAATAAAGATGACAACATTTCTCAATAAATTTATGATATAATTATGGTAACAATTAGCATCTCTCAAATTTTAATTATAAAATAATTTGAATATAACCAATTAAAATTTATAATGACATTTTAAATCAATTTTTTTTTTTTTGTAAACAAGACAAATTTTATTCTTGATAATTAATTATTCTATTTATAATTAAATATTTAAAAATTTATTATAAAATTAATTAATTAATCATCAAATTCTTATGATGAAATCAAACTCATTCTCATTTGTGCTTTGATTTATTCTTTTTCTGATCATTGAAATAAATTCCTTACTAATCAGAAAAACTTGTGTATTAGGGCCAGAACATGGTTTATGCCTACCCCTACATTTTCTAGTCATATGATTTGGTTTTCTGTAATTAAAGTAAGAGAAAACATTTCCTAGTCATATGATTTAGTTTTCCATAATTAAAGTAAGAGAAAACATCAGTTTCATTTCTTTGAGATGGTAGATGTTGCTTATAAATTGGAGCAATTTAGACCTTTAAAAGATTCTCATTCTTAATTTAGTTAATCATATTGCGATTTTGAATTTTTTAATGATTTGCAGATGACTTCTTATCTCTTTTTGTTGTTAGAAACAACCAAGACTTCATATTTTGATCTTGTCTCTGAGATTTCTTCATTTTAGAGGCGAGTAAAAAGTCGAATTTAGAGGTCTATTTTTTTGTTTTCCCCGAACCTCTAAAATGTCGGGACCAGTCCTGTGCCTACAATTACAGTACACCTTAATATTTTAAATATGCGAATTGCAATTTTTTTAACTCTAGTTATTTAAGTTTTCTTTCTTTTCAAAATGCTCTTTTCATGTCTATTTCTCTCAATTTGTGTTTAGCACACTTAATTAATTACCTTTACGCAATAAAAATGTCAAGGGTGTAATGAGAGCTTTCTTATTTAAGTTGTATCCATGGCTTCAATAATTTGTCTTCCACTTATATAATAAGGCTATGATTTTCCTAAATAATGTAAGTTGCTTATTGATGTTGAGAGATTATTGTGTTGGTGGTGTGTCTATTTGACTTGCTTTGTTAGTTGCTATCATCATGTAAAATTGTAATCATTCTTGATGCGACATAACTCCTCCATGCTCTATTTCTCATGCGTCATTTTTTTGCCTTCTTTTGGTCATGATACAACATGTAACCTAGCTACAATTATTAATATTTAAGAATACAAGAAATTTGATTTTCAATTATTTATAGACTTATATTTTTATCAATTTAATTTTCATTTAGTTTTTGAAAAAACTGAAGTTATGGACTGAATTTCTATTTAATATTTTTATGGAGTGTAGTTTTATAATATTAATTTATTACAATAAGTCATGTGTATATTTTTATAAAATAATTATAATAAAATTTAAATATTTTTAATTATTTAAAAGTTTTGATTGACTAATAATTTTAAATAATTTACTACATAAAAGTTATATACTTATAATGATATGATTTATAGTATTTATTTTATAGAAAATGCTAATATTATCACAATTTTATAGTAAGAAATTAAATATAAAATCATTATCATAAAAGTTCTATACATTTATTTATTTTAAAAAATAAAATATATTTTAGTTAATATTTTTTGATATGTTTCTACGTCAATAAGATACAAGTTATAATATGATCTATTTTTATTTGCTTATCATTTTATTTTGTCAAAATATTTTGCTTTAAACCAAAGCAAAATTAATATTTTGAAGAAGAAAATTTTTTTATTGTGATTTTTTTTATTTGAAGAATTAATTTTATCAATTGTGAATAGAGAATATTTTATTTATAAAAAAACATCAAATTAAATTAAATAAAAATGCATAATTGAAAGCATATATAACTGTGAGTATATAATATATAGGTAAATAAATTAGCATGCACATTTTATCATTCCGATTTTATTAGAGAAATTTTTAATTTTAAAAATTAAACTTATCAAATAATGTTCACTTAGTTTCTAAATCAAAATGTCTTATTTTACTTAATTCAATTAGGATGTGTTTGGCTTAACTTCTTTTGACGCTAAAAATATATGAAAATTTCTTTACCCACCTCTCTATAGGGGTCACCCCAGCGAAATCCCAAAATTACTCCTGCTTCGGAGATGCATCTCTGAAGTTATTTTTTTTAAAGATTTTTCATACATTTCGGAAATGAATCTCCGAAAACATCAAAAAAGTGGTGTTTTCGGAGATGCATTTCCGAAGTAAAAAAAAGTTCAAAACCGTGAATATTTCGGAAGTTCATTTCCGAAAATATTCCTGCATATACAATTTTCCCTCCTTCACTATTTCATCATTTTTTCTCCAAAACTTCTCCAAACCCTCTCCAAAACTCAATCAATCTCCATCCATTTTTCGTCTCAAAATCAAGTTTCAAACCGTTGATCACGTTAAAGGGAGCATAGAAAGCTACAATTTGAGGTAAACATCTCCTCATTTCATCCCCTATTTCACTACATTGATTCAACAAATTTATGCTGAAACCTGCGATGGTTCGGAAGTTCATTTCCGAAATATATTACCTAACAAATTTCGGAAATGAACTTCCGAAATATGCCCTGGCAGTTAAAAAAAAACAGTTTTGGCCAATTTTGCTAATTTTTGCATATGTTAGGTATGGTGCATCCGGACAACATTGTGCAAGACGATGACGTAGTAGTTCCGGAAGTTTTCAACGTTAATAACGATCCGGTTATCGACGTTAAATCTATGATCAATGCGGTTGATGTTCGACAACAATTTACAAATGATCGGAGCTTCGGTAGTCGCGAACAATTGATTGATTGGGTTCGGAACGAAGCTAGTAAACTTGGATTTGGAATTGTTATTTTAAGGTCCGACAATGGAAATAGTAGGCGGAAATCTTTCGTTGTTTTGAATTGCGAACGGGGTGGGAGTTATGCACAATCAAACCGGGTGCTAAAACACGAAGACACGGGATCGAGAAAGTGCGGGTGCCCGTTTAAGTTGCGCGCGACTCGGAGGGTTGATGATTTGTGGCGTTTAACCGTAATTTGTGGAATTCATAATCATGCCTTGGATGCCAAGTTACACGGATATCCAATGGCGTGTCGTTTGTCCCGCGAAGAGAAGAATGTGATTTCGGATTTAACGATAGTCAAAGTGGCGCCTCGCAACATACTTGCCGATTTGAAGCGTAAAAAACCGGATAGCGTTTCAAATATCAAGCAAGTTTACAATGAACGACACAATCTCAAAGTTTTGAAAATGGGCCCTCGCTCGGGAATGCAACAACTTTTGAAACTATTAGGCGATAACAAATATGTGTCAAGCTTCCGAACGTCCGAGGACAAAGTTACAGTGCGTGATATTTTTTGGACTCATCCCGAAAGTATCAAATTATTCAACACATTTCCAACCGTTCTTGTCATGAATTCGACTTACAAGACAAACAAATATAGGCTTCCTCTTCTAGAGATAGTTGGTGTGACCTCGACGGACAAGACTTATTCGGTCGGGTTTGCTTTTTTGGAGTGTGAAAAAGAAGAAAACTTTACATGGGCTTTGGGAATATGCAAGTCTTTGTTAGTTGATCAAAAGGTTATGCCAGACGTCATTGTCACCGACCGGGACAATGCTTTGATGAATGCGGTTGATACCGTCTTCCCGACATCGACCGCGTTACTTTGTCGGTATCACATAACTTGCAACGTGAGAAGTAAGTTGAAACCCGCGGTTGGGACAAAAGATAGGCCGGATGAAAACGGAAAAGTTATCAAAGCCGATGTTGTGGTTGATAGGATAATGGCGACATGGAGGGAAATTTTAGATGCATACTCCGAAGAGGTGTATACCGAGAAATTGGTACACTTTAGGTCTTTGTGTGATTCCATTAAGACTTTTTGTCATTACGTCGAATCCACCATTCTTGACAAAGTCAGAGAAAAAGTCGTGTGCGCTTGGACAAATCGAGTTAGACATCTTGGTTGCACCACGACTAACCGAGTTGAATCCGCACATGGGGTCTTCAAGAGGTGGTTGGGTGATAGCAAGGGAGATTTGTGTCGGGGATGGGACACCGTGAACCAAATGCTTGAAAATCAACACAATGAAATTCAAACATCATTCGGTCGGAGCAAGACGGTTATGGAACTCCGGTATAAGGGCCAAATTTTATTCTCCCAATTGATTTACAACATATCCCGATCGGGTTTGAATTTTTTGTTTCATGAAGCGAAGCGGTCGGAGACCATGGGGCCGGATAGTTCTTTATGTGGGTGTACCATTAGAAAGACATACGGCCTTCTATGTGCTTGTATACTTTCAAAAAAGAAGAAGTTGAATTCACCAATACGCATGGATGAGGTAGCCGACCATTGGAAGAAGCTTCGTTTTGATGATTTTGATCCGCCGAAAGAAAATGACTCCAAAATCACCATCTCCGACGAGTTGGAAGTGATAATGGAGAAGTTTGCTAAAGCGGATGACACAATGAAAATGCACATAAAAGAACAATTGCGAAAAATTGCATTTCTGGAGACCACCGATTTGAAACCGCCATCTCAACCGGTTAAAACGAAAGCTGCACCAAAAAAGTCCAAAATTACACAAGAAGACACATCAACAAAACGATCTCCTTCCTACTTTGAACATGTTGATGCATCATTCCCGGATTCACCGACACCGAAGTCCAAGTGTAGTGGTAACAAAGGAGCCTGTATTTCGAAGCCACCTCGCACACCGCCGATCAAAAAATCACCCATTGTCTACATTGATGAGATGCCACTTTTTATGCACAAATATATCGATAACATCGTTGATGTTGGAGGCGACGACAATTATGGATATCGGGCCGTTGCGGGTTTGCTCGGTAAAGGGGAAAATAATCACACTTTAGTCCGACGGGAACTTATTGCGGAGTTGACTTCGTATCGGGACATCTACGGTCGACTATATGAAAATCAAGAAAAGTTTGCGAAAATTCATGATTCACTTGTTCCATCACTTACCGGTATCGCTCCGGTTTCGAAGTGGATGTCATTTCCCGATATGGGTCATCTAATAGCAAGTGCATATGATATGGTGTGTGTCGATTTGACGAGGTTTGGACTAAGTGTGACTTTCTTTCCACTTCATAGTCGACCGCCATTGGACGCGTTGAGCCGCATCATATGCATCGGGTATCTACGATCGCGGCACTTCGTCCAAGTGTTTTTGAAACCGGGGTGTCCTATACCGGCTACTTCTTGTCAATGGACGACACATCGTTCAAATGAGGCGGAGACTTGGCCGGATCCTTTCGTTTCAAGAATGGCGGAGTTTGAAGAAATGATTAGCCAAGAGCGCGAGCAAAATAGAGAGCGGTCGAAGAACATACCTATTTTGGACTTAGGATCCACCGATTGGTTCGGCGAATTTTAGTTTTTACCGGGTCGTTTTTTGTTTGTAATGACCGGTGCGTGTCTTTTTTGCATGTATTGTCGTTTACCATGTAAAATCGGACCGATTCAATACAAATATAATATAAGTATGTTTTATGTTGTCATTGCCTATTTTATGCCTATTTTGAATGCTTTTGGTATTGTTACACAAAACAGAATGCAATGCACAAAATTTGAAATTTGCTTCTGTTTCTGCATAATTCGGAAATGAACTTCCGAAATATACATGTTTGTAGACCAATTTCGGAAGTTCATTTCTGAAACTTCCACTGAATGCAGGATAAGGTTTGTTGGGCCATTATTACTCCAATAAGTCTATAAGTACAACACACTCTTCTTCATCCTCTTCACACCACAAAACACAAATGACACAAACCTACCCCTACCTAGCATTCGTCTACTTCACCAGCGGCTACCCGATGTCGTTCCAATTCCGCTTCTTGCGCGACACACCGTTTGCGGACTTGATAACGTCGCTCAACACGCTATTGCAATATCCGGAAAATCGAAAGGTTGTCAAGCTCGAGTACCGTTCGCCATCGCTTAACGATGACAGAGACGTTGAGTTCACACCTTTTGAGATCAAGAACGACGAAGATTTAGCGGTTTTGTGGACAACTTTCGACTGAGTTTCTTCAAAGGGTCCGATCGAGTTGGATGCGAAACTTCAAAGATCGGGGGCCAACGTTATCAAAATGTTGACTCATCCTCACCTACCAGTGTTTAACAATATGTAACTTTAATCTTATGTAACATGATCGATGTAATCTTCATCCGTTAAATAAATCGAATCGTTGTTGTTTGTTATTTTTCTTCTGTCCAAACCTTATTTCGAAAACACATTTCCGAATTCTTCCAAGGGGGGTGAATTCGGAGATGCACTTCCGAATTCACCCATTTTCTGGAAAAAAAAAACATTATTTCGGATGTACATCTCCGAAATCAGTTTTTTTCATTAAAAAAACACGTTTTCAGAAATACATTTCCGAAACCAGGGGGTATTCTAGAGATTTCACCAGGGGTGACCAAGAAGGTAAGGAGGTGGGTAAAAAAATCTTCAAATATACTAAAATCAAGTAAAAATTAAGACCTTTTGAATACCCATCTAAAAAAAAATATCTTTCCTAGAGTCCAACAATTACATTTGCATTTTTTTTTATCTATTCAAAATAGAATTCCAATACACACAAAGAACAATTTAGTATGTCAATGTCCAAGATGATGAATTTTTTATCAAAGCATCGAAAGCGAAGTGGTAACTCATTCAAAATGATGGGATCATATAATTTAGATTTATGGTCAAATCACACTCGTGTAACTTTTCAAAATAAAAATTGTGAAGTATAATATGTTATCACATCTATTAAAAAAGAAAATGTGATGTGTACCTCGGTAGGGAAAGAGATATGAAATTCTGGACTCAGACACGCAATGTCCTACAGGATGTCACGACATCACTATCTGAATATTTTTCCAACAGATGAACAAAGTACAAACAGAAACGTAAATAACACAAGAAAATTGTTAACCCAGTTCGGTTCTAACAAACCTACATCTGGGGGCTACCAAGCCAGGGAGGAAGTCCACTATAAGCAATATTAATTCAAGGTAATACAACTCAATATTACGCCTTTCACTTAATATCTACCCAATGCAACTTCAATCTAAATCATTAGATCAGAGAACCTACTCACTCCCCCTCAATCACAGCAGTGATGAACACTTACAAACAAATAATAACAGACGAAGACACTCTTCAAGGACACAACTTGATCTTGCTTAAAAGCTTTGATCAAGAACAATAGTACTCTTGCTTAGAAGCTTCGAGTACCTCTTACAACTCAAAACAAACACACCTAGACCAAGACAATCATCATGATGATTGTTTGGCTTACAAGAAATCTAGTACACAGACAACACAACAGACCTTTTAGACGGCAACCCTAATTTTTTCTCTCTCTTGCAGCAGCTTCTTCACTTGATATATATAATCTTGCATCAGCTGGGCCTTGGATCCAATACCAGTTTTAAACCTGATTAAAACCGTTTCCGATAGGGCAGAGATCCATCACAAAACATTGTTCTGAAACAAGACAATATCCAAAGTTTCCAAAAGAGGCGCGCAAAAACATAACTGATCAAGAACCAAACACGAACATAACACAGTAGCTTCGGATGTCTTGACATCGGTCTCGACATTAAGAAAAAGCCTGCACAAAAGAAACTACAAGAAAACTTAAAAGCAATGCATGTCAAAACAACAGGTTTGACATGATACAGATACTATTTGTTTTACCAAAAATACAGCCAATCAAAAACATCTACAAACTCCCCCTTTGGCGAATTTTTGGCTAAAACAACAATAGATGATATCAGAGTACTCGCAGCAGCCAAAATGAACAAGGATCCAACAAACAGCCCACAACATCATCATCACCATAGTACACCCAAGGAACCAAACAGAACAGCATCCATACCAAACAGTATCAACAACCATATCATCATTTCTCCCCCTTTCTAGCCACAAAAGGAGCCAAACAACAAGTGAAGAATCATCCTTCTCACTCATCTCCACATTATTGGAGCTACTACCAACAGTATCCTCACTCTCCTCAGCCAATACTACCAACAGTATGATCATTACCTCCATCAGCAGAGTATACTTGACAGTCAAGGTAGTAGTAGTGCTGATCCTACAACCAATTAATTGCTATAATCCTTCACAGAGACAAATGCCTAGTTTGCTTCTTAGGTTTTCAAATTGATTTGCATCCAAGGCTTTTGTGAAAATATCAGCTAGTTGAAGGTTTGTAGCAACATGTTCCAAGACAATTGTTTTATTCTCAACAAGATCTCTAATGTAATGGTGTCTAATATCAATGTGCTTGGTCCTGCTATGCTGAATAGGATTCTTCGAGATGTTAATGGCACTTAAGTTGTCACAATATAGTGTCATGACATCTTGTGTGACATTGTATTCTGATAACATCTGTTTCATCCAAACAAGCTGAGAGCAACTACTTCCAGCTGCAATGTATTCTGCCTCTGCAGTGGACAGAGACACACAATTTTGTTTCTTGCTGAACCATGAAATAAGATTATTACCCAAGAAGAAACATCCTCCTGAAGTGCTTTTTCTGTCATCAGCACTTCCTGCCCAGTCTGCATCACAATACCCAGTGAGAATGGGTTCACACCCATGAGAGTAGAGCATTCCATATTCACAAGTACCATTCACATATTTCAGAATCCTCTTGACTTGATTGATATGGCTGGTTTTGGGTTCTGCTTGATACCTGGCACATACTCCAACAGCGAAGGCAATATCAGGTCTACTGGCTGTAAGATACAGCAGACTTCCTATCATGCTTCTGTACAGACTTTGATCAACACTAGTTCCCTTTTCATCTTTGGTCAGCTTCAAGTGGGTAGGTGCTGGTGTCCTTTTGTGAGAAGCACTTTCCATTCCAAACTTTTTGACAATGTTTCTAGCATACTTGCTCTGAGAGAGAAAGATTGAGTCTTCCATCTGTTTGACTTGCAGCCCAAGAAAATAGGTTAATTCACCAACTAGACTCATTTCAAATTCAGATTGCATCTGATCAACAAAATGTCTAGTCATCTTGTCTGACATTCCACCAAATACAATATCATCCACATAGATTTGGGCTATCAGAATCTTCCCTCCTTCATCTTTGACAAAAAGAGTTTTATCTATCCCTCCTTTCCTGTATCCATTACTAGTAAGAAACTCAGTTAGTCTCTCATACCAAGCTCGAGGGGCTTGTTTCAAACCATAAAGAGCTTTTCTTAGTTTGTAGACATGATCAGGATGATTTGGGTCAGCAAAACCTTTAGGTTGCTCTACATAGACTTCCTCATTTAAGTACCCATTCAAGAAAGCACTCTTTACATCCATCTGGTATAGTTTGAATTTCAGAATACATGCAATTCCCAACATTAGCCTAATTGACTCAAGTCTGGCAACAGGGGCAAAGGTTTCATCAAAGTCAATTCCTTCAACTTGGGTGTATCCTTGAGCGACTAGCCTTGCTTTGTTTCTGATAACAGTTCCCAGTTCATCTGACTTGTTTTTGTAAACCCATTTAGTTCCAATGACATTAGTACCTTTAGGTCTTGGTACCAGCTCCCAAACTTCATTCCTTTCAAACTGGCCAAGTTCTTCCTGCATGGCATTAATCCAGAACTCATCTGTTAATGCTTCCTTGACATTTTTAGGTTCAATCTTTGATACAAAACAAGAGTTTGTGACAACTTCTCTTGACCTTGTAATAACTCCACTGTTGAGATCCCCTATAATAAGTTCTTTAGGATGATCTTTCTGAAGTCTTATAGAAGGAATCTTGTTAGGGGGTTCAGTCTCAGCTTCTGTGATATTGGGATTGTCATCATCTTCTCTTGTGGAACCTTCTGCTGTAAGATCCCAGAATGTTCCGACATCTCCTGTGACATCTGCTTGATTGTGAATATCATCAACCACAACATTTATGGATTCCATTATTGTTTTGGTTCTTGAGTTGAAAACTCTGTAGGCTCTGCTGTTTGTAGAGTAGCCCAGAAAGATTCCTTCATCACTCTTGGGATCCATCTTCCTCCGGTGATCTCTATCAGCAAGAATATAACACTTACTACCAAACACATGGAAGTATTTGACAGTAGGTTTTCTTCCCTTCCAGATCTCATATAGGGTGGTAGAGGTTCCTTTTCTTAAGGTAACTCTGTTATGGACATAACAAGCAGTGTTCATGGCTTCAGCCCAGAAGTAGATAGGGAGATTCTTAGCATGGATCATAGCTCTAGCTGATTCTTGAATAGTTCTATTCTTTCTTTCAACAACCCCATTTTGCTGTGGAGTAATAGGGGAAGAGAACTCATGATGTATTCCTTCAGAGGAGCAGAATTCAGCAAACTTTTGATTCTCAAATTCCTTTCCATGATCACTTCTGATTCTCACAACGCTATTATCTTTTTCTCTTTGAATTCTTTGACATAGGTCCTTGAAAACATCAAACACATCTGACTTTTCTCTGATGAAGTTTACCCAAGTGAACCTGGAGTAGTCATCCACAACCACATAAGCATATTTCTTTCCTCCAAGACTTTCTATTTGCATTGGTCCCATCAAGTCCATATGTAACAGTTCAAGAACTCTGGAAGTAGTCAAATATGTAACTTTTGGATGTGACATCCTGGTTTGTTTTCCTGCCTGACACTCACCACATATTTTTCCTTCATCAATTTGTAGCTTAGGAATTCCTCTTACAGCTTCCAGAGAGATGAGTCTCTTCATACCTCTTAGATGAAGGTGACCAAGTTTTTGATGCCACTGCTTTGCTTCTTCTTCTTTAGAACAAACAGTAGAGTAGCTAGATTCATGAGACACCCACAAGTAGCAGTTATCTTTGGATCTGACACCTCTCATTACTACTTCCTTTTCTTTATTAGTAACCACACACTCATCTTTGGTGAAGTTGACTTGGTATCCTTGGTCACATAGTTGACTGATGCTTATGAGATTAGCTGTCAGGCCCTTGACCAACAAAACACCTTCTAAACTTGGCACTCCCGAACAGTCTAATTTTCCAACTCCTTTGATTTCTCCTTTAGCTCCATCACCAAAGGTTACATAGCTAGTGGAATGACTCTTGATATCAACGAGCAGGTTCTTGAGTCCAGTCATGTGCCTGGAGCATCCACTATCAAAATACCAGTCTTCTTTGGCTGAAACTCTAAGAGATGTATGAGCTATTAAAGCCTTACTCTTAGGTTCCCAATGTTGCTTCTGGATGGGCATGATCTGCTTGGGTTTGTAAGTAGGAGCTTGATCTGGATATCCATATAGTCTGAAGCAGAATGGCTTAATGTGTCCAAATCTTCCACAGTAGTGACATCTCCATCTTTGAAACTTTCTCCTCATTTCACCTTTCTCGTGATGTTGAGTCACATGTTGTGACATTGGCTTCGACATCTCAGCTTCAGGTTTAGTTCTGCTACTATCTCGGACATATTTCTTTGCACTAACAAATCCTATGCCAGACATATCTCTTGAACTCTTTCCAACCTGCAAGATCTCCTCCAGCATATCCGTGCCATTGTTCAACATTTTTACTGATTTCGACATCTGATCAAGTCTGGATTGTAACAGAACAGCTTCATCATTTAGTTCAGTTATAGTTTCACTAAGTTCTTTGTTATCAGCCTCCAACTGAGCTATGTAGTTCTTCTGATCTTCACCTTGTTGACACACTTCAGCACATTTGATACACAGTTTTCTATAGGAACATGCCAGTTCTTCAACGGTTAGCTTGTCTTTCCTGAACTCTTCATCAGAGTTGCAAATTCCAGTGAGGGCTGTGACATGTTTAGCTGATTCTTCTTCAAAATCACTCTCAGAATCTTCATCAGACCAGGAGACTGACAATCCTTTCTTCTGTTTCTTTAGGAAGGTAGGGCATTCAGCTCTAATATGTCCATACCCTTCACATCCATGACATTGGATCCCTTTGTTGTGATTGTACTTTTCTTCTGGTTTAGCTCCTCTACCAGAATCAGAAGATCCACTGATGTCAGATGGGAAGTTCTTGACATTTGGTCTTGACCTCTGATGCATCCTTCTCATAATTTTGTTGAATTGTTTACCAAGCATAGCTATGGATTCAGATACATTCTCCTCTCTACTTTCCTTTACTTCTTCACTGGAGTTGGACACAAAAGCTATGCTTTTGTTTTTCTTATCAGAATTTTCATTGATTCCCATCTCAAAGGTTTGAAGGGATCCAATTAACTCTTCTACCTTCATTTGGCTGATGTCCTGTGCCTCTTCTATAGCTGTGACTTTCATATCAAATCTCTTAGGTAGGGATCTAAGGATTTTCCTCACCAACTTTTCATCAGACATTTTTTCTCCCAAAGCTCCTGAGGTATTAGCAATATCGAGTAAATTCATATAAAAATCCTTAATGCTTTCATCGTCCCTCATCCTTAGATTTTCAAATTTTGTAGTTAGCAGTTGAAGCCTTGACATCTTCACTTTGGAGGTGCCCTCATGAGTAGTCTTGAGGATATCCCAGACATCTTTGGCTAGTTCACAGTGATGAACCAGTCTGAATATATTTTTGTCTATCCCATTGAATAGGGCATTTAGGGCTTTTGAGTTGCCAAGTGCCAATGCCTCTTCATCTTTGTCCCAATCTTCCTCTGGTTTAAGAGTTTTGTTGCCATCTTTATCAGTATTAACAGGATGTTCCCATCCTTTGTTCACAGCTCTCCAAGCTTTGCTGTTCACGGATTTCAGAAAAGCCACCATGAGGGGTTTCCAATAATCATAATTAGAGCCATCCAGAATGGGTGGTCTCATTATGAATCCACCACCTTCTTTGTCCATCGAACCAGAAAATACTTTCCCTAGATCTCACCCAGTAAAAACAGGCAGGGTGCCTGCTCTGATGCCAATTGAAATTCTGGACTCAGACACGCAATGTCCTACAGGATGTCACGACATCACTATCTGAATATTTTTCCAACAGATGAACAAAGTACAAACAGAAACGTAAATAACACAAGAAAATTGTTAACCCAGTTCGGTTCTAACAAACCTACATCTGGGGGCTACCAAGCCAGGGAGGAAGTCCACTATAAGCAATATTAATTCAAGGTAATACAACTCAATATTACGCCTTTCACTTAATATCTACCCAATGCAACTTCAATCTAAATCATTAGATCAGAGAACCTACTCACTCCCCCTCAATCACAGCAGTGATGAACACTTACAAACAAATAATAACAGACGAAGACACTCTTCAAGGACACAACTTGATCTTGCTTAAAAGCTTTGATCAAGAACAATAGTACTCTTGCTTAGAAGCTTCGAGTACCTCTTACAACTCAAAACAAACACACCTAGACCAAGACAATCATCATGATGATTGTTTGGCTTACAAGAAATCTAGTACACAGACAACACAACAGACCTTTTAGACGGCAACCCTAATTTTTTCTCTCTCTTGCAGCAGCTTCTTCACTTGATATATATAATCTTGCATCAGCTGGGCCTTGGATCCAATACCAGTTTTAAACCTGATTAAAACCGTTTCCGATAGGGCAGAGATCCATCACAAAACATTGTTCTGAAACAAGACAATATCCAAAGTTTCCAAAAGAGGCGCGCAAAAACATAACTGATCAAGAACCAAACACGAACATAACACAGTAGCTTCGGATGTCTTGACATCGGTCTCGACATTAAGAAAAAGCCTGCACAAAAGAAACTACAAGAAAACTTAAAAGCAATGCATGTCAAAACAACAGGTTTGACATGATACAGATACTATTTGTTTTACCAAAAATACAGCCAATCAAAAACATCTACAAGATATTTAAGTCATACAAGTCTTCAATCTATATTTTGTGCTCTTTGAAAAATTTTCTGTGCTTTATAGGTGTTTACTCTAATAGAATTAATAAACACATCTTTGAGTCTTCTAATGTCAAATTTTGATTAGCAAAGCTTAATCAACATATATGATAGAATAAAAAAGAGAATAGAAAATTCTAACAGCATAAGGAATATCATATATAGAATGAAAATTGTCAAACTACCATAATAGAGTAGAAGCACAAAGAGATTAAAATATGCTTACGTACTATATTGTAGAAATATATAGAGAAGAAAAAAAAATGCAAACTACAATTAGATTAAAAAAACATCAAAAAAATTATCAATTTCTAAACAAGGATTAAAGAACTATACTATTAAAATAATTGAAGCGTGTGAGAAATTTCAATATCACTGATTATTTGATTAAAAAAAACTCAATTATTATCGTGGAAGTTGATAAATGATAGATGGTCAAAAGGGAATAATATAGGGGAATGAGAAAAAAAAAAAGAAAGAAGAAGTAAATGGTTGAAGATTATCTACAGTAATAATTAAAAGGGTCATGCTAACATGTGCCCTTAGGGCACATGTTAAGGAACTATAATTAGAAAAAGTTAAATGTAATTAAATGCAATAAAGTCAAATTTAAAGTTTCGATACATTAAATGCACGCGTTTCAAGAAAAAAATTCTATAAATATTTCATTAACTTGTGCCCTTAGGGCACATGTTAGCTTTTCCCTAATTAAAATGATTATAACCATGACTCTAATAACATTTTGAGAAGCATGATTGAATCAAGGCTTAATACTCAATTTGGTCCTCTACCTATACACTAGGGTCCAATTTGGTCATTTACTTTTTAAAAGTTCCAAATTGGTCTCATACGTTTCCAAAAAGTATGCACATTGGTCTTTTCCGTTAAAATGCTTCAAACGGTGTTAACATTTGATGACATGGCACATGAGATGGATCAATCACTGTTCATCATCTCTATTATAATTTGGGTTCGTACTGCAATTTTTAAAAAATCCCAAATCCTCTAACCTAAAATCCTGTAACTCAATCTTGTTACAAATTGACATCAAAATTGCACAAGAAAGCATGAGTTCTGGGCGCATTTCATCCTCAACATCCAGAAATGTGATTGATTCGCAAGTTTACACAGGATTTACGAAGCTTCTATGCGCGTGTGGAGACGAAGCAATACTGCGTAGGGCGAAAACCGTTAACAACTATGGAAAGCTATTCTGGGGATGCAAGCATTTTAAGGTACTACGAGTTCTATTATTGTTCTAAAGTATCTTTTTTTTTTGTAACCATAACCATCGTTCCCAATATCGTCACAGGGGCATTCCAATTCTGGGTGTGGTTTTTTCGAATGGTTCCATGAAGAATGTAGAGATGAGAAGGAAGAAACCTTGATGAAGCATGAATGAAAGATTCAAGTGCTGAGCCAAGAGATGGATGCTGTCCGGAAAGAGACCGAAGATTTGAAGTTGAAAACATTGGAATTGGGGGAGCTAATTGAGAAGACAAAGAAATGGAAGAGCATTTGGAATTGTTTTGTCTGTGTCATGTTTTTAGCTCTTGTAATTAAGATGGTCTAGAAATGATTGTCATGTATTTTGGAATTTTTTTGAGACATGTATTTTGCAAGATGTGCTGCTTGTAAACATAGTATCTTGCTAGAAATGATTGTCATGTTATTAGTGTTTTGAAATGTATTTTGAGATAGTATTTTGAGACAGTATTTTGAGACATGTATTTTGCGAGATGTTTATGAGGTACTCAAAACAGAAATTCCAGGAAAATTGAGTACATTAAAACTGGTATACTAGAACAACATTTCTTAGAACACGGCTTCTTATAACATAATTTCTTAGAACATGACATTAAAACAACCCAAAATATGTTCAAAGTATACTAGACAGAACCAAAATTTACTTGACAAACATTACATTAAAACAACCCAAAATATGAACCAAAATATAGTAAACAGACCCTAACAAACTAAATGCCCTTCTTAGTATTGTTTCTTTTTGTAGGAGTGGTCCTCCTAGTGGTAGGACCAACTGCATTTTGTTCCACATTTGGAAGCAACTCATCTATGGCAGGAAGTAGACCCTGTAACATAAACAACAAAGTAGATCAGTAAAAAATGTAAATACAAATTAACAGAGTAGATCAATTATAGAATGGTACCTTTTGCTGGTCAGAAATGAATGTGTAGGTTCTACATTCTTCTCTGCCACCTAGGTCATCAATGAGAAGTTGCAAGAACCATAACCAACTGTCCTTTGTTTCCCTTTCTACAATAGCAACTGCAATAGGTAAATCTGATCATTTGGATCAGTCCCAATAGCTGCTAAGATCTGACCTCCACATAATCCTTTTAGAAAGCAACCATCAAGACCAATAATAGGCCTACACAGCTTGAAACTTTGCTTACAAGCAGCATAGCATACATATAACCTCTTGAAAAAAAGGCCTTGTATCTTCAACACCCTCTTGAACTGGTGTGACACTTAACTTGACAGTAGAACCAGGATTTGTCCTCAGTATCTCATGACAGTAATCATATAACCTTGTGTAATCTCCTATAAATGAACCATCAACCATGTCCCTAGCTAAACTTCTGGCCCTAATTGCTTTTGTCTTACAAACCCCCACATTCCATTTCTTTATAGCCTTTTCCTTAATGTCTTTAACTTTCAACTTAGGATTAGATTTCAATGAATTTTGTAACCTTGTGCTGAGCCATTTAGTAGACATCAGTGGTACATTGAATTCTCTAGAACAATTGTGTGTATCAACAGTGGCTTCTTCAACAATATTAGGCACTTCAGGTAAAGGACTATTAACAAATTCTGGTTGGGATAAAGGGTGTTCTATGTAAATATCCACTTTAAGATGTACTCTAAAGAGGTCAGCTATCTCCAAGGCACCCTTATCATCTCTAAGAAGGTTCATCCCAAATGTCGGGTCATTGTAGTATATGCTACTAACTCCACTATAACCAAACTCTTTCAAAAGACCCAACAATTCAAAGTAAGACCACCTATCAGCATCTACTACTAATTTATCACATATACCCCCCTCATAAACCGTTTTTTCTGAGTCCAGAAATTCACCACTATGGTGCATATTAAAGGTCAATATTTCATCCATTTCAACCTAATAGATGAAAATACGTATTTTTAGCATGATTTCTACCAAAACGTAAACCAGAAAATCCAGTAAAACAGAAAAAATGAAAAAGGGGGAAAACCCTAATTTTCATACGATACAGAAACCCTAGCATATACACAACAAGAAAAGATTGAAGAAATAAGAAATCTGACCTTCGTATATTACGCTTCAATGTGATGATAAGTCGTCTTCTTCGTCTTCGCACACTTCTCTTCAGAATCCTATTAACCTTGCTGAACGAAAATGGAACATGGATAATGAGGATACACTATTTGCTAGTGAAAATGACAGGTCATCAATATTATTACCCTACCCATGACACCTAGCAGCCACGTTGGAATATATTTAACGTTTCAAACGGAAAAGACCAACGTGAAAATGTTTTGTTAACGTATGGGACCACTTTGAAATTTTTAAAAGGTAAAGGACCAAATTGGACCCTAGTGTATAGGTAGAGGACCAAATTGAGTATTAAGTCTTGAATCAAAGAAGCGAAATAAAATAAGAGATGATTAAATTATTTTATATTGATTCAATGATTAGATATTAGTTACAATGAATATTTGATATATTTTATATAATAATTATGATAGACTAATCAATCTTAACTCATTTATATATATATATATATATATATATATATATATATATATATATATATATATATATATATATATATATATATATATATATATATATATATATATATATATATATATATATATATATATATATATATATATATATATATATATATATATTTTGCAGTTCATAAACTTTTTCTATAGAGAAAATCAATTTTATAATTTTTTGTATAAATGATAGTTGGGTTAGAAAAATGATGTAATTCTAAAACGTGTCTCACAGTGTAACTTGAATATTTTATCCTACATTTTTTATAATTGATAGTCTATTTTATATAATTTTAAATAGTATATATACAAAATATTTTAAAGATTTTAATTAAAGAGAACGATCTAATAGTAGAAGTTCTTTGTGGTAAATTTTTCTTTTTCAAAACCATTTTATCATGAAAAGAACAAATGTTTTTTATCTCAGAAGAATGCTGGAAAAAGAAGGTTCATCATTATAATGGTGGAAATTGTGTCTCCTATTGCATACATACACATAACATTCAATGGTGGAAGATGTTCCAAGCAAACACAAAATAGTTGAAAATGAAATGTGTGGTCATAGCTATTCTTAAAGTTGGGGTTTACGTGGCCTTGTCCTCCCATATAGTACAAAAGTTGTCTAATAGAGTATATACTGTGGGGAATCCCAACCCCACAAATTATTTGTTCTAATATCATTCTACTTCTTTTGCACCCACTCAAAGTGATAGTGATAGTGATGACAAGTAGTATTATTAGTAGTAAAAAAATTAGTGGGGTGATTTAGGAGCCAACCTTTTAGCTGGAAGTTGGGCCATTGGAGATTAGTGAAAGTGAGATCAAAGTATCAAGTTAGTGACTACTGATGAGAAAGTGAATGGAATAAAAGGGAAAGTATCTTATATTTGTTATAAAAATAATTAAGAAGGTTAAAGTCAAGACTGTTTAAACCCACTCAGCCAAATATTATTTTAGAAAAAGAAACTTTCATGTTTTTCTTACTTTAATTTGTTTCTAAGAAAAATAATTATAGATCTCTTTCAAGTTAATTAGAGGTTCGAATTCAAATTCGTCCCGAGCATGCAACAAATTTAAATTTTTTGAAAGAGAATTTTATTATTAATTACGATCCTCTTCAATTTGTAAAATTAATCTATATATTTACGCATAACTCATGTCATACTTGTATGAAACTTGTCACTAGTTTGATTTAGATGGTTAATTAGGGTGTCATGATCATATGTAAAGTACATTGATTATTTTTTACTATGTGCTTTTTAGCAAGACATGGACAAGTTGTTGTTAGACAAGAAATTTCAATTTTTGGTTGGATAAATACATACACAATAAGTGTGTAAATTTTATGATATCAATTGACAAAAAAAATTATATGACAAAGACGTATCAACTATCAGGTGGTTTGGTGAAGATATTACTAAATCATTATCCGTGGAGGTAAGAAATTAAAAAAAAAAATTGATTCCTTCGTTAATTTATCAGTAAAATGTGATCCTTCAGTTCACTCTTGATATAAAAAGAAGAGAAGTTTGTCTTACAAATTAAATAGGCCTCAATATAAATTAAATTATTGATCAATAATAACTCAATATTGACAAAGAGATACAAGTGGACAAGAATAATTAGATATCAAATTTGTCAGAGGCTTTGTGTGAGATTGTTAAAATATTAGGAAAAAAAGTAATATATTTCAAAGTCCCACGAAGCTATCGTGACAAGCTTTAGTTAAATAAAAAGGCTAAAAAAAACAAAGACAACACTTTTATGATAGTGTTGCACTGTTGCTTGTTTTTCATCAAATGTTGAATTGTAAACAAGATGTAATTGTCAAGCTACATGTCATGTAGGTAAATGTAGCGGGTCAAGATTCTCTCCATTTTTCTCTCTCTCCATTTACTTCATTATTATAGTTTTATGTATAAACAACATGCATATCGAAGACATGTGACATATATTTAATAATTATTTAATTTTATACATCTAAAATTATAATAATGAAATTTTCCATTTCTTTTAAGAAATGGAAAGGATCCATTTCCAAATGTAGCTCCCATACATATCCATGTCACATTTCTGAATAAGCGGTTATTGGGTAGTTTGCTCTATAAATATAAGTTTTTTTTTTAATTGGAATTCAAATGTGGGTGCAACTAATTCCAAGTCGATTAAAAAACAATAGATATATAAAAATGATTTATATAATACTTTAAAATATTTGAATTGATTTGTTTGCCAATGTCTATTATAGATTTTGAACTGTTGTTTTTGACGCTCTTTGACGTCTCTAAGAAATGATATTAGAATCATGAGAGAACGTTAACTATATAGGTTAAAGATTTATAAAGAGTTCGATTTTTAAAGTGTCAACACAAAATTATTTTTGATGAAGTTTTATAAACAAAAAGTCCACGTAAGCTTAAGAAGAGGTCTCATATGTTAAAAATTGCATAAGACCCTATTAATTTTTGAATGTTATTGGATTCATTTTAAATGTATATGTATGTGAATGGGAGTGAATATTGTGAGCAAAACAACGAAAACATGTAACAAAAAAAGTCTAAGTTTTAAAAATAAATAAAAAACGATAGAATGTTTTAGTTGCAAACAAATTAGATATTAGAGGAGGGATCAAAGTATCAAAAATCACACATAAAAAATCTTTAAGAAAATCATCACACAAAGTTTTGCAAATGTGATCCAAAATAATTAATCATGCATTAAAGAAGTAATATTATGTATTTTAACTAGAAATTCCATAAAAGTGTGTGTTTTTTACTCTAGATGTTTTTGCCACATGATCTTGCACTGGAATCGGTTCACCACATTGAGGTCTGGTAGTTTTGAATATGTAGTTATAGATAGGTAATTTACACTACTATAAAAATACATTTTATCCAATTGCGAGAGAGATATTACCATGAACGAAGGTTTTGTTGTAGAATTTGATCACCCATGTAGTTTGGTTCTATTTGCTTGTAATCATTGATCTTTGACCTGCAAAATAATAAACAATTATATAAACCTGAGGCGTGTAAAAACACTGTCCTTAAGGATTTATCCGCCTCATAAGCGCAAATCCCCCAGGATTCAACAGGTTCTTCTCAGATTCTTAATAAGACTCTGAGGCATCAGAACAACAAGAAACATATTGACCGGAAGATGTAACCAGGAAAAACTAAAAAGAATAAGGAATATAAAATAAAGAGAGCTTTTCACGTTATATGTTCTAGTATTTTTTTATTTTTCTCCTCTCTCCAAAATAGTAGAGAAATTGTTATATATAAAGAAAGGAAGATGAAGTAGTAAGTTTGACTAAGTCAAGTCAAACTAATTAATTGCAATTATTTGATCAAGCCAAATTATTATAAGTCATAAAATAAATAATAATATTAATAGTAATATTAATGATAATAATATAATAATGATGATTAATATTAAAAAATATTTTTCTATATATGATGTGAAAAAATATATTTAGAACTTTTGAAATATAATCAAAATTTTCAACAATCCCCCACATATTTCAAAAGTTATAAAAGGTTGTATAAAAGAATTTCCTGGATTAACATCATGGATGTGATGCATCAAACTAGTGTAGCAAGCTATATGAACTAGTCCTAGAATGATAGTACTTAACATACAGTGAAATTGGTGTAGCAAGCTATATGAACCAAAGACACTTTATGTATGTTAGAGGTCTACCACTCACATCACACCCCCACAGTTCTTGTTGTTAACGCTGTGGTGCGCTAATAGGCCGTGCGCGTGTCTGGTTATTTCATGAGTGCTCTAGAGATTTCGCCAAGATCTCATACAAGCGGCCCCACTCGACACTCATATAGGTGATTTCATCAAGTGTATGCTGCAAATCATACACCACCTATAAAGGATATGAAATTCATTAAAAGCTACATAAGCTTATCCTCTCAGAAATGCAGTGTCTAGCACTTTCCCATTTACATCAAAAGAAAAGGACGCAAACAAAAATTAATCAAATAATTTTTGGTGCTAGCAGAACTAACAAGTGACTTGTTCTTACCCATATGAACCTTTTTCATGGGATCTCCAATCATAAAGGTTGGGTTCCCATCACTTGTTAATTTCAATTGGCTTAAGTCCAATTCTCCTCGATGTGCCACAAATTTATTTCTTCCTAGGGATTTGTTAGAGGATCAACTAAAATCATTTTGATCTAACTTCAAATAAATTGACGATATTATCTCATCGTTTAGTAGCTACTTTATACTCAAATGAGGAAGCCACACTTTTTCTTCCTAAAAATATTGACTAAGACGTCTCTAAGTCAATAAATCTCAAATATTACTCAAGTTTTAATATTAAACTTGATCTCCATAATTAAATGTATACAGGTCTGCTTATATGACTTATAAGCGACATCATTATTTCTCAATAAAATAAATATAAACACATTTAAGATATTATTATAAAGGTGTGCTTGAGTTTTTTTTTCAAGTAACAACACCCCTACAATGAAAAATAGTTTCACATTGGTTTTATTCTCATTTGAATCATATATTTACATCAATGTATTATTATAACACATTGGATCATCTACACTATAAGAAATATCAAACTTATCACTCAAAATATATCATATATCATATGATTAAAAATCACCATACCAATATTTTTCACAATACTCAATAAATAATAAATAATTTTTCAATAATACGGATTTTTACCCATATTAAGAACAATATCATTTCAAATTTCTCTAATTATTATATCTTAATTACTTAATATATTGTCAACATAATAATTAAATAAAATCTTATCATAAAATAAAATATTTAAAATTATTTTATTCATACATGTATATACACACACATCAAATTTTTTTTTATATATTATAAATATTATATGCCCCCTACATTAAAATATATTCTAAGTAAATTAAAAATGGCATATCAATATATTATATAATCTCATAAAATTTCATCTATAACAAAATATCTCAAATTCTACACTTAACTCAAATGATTATTGAGAATAAATAATATTAAAATCTATTTAGTTGATATTAATGAAATAATTGTTCATAAGTAAATCTACCATAAAACTTTACAAGAATAAGTATCTCATATCCATAAAGTCACAATAGCTATAAGCATTCGTCCAAAATTATATAGATACATTGTTTTTAAAATAATAACGTCAAATATCTATCCACACCACAATTTCAATACAAAATTATATTCCAACACAACATAATTTTTATTAAAAATATTCTTGTGAAAGTAAATTAAATACATAACAGCTGTATACAATTAAGTACTAAAATCAACAATTAATCTACAATCATAAAAAACATTTATTTTAGAAACATAATGATAGTAATAATATTCATACAATATGTTTCTAACGTACTTTTATATTGTATAACAAAAACGTTTCTCTTTATAATTTAATATTAATATAATAATTAATACTATATAATTATAATATATAATAAATAAATATTTATAAAATAGTGATGTTGATTTTATGTATAAGAGATTATCCAAACAAATATCTACGAGTAATTCATCACAATATCTCTATATCATTTTTTTCTCAATAACAAAAACTCATAATAGAATATTCAAAAATAAAACAATAAGTTAAATCATATTTAGAGACAATCATATGAAATTCACTTCAATGTACTTAATCTATAAAAAAAAAACAAACATACTTCTTAATCTAAATGAAATAAATTCTTTTTTTATAGAATAAAGCTTAATTAATTTTAACTTTAGTATTCCTATAATTTGTAGGGCATAATATGAAAGAAAATAAATATGAAAGAAATTCCATATATTACAAAATGTCAAACAACAACTTAAACCATAGACATAGTATTCAAATATCATTCACACAAAAAATATATTATAAACAAATATTAACAGCATTATATTCACGTATTATATTATTAGCGATGCAATACTAAAATCTTTAGAATAAGAAGCATGTTTTAGTAATCATTGAAAGAGGAAAAAATTAGAATAATATAATATGAGTTGGAAAATATAGAACCTGAAGGTTTGACAACATTAACCATGACAATAGATAAATCCTTAAGATTGTTGTAGAATTTGATCACCCATGTAGTTTGGTTCTATTTGCTTGTAATCATTGATCTTTGACCTGCAAAATAATAAACAATTATATAAACCTGAGGCGTGTAAAAACACTGTCCTTAAGGATTTATCCGCCTCATAAGCGCAAATCCCCCAGGATTCAACAGGTTCTTCTCAGATTCTTAATAAGACTCTGAGGCATCAGAACAACAAGAAACATATTGACCGGAAGATGTAACCAGGAAAAACTAAAAAGAATAAGGAATATAAAATAAAGAGAGCTTTTCACGTTATATGTTCTAGTATTTTTTTATTTTTCTCCTCTCTCCAAAATAGTAGAGAAATTGTTATATATAAAGAAAGGAAGATGAAGTAGTAAGTTTGACTAAGTCAAGTCAAACTAATTAATTGCAATTATTTGATCAAGCCAAATTATTATAAGTCATAAAATAAATAATAATATTAATAGTAATATTAATGATAATAATATAATAATGATGATTAATATTAAAAAATATTTTTCTATATATGATGTGAAAAAATATATTTAGAACTTTTGAAATATAATCAAAATTTTCAACAGGTTTGTGGTAAAAAATGGTGTGATTGTATGTTTCCGCTTTTGCACCACAGGCTGGTAGCTGTGGTAAAAATACCGTAGCGCGTAACATATCGGTTTCGATACCCAACGATTGAGTTTTGGTAGATTTCTCAGCATCACCACGGTTGTACGTTTCGGCCGTAATGAAAGATTTTGCACACAATTTTTTATCATAGTTTTAACTTTCAACTGTGGTGATATGTTCACTTGATTTTATTATAACTTATATGGAATTCTTATTTCACTAACTGTTCACTAAACATATAACCTTTCAATTTGATATAGAAATTAATAATATGACAAATTAAGTTATATTAGAATAACAAGTTACTTAATCAATGTTTTTTGAGATTTCCACAGTTTAGTATCCGTATCTTGCTCTTTAACAATTAGAATTTGTTTCAATACTTCTAATTATTCAACCAACACTTCCTCCCATACTACTTAATTATGGAAAGTATTAATACTTTGCAGAATGAACTAGTAAAAAAGAAAGTGTTGATTGAAGAATTACAAACATTAAATCAAATTCTAACCGTCAAAGAACGAGATATAGATAATGGGCTGCATAATGCTTGAAAAAAATTGATCAATGTAATTTGTTATCTAATAAAACTTAAGTTTTAATATTATTAGTCTCTAGTTCAATTTGAAAGGTTATATATTCATTCAGTAAGGGATTGAAAAAAAACTCAAACCACATGTTGGAATAAACTCATCTTCTACAACATGTTGGCTGAACATAATGAAAGCTTCAATGCACAAGGAATAACATTAACAATAACACAAACAATAACATACATATACTAATTCATCATAAATAACACAAACATGTATCAATAAATACAAGAGTTATTACCATTTTTACCCCCTGCCATATATGTCACTTTTGGTTTACCCCAGTAAAAAAAGTTTTTGTAAAACTAACATTGCCAAATGAAGATTCTGTCGTTTCAAACTTTGACAGCAAATGACACACGCCATTTTCCTAAGTGGCGCGCTGACTGTATATTTTTTTTGTTTTTTATTTATTTTTAATTCCAAAAAAGCTGACGTGACTTTATGATTATTTTTTAAGTTATTTTAAATACCACGTTGGTATTTTATTTATTATTATTTTAAGTTTAGAAAAATTAAAAGTGACATTGTTCCAAAATTTTGAGGACAAAGGGACTTGAACCCATTACCTCTTGATTTATACAGAGAGGCATTACAACTAGGCTTGACAACTTGTTTTGATTTATTTCTGAACTGAAATGAATCAATTACATACTCCATGTTTTCCCTATTTTATAATTTCATTATATTTTTTTGTGTGTAAATTATTGTATATATTAAATAATTCTGAATGAATAATAGTTTTTATTAAATATTTTGTGAATTAATAATAGTATATATTAAATAATTCTGAATTATTAATAGTTTTTATTAAATATTTTGTGAATTCATAATAGTATATATTAAATAATTCTGAATTAATAATAGTTTTTATAATATTATTTTGTGAATTAATAATAGTTTTATTAAATTTTTGTGAATTAATAATAATATAATATAAAATAATAGTTTATATTAATTATTCAGAATTATTTTAATTCACAAAGAACATTATTTCTAATTTATTAAATATTTCTAATTTAAAAGAGACGTTATTTCAAATTTAAAAAATATTTTTTCATTATAAAGAATATAATGTATAATTTATAAAATATTTTAAAATTCATATTTATGTTATTTAAATACGTATTAATTTTTTAAAACATTATTTCCAGTTTATATAGATTCTAAAAATACACTATAGGTTATTTTTTAATTTTTACGTCTTTATATACTATAAGTTCATAATATACTTTAGGTTCTAATGTTTATTCTAAAAATATACTATAGGTTCAATTTTTTATATACAATATATTCATTTATATTATTTAAATTCGTATTAATTCATATTTTTTAAAACATTATTCAAATATATAACGTGAAAATTATTTATATAGATTTATTATTATTAATTTCAATTTATTATAAATTAATTTATTATACTATAGATTCTTAAAATATACTCTAGGTTCATATATTTGAAATTTATTATAGTTTCAGTTTATTCTAAAAAAAAGGTTAATTTAATATTTTATTAAAAATATATGACAAAGGAATGTATACATTTCAGTAGTAAAATAACTCAAAGAAAACATCATAGCCTAGTAGCAGCGTCGTTAAATTAAACTTAAAGGGATTTGGTTCAATTCTCATTGTTCATAAAATTTTAGAGTTTTGCCACAAATAATTTTTCCAAACTTAAAATAATAGTAAATAAAATGCCAACGAGGCATTTAAAATAATTTAAAAAATAACCATAAAGCCACGTCAGCCTTTTTGGAATTAAAAATAAATAAAAATAAAAAAATATACAATCAGCGCGCCACCTAGAAAAATGGCGTGTGTCATTTACTGTCAAGGTTTAAAACGACAAAATCTTTATTTGGCAAGGTTAGTTTTACAAAAAAAAAAAAAAATTACAGGGGTAAACCAAAAGTGGCATATATGGTAGGAGGCAAAAATGATAATAACCCTAAATACAACTGCAATAACACCAACAACAACTTACCTTAACAAAACAACAATGTACTTCAACAAAAACATCTAGCATAACACAAACAACAACATTTATCATTAAAAACAAAAACCTACCTTAACATAATAAACATCAATAAAAACATCAACATACCTCATAAAAAAAAATATAATAACAAAAACAACAACTTACATTAACAAAAAAACAAGATACCTCAACAAAAGCATCAACATACCTACACAATAACGCAAATAACAACATATGAATTATACGAAAAATTCAACATACCTCTGTTGGCTAGGATTTTCAACTTCATAGAAAATCAAGCCAAAAGATGAAATTTGAAAAGATTGGTTGTCGCAGGAAAAAATGTCAGGTCGAACCTCATCTGGTCGATTGGAAGCTATATGGCTGAAAATAGCCGATTGGGCTCAGGAAATAAAAAAGGCCAAAAACTTGGGTTGAAAGCCCATAGTTTCAAAAGAAACGGTTAATATCCTGCAATAGGGGGTTTTGGAGGTTAAAAACTGGATGAAGAACGTGGAGTCATGGATCGAAGGCTACGTGAGGGAACGTGGGATCGACAACCTCCATGGAGCAGTTATTTTTAAGCTTTATAAATAAAGAATTTTGTACATAGTTTTAAGGGTTCATAATTTACAAACACCTACACACATACACTCAGAGTATGATAAGTGTTTAAATCATAGTAAATTATCATATTATCATATAGCACGTATCTTACTTATTTGACACATTTCTCACATAAAAACCCCCAATTATTGAATAAAAGTATTATTTTACAAGTTTACTTGGTTTGATTTGTTTTTATGCAGGATTTGACCTTAAAGCAAAAACCAGGAAACAGAACATTCGCTGCAGCGAACTATATTTCGCTGTAGTAAACTCCAGCGAAGTCAAAGGCAAATTCCAGAAAACACATACTTCGCTGCAGCGAACCATATTTCACTGTAGCGAACCAAGTCAGAAGCAAATCATCCAATTTCTCTAGCAGCGAGCAACAGCCCATGAGATTCGCTGCAGCGAACCATATTTCGCTGTAGCGAACGTTGGCGGTTTTTGGAAGATATTTAAAATACTTAAGGCTGAAGAAAGGAAGTTCGCTGTAGCGAACCATATTTTGCTGTAGCGAACTTTGGCGGCATGTTGAAGGCGGTTCAAACTCAAAGACTTAACCCTGAAGCAAACGTTCGCTGTAGAGAACTTCTGCTCGCGTAGCGAACTATGACGGCCAGAACTGCTATAAATAGAGCAGAAACCAGTTCAGAAAGGGCATTCAATTTTTACTCTTTACCTTGTAATAGAAATAGGAATAGAAGAGGATTTAGGTAGAAGGAGTTGGATACACACCAAGATTCGGGAAATCGTCGTTGATGTCGATTCAACTCCATTCTTCCATTGTTCATCAATCTTACCATGAGTAGCTAAATCCCTCTCTTGTTGGGATTGGCCGTAGATCACCGAAACAATATGTATTTTCTTTGATCATGGCGTTATATATAATTTATGTTTGAATCATTATTGTTGTTATCTTTGTTTTACCATCTATTTCATGGATTGAATTGATATTGACAAATACGATTCTAATCTCGATCCAAGATAACAACTATTAAACTCTAAATGCTAGACATAGATTTAGGTTTAATATTCACTTTAAGTATTGAATCTTAATGCTACTGTATCATTTAATAGGCTGAGAAATCGTCGATTAAACCATAAGGTAAGAAATCTCAACAAATGTTTAGACATAAACTTTGTTGTGAGTAATACGTGATGATAATGAAACAAGCATAAATTATGTATAACTGATCCGAGATTTGCAAATTGAATCGGTGAATGAAAACCAATTCCCAACAAGTCTAATCCTCTGAAACTTATCTTCCGTTATTTACGCTTTTTTACTTTCCGTAACTTTACACCAAACAAACTTGAAACTTTATGCTTATAACTATAGAAATTATTGAACGGTTTTGATATCGCTTCAATCCCTGTGGATACGATAATACACAATACTTAACATTTGATTTTACTCAACATCAGAGTACCCAAGCGAGAGAGCAAAATGAGTCAAGCAAGGGATATGTATGTGTGAACTATCCACTTTTATGCAAACTTTAAATGTTATGTCATTTAATTTAACTTCTTGTCGTTTTACTTTTTTATTTTTCGATTTTTTGATTTTCACCAAGTATTTTGTACAATACTTCCATTTAACGATCAGGCGTGTCGAACGCCTCTCTTTACTTTTGTTGGTTTGATTTTCACCAAGGACATTGGTGAAAATACATCTATTAACTCCTGAATGTGTCGACGCCGTGTCGACGCTATCATAGAATCGAAGGACTTTTCACTAAAAACCCTTGAAAACCAACAGCAATATTCTGAGATTCTATGGTCGATCTCGCAAGTAACCTTTAATAAGAGACTAGCGGAGTTTACCAAATCCAAGGTTAAACAACCTCATAAAAACATCTACAATAACAAAAACAACAACTTACTTTAACAAAACAACAACAATCCTCAATAAAAATATTAAAATACCTAAACAATAACACAAACAACAACAAACAAGTTGTATAAAAACAACAACATACCTCAATAAAATCATTAACAATCTAACAAAAAACCACAACTAATAACATAAAAGGTGAAAACGTCTCACGTACCTGAAATATGAAGAAGTAGTCAAAGAAATGAGTTTGGTGTTTCCATTTACATGTTGTGTGACACCTTTCCTTGATTTATACGAGTTAGATAAGATGTGTTGGATTTTTGTGGAAAAATGGTGTGAAAATGTTAATAGAGATTTGGATAAGGCCTGGGAGAGATGTTAGGGTTTTTCTTTATGAGAGCGACGTCTGTTTGGTACAGAAATGAGAGAATTTGTCGCTTATATACAGGTAATACTTTTCTATTTTAAGTTATTGATGAAGTTCCACCATTATTATACTTTTGAAGATTTTGGAATCATGATAAAAGTGTTCAATGATTGATGTTTATGCATGCTAATTTATAGGTATAGGTTGAGTGATGTTAATATGTTGATTCTGTGTTATTTTCTCATCAGTTTGAAGGTCCGGGATGGAAAATCAGAGTTCTGAATTAAACTCCATAGTAGAAAACGAATTCTACATTCTACAGGTCCATGGCGGGCGCAATGACCATGATGGGTAACCCGTCATGGACCCCACACTCAAATGTAGATCTGGTCGTCATGGTTGGGACAAGTGTGGAGTTTTAGAGTTTTGATTTTGGTGGCAGGCACCATGCCCGTGACGGGTAACCCGTCATGAACCTGAAATTTGCGTAATTAGTCTGTTTGCGTGTATTAGGTTGCAGATTCTAATTTTCAACTTTCATTTACTATTTTGATATTTATAGGCTCAGTTAGTGCCGAGACAATATGAATTAGTAATTAAAAATATTTTACTTGAGAAATTGGTTATTGATGAAGGTACTTATATGTTGATGTTAATAATGTGTCGAATATGATTATTTAGTTGCGATAAATATGAGTTGTTGTTAATATGTTAATGGATGATTGTGTACATGTTAATTGTTGTGGTGATATTGCTGTTTATGTTGCATGTTTGAATATATGAATAATATGTTGTCATGATGATGTTGTTGATAGTATTGGTGTTGTGCATAGTCAGTAGAGGGGCCATTAGTGCGTACGTTTGTTTGCATGTTAATATTAAGAGTCATGCATCATTGTATATGAACTTCGATTCATTTTGGTGAGCTCGGAACCTATGGCGTGGATTTGGTGCGAGTAGCTAATTCCATTGAGGAGTTAGTGAAGCGTTGCTATATGGTGATTATCGGTGATTTTTTGTGTGTTCCGGCTCCAAGAGGGAATATGATCCCTTGATGAGGATCGAGGAGCGAGATTAACCTATGTTATCCATAAATGGTACCACATACATGTTGAGTCAGTTGTTGAATGCATCTTCATTGGTGATGCATGTGTGAATGATTATTTGATAATTTGTTGTTTAGATGTGAATACTTGATGTGTTGATGTTGTCATGATTAGTGTAGGTGCTTGTTATTGTGTGATATTCTACCTTCGCTTGTTTGCACCATTAAATTATGGAAGTGTATTCTCACCCTTTTTACTTGATGTTGTCCTCCATGGACATCTTGCAGATACTCAAGAGTAGAGTTTGCTACAGTAAATGGAAGATAGCTCTTGGAGTTAGTTCTTTTAGTTTTGTCATCGTTTTTAGAAGTCTTGCTCTAATTCTCTAACATTGGGGATTAGGAGCATTTATTTTTCCCATTTTGTATTGTTGGAGTTTAATTGATTCTTCGATTTATGTTTGAGGTTATTAAGAGTTGAATATGATAACTCATTTCTTTGAAAGTTGTTTTATATAATTTGAAGTTAGGAACTAAATTTCCTAAGTTGTGATGTTTTATTTGTTTGAAATAAGATCGATACCGCCATAATGATACCCTAAGTAAAGGTGAACGTGCAATGACAGGTGTTGTATGACATTGTATTTACGTCGCGTCTTTGGACTGATTGCATTTTGCAAAAGAACAACATGGAGAAATTTTCAAAGTGTTCAAGATTACTCTAGCTTGCTTAAGCTGTATGGAGGTATAGAAGGGAGACATACTGGACACAATGTCCTAACATATTGGTACGACATTTAGGCCTCGTGCAACAGGTCAATGCTGCTGCATTTTGGAAGATTCTCTGGTCAAAGATTGGATCAGATTTTACTGATATTGATTTAACAATATGATTAGGTGATTTGTTTGACAGGTAGAAGAAGATTGATTCAGATTTAAATTGAAACAAATCATATCTTGTTGGAGAGATTTATGGAACAAATAAGATCCAACAAACTTTACATCGTTTCTGGACAAAATCAAATCAAATATTCATGAAGAAAAACATAGAATCATTATGATATATAAGGATCTTACAACCTGGATTGAAATTCAAGCATTCCCATTGAATATTTTAGAGTGTTAGGTTTACAAGAGTTCTTGTTATTTTATGTACACCATAATATGATTCAGTAACTTGGCATAGTTGTAGGTTTGTCTAGTTGAGTTGTAAGATTCAACATCACTCATATTTTATATTGAAGTTTATCAGTATGGTTTAGTAGTTGAAGTCCAAACACTAGGGCTTAGTGTTTGAGAGAAAGTGAGAGGGTGTATCATATTTAGTGGGAGTCCTAAATAGAAAGTCATTGGATAGCGTTAGGAAAAGGCATTTAACAACAACATATGGTTTGTTGTTGCTTGTAAGACTATTTGTACTAAGCTACTAATAGTGAATTTCCTTTCTTAGGTTGGAAGCCAACCCTCAAGATGTAGGTACAGGTTGCATCGAACTGTGTTACCAATTAATTATTTTATTTATTGATTTTATGCTTCATAATCTTGTAGAAGTTAATTATGGCGATTCTGGTTTAACTTTTCGAACCAGTTGCCAGGACATCACATGTGACATCTGTCCCACGAAGAACAAAATTTCAGTAATAAAAGTTGCAAGGTAAACCTGCGATAAAAGTTTGGTGTAAGAAGGTTTGAGGCTGATCATGTGTTAAAAGCTCTATGTTAGTGGGAATATTAAGGTGTAATCCTTGAGAACTTGAGTAGATCTCGCGGGTTTGGGCCAAACTGGTATAAAAGTGCATGCGTTCCTTGCATTTTCCTTCTCTTTTATTTTATTGTTATTGACTTTTCTGATCTAATTCTCTTCTTCTACTCCATTCTTAAAATCAATCTTTTTTTGGTGTTAACCCTCCGGTTCCTAGGGGAAAGATGCCTTAGTAATCTGGACTTCGGCTATGAGGTAAGTAAAGCTTGGCCAAGAATTATTCCCACCAGGAATCGAATTCGGGTTCTCCTGAACGATCCGTCCTAAGGGGAACTTATTAACCATTTGAGTCCGATTACTTGGTTTAAAATCAATCTTAATATTGTTCAAATTTGTTTAAGCTTTTGAAAATTATTTTTTTATCACAATTCATTTCCCGTCTTAAGTTTCAGTTTACTTGGATGACATTAACTTATAGAGCAAAAACTGATTATGAGACAAATGCATTAATGATGTAATTTTTAGACGAGAATGTGATCTTCGAGGTATATGAAGGCCTGCGCCAAACTAATGAAAAGAAAGTATGTTTAAAAAATTGAAGTTACTCGAGAAGAGAGTAACCTGAACGCCTCACTAGCTGCACCAAATAAATTTTTAATGGTCAACCATAATGTTGGTCTTAATTAAATAAAGATAAAATGGAGAAGAATGCAAGTGTAGCCACCATGGTCAATTAAAAAAACAAATTTATATAGGAAGACTCATGCTACAAGAGAACCGCCTCATGGTACAAGAGAACCAATAAACAAATTATAAAAGTCAAATCAAATAATGTCATATTGGATATGTTACACTGTACCCATTCTCACCTAAGATTTTTTTTTGACAAATCATGTACATGATAATGAATAATAAGTTGATGTTATGTCAAACATGAAATATCCACTCTAATTTTAGTGATGAGGTGTCAAACTAATATGACGTTAACCAAGCACTATATGGAATGCAACCCTATCGAATTTAAGTTTTTCTTTCCATTTTATTGTTTGTAGTTGTTTTTTTTTTATACGTCACTTTTAAAATAATAATTTTTTTAGAGAAATATGAATCTAAAATCTAAAATTATGGGAGAGAAATTAGAATTTAGACCTTTTCTAATGTATTTTGCTACTAACAAAATCGGTCGCAATAGATACTAGTGCTTCGTGTTCTAGCTATTATACACCCAAAATATTACGCGTTATTTAAGGTTGTCGTGCGTTTTTGCATATAACAATTGATGCCTTAGGTTTTTCTTGTTTTCATATTCTCATTAGTTTATTTTTATTTTTTTCTGTTTATTTTATTTCTCTTTATATCTATTTTCGTGATTTTTAAGTAAAAGCTAAAAATTTGTAGTTAAGTGAATAGTATTCACAATACAAATTCATTGTAATCGCTCCTTTTTATTTTGATGAACTTGACATGAGCCAACCTTTTTGTTGGAAGTTGGGTCATTGAAGATCAGTGAAAGTGAGATCAAATTATTCTTTGACATGGAAAGTGAGGTCAAGTATCAAGTTAGTGACTACTGATGAGAAAGTGAATGGAATAAAAGCCAAAGTATCTTATATTTGTTATAAAAATAATTAAGAAACTAAAGTCAAGACTGTATAAACCCACTCAGCCAGACATTAATTTAGAAAAAGAAACTCATGTTTTTCTTACTTTAATTTGTTTCTAAGAAAAATAACCATAGGAGAGAAAGAAGAAAAATAGGGAAAATTTTAGTTTGTATCCATGTGAATTTTACTTTTGTATATTTTTAACTAATTTATTATTTTATTTTTTAACTTTTATTTTACGAATTGGAAGATTTTGTAAAAGAGTTCCGATAGTCATTATTTTTATATTTTTTAAGTTTTATTTTGTGTTCCGAAAGATTTTGCAAAAGAGTTCCTGTAGTCATTTTTAACTTTTATTTTGCATACCGGATGACTTTGCAAAAGAGTTCCAGGAATCAATTTTTTATTTTATTTATCGGAAGACTTTGCAAAAGAGTTCCGATAGTCAGTTTTAACAGTTATTTTGCTTACCGAAAGAGTTTCAGAATGAAAAATCATTTTGCAAGAAAAGTGAAAATTCAGACGAATTAATTATTTTTTTTTATCGGAACACTTTCAAAAAGTGTTCCGGTATGACAATTTTTTTATTGGAATACTTTTAAAAATTGTTCCGATTTGCATGTGTAGGGTGCAATTTTCTGATTTTTTTTTTTATATAGTAAAATTGAAATGATAAAATGGTTAAAAATATTAAAGAGTAAAATTGGTAGTTTTTAAAAATTGTAGGGGTATAATGCTAATTATAGGGTACAAAATAAAATTTTCCAAAATAAGATGTACTGGGTAACAAAAACTAGTGGCCACAGCCCACAATACATCATTAGAGTATGGAGAGGGAAAAAATGAATGGTTACTTTTAAATAAGGATAAGAAAATAACGCGTATCCTACTTCCATGTAGAACTTGTTACTAATTGGATTTGGATAGTTAATTAGGATATCACGATCACATATAAAGTACATTGATTATTTTTCTCTATGTGCCTATTAACAAGACATGGACAAGTTGTTGTTAAACTAAAATTCAATTTTTAAGTTGGATGGAAACATACACAATAAATGTGTAAATTTGATGATATTAATTGACAAAAAATTATATGACAACACATATCAACTATCAAGTAGTTAGGTGAATATATTAAAATACACTAATAGGGTTCACTGGTCAAAAAATTCGTCACATTGTAAAGAAGACATGAACATATAACACCCATTTGATCTTAATAATTTAAGAATTTTTAGGTGTCTAATTTTTGTACATATTATTAAGGAAGATTGATTGAAACTTGATCTAAAGAAGAAAAATTGTGTCTTCGTTGGTTACGTAAAATGTAAAATGTGTAAAGAGGTTCAAGTTATAAGATCTAATTTCAAAGAAGATGTGGTAACCAGTAGAAATGTTCCATTTGATGAGTGGTTCACGTTGAAGTAGTCAACTTCAACAGATATCATCAGAAAGGGGAACTTTCTGCAACAATGTGCTTCGGGTGGATATTGAGATGTCGTTAGTGAAAAATATGCAGGTAGTACCTAAATCACAAGTCAAACAAGATTTTGATATTGAAACTGATGTTGGACTTGAAGATTTAGGTAGAGTACAAGATTACTATCTCGTAAATAAAAGATGTTCGTCTTATAAAGTCATTGGAAAGATATAGATATTGACAATTTATGTACTTCTTACTAATCCTAAAGAAGATGGAACCCTTAAAGAAACTTGAGAGTTTGTGCAACTTCCTAAGAAGAAAAAGATTATATATTGTAAGGAGAACGAGATGTACAACAGAAAATAAAAAATAATAGAAAAAGAAGGAGAAAAGTTTATAGACCGTCTTCAAAGATCAACCTAACATTTTAAGTTTTTAGGTAAATACACGAGTCTTAAATATTTAATTCATTGTTGTTTTTATACTCCCCACACTCTCCAACATAGAGGGTCGACTAGTTGATCAAACTTCTACATCTTATTCAAATTCTAATATTTATTCCTACATTTTAAGTTCAATTATTCTTTTCTCGTAATAAATTCACATGTTTCAAATATGTCTATTCTTTTTTTACACTAAAATGTTTTTTTTTCTACGACGACATTTCAATTTCTTCTAATTTTTAGCAATTCATATCCATCTATTCTTTTGTAAAGATTAAACTTGTTTACTCTTTTATACATTTTTAATCAAACGTGTTCGTGGTTCATAAACTGCAAAATAACATTGGTGATTCTATTTAGTTTTCAATAACCATTTTAATATAAATATAGTTAACCACAAAAATAGTTTCAGTTAAATTTAAAGCTAGTTTAGAACCAATTTATAATCAGTTTGTATTCATAAACTGATTTTATATTTTAAAGTCATTTAGAATTAATTTTTTTCAATTTTTTATTTTCGAAATTAAAAATATATATTACTTTTAATATTCAGTAGGAAAAAATATTTTTTAAGTAAAAAATATTTATTATTTCAAAATAATTTTATATTTTCAGATTTTTTTCATATTTTCGAAGAAAAAAATTCTGATTTTTTTAATTTCAAATATTTTGTTTTGTTTTCATTTAATTTTTTTTTAAAATAATTACTTAAACAGTTTCAATTAATTTGTAATTTCAGTTTGTTCTTAAAATTGTTTATAATATTAACCATATTTTTTACGTACCCCTCCTTTTGCTTTATAGTCACTGGCCAAACATTATTCCTACCAAGAATACTCTCCTTTCCATTCAAGTTTTTTAAATTTCATTTGCATTCCAATGCACCTTTAAATTTTATATATTTTTAATTATGTTTGACCGAACAACATGAAGTAGATTTTAAACTATTATTATAAGTTTATAGTTTGTTCTTCATAATTAGATACATGCTTTATGTTAATTTTGGTTTCCACAATCAAAGCTCATGATAGCATGCTTTGTATATATGTAACTATAAAATTAAGAGTACATGCAGGAAACAGATCTGCTAATTGCCAATTTATGGCAAAAGCAGAAGAAATTAAAGAGTACATTATTATATTTTAATTCATGCGTGAAAGAGAAAATCTAAAATCATTTGTGCTTCTTTTCTTTCACAGGTCCCCTAGGGATCCTATTGAGAACTGTGGAATCCAATTTGTTGAACAATCTCCTCACATCTTGGCTTCCTTTACTTGCTAGATAATCCACCTCTTCTTCATATCTCTCATACATTATAGGAAGTGTCACAAGGCACACAAATGCTGTAGAAAATAATACATACCATAAACGTCACATATTAATAATAATTAATAATAAACCCTAAATAATAAAATTAATTTGTAATTGGAATCTTACTTGTATATAGTAAATTGACAGTGGTGAAGAAAGTTCCAATTGTAGACATGATCCATAAACCAGCTATTGTCTGAAAAATTCAATCATTTTCATATCAACAAACAAATTAATTAAAAATATATTGAATTCTTAAAAACAAATATAGGGTCACATCAACCGTCACAAATACATATTTAATCACAATTTAACCATGACAAATATGTTATGTGACAGTAATTAACCACGGTTTATTTGTGATAAATTTTGAATCTTGTGCTGTAATTAGTCTTTCACATCTTTAAAGACAACACTGTTAAAAATAATATATGGTCGGTGATGGTGATAATAATTGAAAGTGTTCTAATTCACAATACCACAAAGAAAAATCTTAGGTCTTTTCCAGTTGAAATGTCAAAGAATATTCTCAAGAACAAGTTCAACTTATAATGAATGAATCTAGTGGTTGAATCTGAGATTTCAAAATCATAGATATCAGGAAGTCTCCTGAAATACAACACAAAAATAAATAATGTTAGGTTTTTGAATATGAATTGAAGATATTGATATATTTATAAGGATGTTAATTGAATTAATTAATTACCAAGTGATTAATCCAGCTGCATTATGCCAAACAAAGAGAATGAGCATAAGGGCTATAAGGATGTGACATAGAAGAGTAACTAGATTATATTCAACCACTTCAAAGAGAAACCAAATCATTGAAAATCCAGCTACAATTGCTGCGGTTAATTTCTTGTCTTTCCATAGCAAGATATCAGCAACTGCAAAATCAAAACAAAATCATATCACAATAAAAAAATATTCGAGTCTATAGCGTCACGATCGATAAAAATATTTGAGTCTTACTTTTTCCTCCACCAAGGACTGAGTGAAGTGGTCTACCAAACAAACCAGATCCAACGTAACGGTTTGGCATGGCTATGAATGAATGATTGAAATTGTGTTAAATTTTTGTAGAATTGATGATTTCTAGCACTGTTGTGTTTCATTGAGAGGTGATGGCAATAATATAATACCAAAGGAGAGTGTGGTTCTAAGCTTTGGAAGGAAGAAATTAATGGAATGAAAAATTGTATAGAGAGGTAAGGTATGGCTTTGGCATGGCTTTCAAGTTTTAATTATTTCCTCGTGACCACACATTATTATAAGATGCTACATTGGTAGGTTTCTTGTGTTTAGGGTATATATAACAATGGATATTTTGAGGTGTTTGAATCTATTTAAATTTAATAAGTTAATCTAAAATGTTGCAAATTCGTACTCATTTTCTTGCAATTAAAATAATTTTGTATAATATTAACTACTAATTAAGCTGGTTTAACAAAACGATGTAATTCACAATTCTATGGAAAGATAAATAATACTAGTCAAAGACTGTTCAATTAGAAGTCAATTCTGATTTAATCGATTTAAATTTAACCAAAATTTACTAATTACTTTATAAATAAAGTATTAGAATTCGAAAATTTATTAATATTTTACTTAGTTTTTACATGAGAAATCCAAAGTAAAATGTTGATGTTTGGGCTTTAAGTCTTTTATTTTTTACATTGAACTGAAATACCATCCTCTTAGCTTAAGTTTTTGTTATAAAAATAGTTGAACGAATGTAAATTATTTTTATATATCTCAAGTTAGAGAACTAGGGAATAATTAATAAAATGTCTTGATGGACAATATATAATTGGATACACTTCAAGCGGCCCAATCAAAATATTATCTAGATGGATATCTCACTTGTACCCTTCAAAGTTTTTGCAAGTTTAAATATATTAGAAAAACTAAATTGAGATTGGTAATTTTTCGTCACTCATACAGTGAAACTTCTATTTTGTGACGGATTTAGTGATGTATCCAAATCCGTAATAATTTTGATGTGGAAAAATTTTAGTGACAAATTTTTTTTTCATCGCAAAATTTTTAAATTAAAGTTTTTTAACCCAAAAGGTAATTGTTTTTTTACTCTCACTAACAAAAATATGTGGAATATAATTTTAAAATCCAAAACATAAAAATTAAAATTGGAGGAGTACGTTTTTTAAAAAAAAATTACACATTCTAATTTAGTTTAAATATCCATAATGTTTATATTTATGCATCTTTTGACTTGCAAATATCTGGAATGAAAAATTACATTTTATTTTTCCGATTAGAAAATTAAAAAAATGCTAGAGTTACCACATTTTAGAAATATTTGAAATACAAAAATTTAGACATTTTCCTTCTATGAAATATCCATAACATCATTTAAAAAACAAATTATATATTTAATTAGTTTGTGGAAGAAGTAGATGCTGAAATATCCAACTTACTACTAGATTTTATCAATGTGTTCAATGCAGATGTATGTTTAAGATTAAACAATATAATAAACTGTTAATTTATAGTTTGAAAATGTGTTTATCTAATATTTAAATTTTTATGCAGATTCTTATTATTCGTGAAGAGGTGTTGTTATGGGTTCAGACAATGGAAAATTAATGTGGATTTATCATCTTTATTAGGTTTGACTCTTCTATATGGCAAAGAGAAAAGAAAGACAAGATATTATCGAGGTGTGACACAGGTCAAAACTGTAAATTCAATACAAAATTTAACAATTACTTTCTCAAAAAAACACAAATGTGTGTCTAGGTTGAGATATGTTGCTAATATAAATGGTGTGATATGGATTGTTAAAGTCTATTGTGATATTCATAACCCTGATTTAAAATATTTGGGAATGACATGACCAATTACAATATAGAATTGAGATTCACATTGAGTGTATTGAAAGATCAAAATAGATATAATTTAACATACATCACACAAGTATATTAGGCACAAATTACCTATTGATCATCTTTGAGAGGTTTATATACATAAGTGCAACAACATATTTTAGACATGTGTTCATCCTATGAAGCTTCTGAACATGTTTCATTTGATGTGAATCTTGGACATCACATACAAATGTTTGATTTAACGTCGACGTAGTTGACATTTTCGGTAGGTTTTACTTATTTGGAACATGAACCACAATCCATTTTGATCTAGGCATTAGACAAGGTAATATTTTTGTTCACATCACAAAAGTTAATTTTGAAAGTCATTGCGATTGATAAAGACGTTGCCTTGATTAATGCAATTGAAGTTTTTATTTGACATAGTTAATTTGTTATGTTGCGCTAATATTGATAAAAATATGGAAAAAAAATGAAAACAATATATTTTGATGAATATGAAAGAGTCAATGATGAATTTATGAAGGAATATTTTCTTTTTCTAACTGTGTGGATGAGTATGAGTGGAACTTGTAATATTTTGAGTTAGTTTGTATTGACATTATACGTTTGGTTGACTATGTGAAGGAAACATGTTTGTCAGTCCACATAAAAATATTTTTTTATTATATGAACCAACTGTGTCATGCATTTATGAAATACAACCACAAATAAGTATATATTTTTAATTTGTATATTTTATTTGAAATTAAAAGTTTATTTTTAATTTATGTTCATACCATTTGTTTTTAAGGTGGAGCCAACTTATTGAAGACTAAAAAATATGCTGCAAAATAGTAATAGAGGCATATGTAAAATTTGAGATGGTGCGAACAACATGTTGAAGTTGAAGACGAGTAGAGTAAAAGCATTATCAATTTTGAGCATCGACATGATACTCATTATATGGAAGACTGTGCGATTTTGTGGCTATAAAGGGTATATTGTATATTTCTAAAGAGTTGAAAATGGCGAATAAAATAGGCGTTGGTAAGTTGGCACATGGTTGCTCTGTTGGGAAAACTCATGGCATACTTTGTATTTGTGAATTTATATTTATTCCTATTGAAGATACTCTCATTCAATTTGATATTACTCACTTTTTTTTTTGAGAAAAATAAGGGTGGATTTAGTATGAGTTCATGATGAAGAAACATGGACACTGATGAAATTCTAGCAAGTATATCAAAATTTGTCGCAAGTAATAAAATAATTCATCTCCACATGGATTGTTGTATAACAAAGTAATTGTAATGTATATTTAAAATATAAAATTGGGAGTTTCGTAATGATTTTGAGTAAACGAGAAAAATAATAAAGAGTTGAAAAATTATCATATTAAAGGCGATTAGGTCTTGTTTTGAATCTCGTGTATGTCATTGTTGATGAAGGTGTCTATTTGTCAAAATGGATTTTTTAGAAATTACGAGATTTAACAAGAACATTATACCCAATTCCTTGGTGAACAACTCACTATTTTACACGACAACTCCCTAATCCCTTATGTTACTTCAAAGTTAAAGTAGGAAAATCATATGCGTTAAATCTTAAGTCACAACGTATAATCGTTTATTCCTAAATCATTTACTAAGTTAAATAGTTAATCTTGTTCAGGCTCACATAATTATAACCAGTAATCCCTACAAACCTAAGTTCGATCTATGAGTTTTTCAACGCATAAAAAAAATTACACAAACGATTAGTTGGATATATATATATATATATATATATATATATATCAATTCATGCAAATAATACAAAACCAAATATTTGTTCAAACAGATTCATACAAATGGTCGTCTAACTAACATAATTTACAAGTGATCAACTATATACATAGCAATAAGTTTATAAGAATAATACATGAAACTCACTTATCTAGTAACCCTACCCCGAACTTAGACTGTTGCTAATTCCAAAAGCAACCTCTAACTCAACACTTTGCATCGACAAGGAAAACTAGCATTCCACCTAACTTCATAGAGACTGAAAAGATTAATCTTTCAAATCAATTGTCTAAGAATGTGGCTAAGTAACAAAATAAAAAGGATAAGGCTCAAAGATTTTAAACAACAGATAAAATATTTACATGTAGGCTTAAAAAGGCTCGGAGTTAAACAACAAAAAATGTGCCTCAGTGTGTAAATAAACAAAGCAATAGACTAATAAGAAACATTGCAAACCCTAGCAGATAAATAATTGTATGGAACTCTAAAAAAAAGTAAAAAATGGAAATTTTTGGCTTAAACCTTATTTGTTGAAGTATCTAGAGATTGGGTATAAGCCAATTGAATATTCTCCTCCTTCATAATTTGTCACTTCGCATTTGGAACTTCACTAACAACTTAATTTTTTATTTGATTCTTTTCTGATGGTTCTGTTAGTTGTGGCCCTTTTTATTGTCATTGGTAAGTCAATATACTATAAACTAAAAGAAACAACAACAAGAAACTCATTCATTAAATAAAGGTGCAGTAAAGTTCACAAATTAAAAATGAATAAAGAGAAAACAAAAGAAAAATAAATAACCCTAGTTTGTTAGTTGCCTCCCACGTAACGCTTTTTAAGTTTTTTAGTTTGACTGTTTGATTCTCTAATCAGGTGATTCCTTCAAAATTGTATATGTATGGCCAATTAGTTTAAAATCAAGCTTGATCTTATGCATGCATTTAATTTGATTTCTCCATTTTAAATCAAGTGTGTTCCATCTATGTGCTCACTTATTCTTTCTCAACACTCTTCTAGGCTTCTCTTTCTTCAAACTAGATAAAGAACTACTACTAAGGTCAGGTGGTATCAGTTGTTCTCTCAAGAAAACATGTTTTAGATGTGGAGTGGGCTCTTTTACTTCAAGGATGTTGAATTTTTGAGCTTTTGTTGACAATAAGACCCTTGATTCAAAAGTACTCAGATCTTCACTTTTTCTTGGTACCTTGCCACTATGAAATGTGTATACTTGACGCTCATATTCCTTGACTTCATTTACCATAACATATTAAATAGGAAAGAAAGACTACTCTTTTGGGGACATTACTTCACCTAAATCTTCAACTACATCAACCCGAAAACATTAAGGATTTTCATTATTATGATACATCCCCTCAAACACATTAAAAGTCATTTTCTCGTCTTGAAATCTCGGTATAAGTTCACTTAAATCCAAATCAATCAAAGCTATATTATTTTATAAGAAAGGTCTTCCATGAATTAAAATTATTTATGTATCTTCATCCATGTCTAGAATAACAAAATCGGTAGAAATATTAAATCATTAACCTTAATCAACACATCTTCAAGTACACCATAACGATAAGTAATAGATCAATATACCAATGTGACGGTCATCTGAGTTTGCTTAACTTCACCATAGTTGAGCTTCATCATCATAGAAAAATTCATTAAGTTGACACTTTCTCCTAAATCACAAAGTGCATTCCTAATATCTAGCTTGTCAATGGCAAAAGGAATGGTAATCTGCCCTGGATCTTTAAGCTTTGGTGGGAGTTTCCTTTAGATAATTGCACTACACTCTTTTATCAAAGCTATATTCTCATCATACTTCGATTTCTTCTTCCAATTAATAGATCTTTCATGAACTATGTGTAAACCGACATTTTCTCTAAAGCTTCACCACAAGGAACACTGACTTGATGCTTGGTGACATTCTCCATGGACTTCTTGAACTGGCCATTTTCCTTTTCTTACTTTGATTTTTTTCTTCAAGATAGGATAAGGTGGTTTTAGATGATAAGGGAGTTCGGGATTTGTTTCGTTGAGAATTTTCTTCTTGGTTATTATTAAAGGTGAGTTTCGATCAATTAATTCACCAAGTGTGTATCCTCTCCCAATGTCTTCCTCTTTTTTCTCACTTTTTTCTCTTTCTATTTTTTATTTTTCTCCTCTTCGACTACTCCCTTATGTAACACCCTTCTAAACCCCCGCGGCAATTATAATAATAATCAGAGTAAACATGAAAGAAGGGTGCCACAATTAAGAAAAATAATTAAAATCATAAACCATCTGTCATGCTTTATTAGGAACAATCCACAAAATATCAAAATTCATGATCAACACAGCGGAATATCATTCAACGGTATCGTAAGACATCACCAAACATAAACCAAATGATACATAATCCAAAACAGCACAAATAGAGTATCATAAGTAACTCTAAGTCTATCGTTCCCCAGTGTTACAAATCAGAGCATGACTCGACACGAACTACGGACTAGCCTACGGACTATCCTCACTAATTCAAGATGTCGCTACTCCTTAATCTGAAAATATCAACATGTAAGGGTGAGTCTCATTCACAATTAACAAGTGTTATTAGATCATAAACAATAATATATCATCAGTTTATCACTCACCCAATTGCATGTATTCAGATTTTCAAGAAAATATTCATCAACAATAACACAATTACATCACCGAATACAACACTGGAAACCATCCAATCATGCCAAAATAATAATGCATATGTAATGTACTGACACTATGCATGTGGTACCAAACGTGAGATTAACCCACCCGACCGATCCAACATCTTCAACATACGGCCCAACCGGCACAAATTCCACACAATGGGAATTATGCCCTCACTGATCCAACACATCTTTTGGATTCAGCCACCATATAATTTATGAATGAATGCACACACATAACATACTTACAACATCACCATTATCATCAATAACAAGTATGTACATGTCTCAGCATCATTCAATAACTAGTCATATATCAATCTCAACAAATCACCACAATCATAATATAGTCATATCATAATCACATCGATCACATTGTTACATAATGCCACATATGTCAACAATGCATAACATCACCAAAATAATTTAATCGAAGTTTTAAAATAAAATCGGCTATTGTCCTAAAATGTTATTTAATTAGATAGGATTTTTAATTATGGACACAACGCTTGAAACGACGCTTAAAACGGATGCACGGTTCAAAAGATATGAGTTTTACAAAAATTAAATTTTCTGAAAGTTGTCAGGTGTAACCGGTTACAGCAGGGCTGTTACCAGGTTACACATTACCGTCATTGTATTTGCTATTTGTTACGTTCAACTGTAACCGGTTACAGCAGGGCTGTTACCCGGTTACTGTAACCGGTTACAGCAGGGCTGCTACCCGGTTACGGCATAACCAGAACCAAAAATCACAGTTTTGACAGCATATCAGTCCCTCTACTCATACCATTTCATATCCATACGAATTTCACACCAAAATCTCACCAAATTCAGTCATTTAGCATATTCCTAACATCACACAAATTCAGTTGACATCCATAATCATTCATACGCATTCTCTTGCACCAAAACATACAATTGAACCTAAACTTCAAAATTTTAAAACCTAACATACATCACAATTAACACGAACAATAACCCCAATTCAATATTATCATTCAAAATCCAATAATAAATGATAATTGGAAGAGTCCCCCCTTACCTGAATTCAAAACTTGCTTGAGTGCTTTCTTCCTCTTCTTCTCCTCTTTCACGTACTCTGTCTTCTCTTTACTTGGCTTCTTTTCTTCTTTTTGGCTTTCTATCTCTTTTCCACAAAAATTCTCTATTTTATGAAAAGTAAGGAAATTCACTTAGTAAGGGTCTATCACTTAGCACCCTTCTTTTACTAAACACAACACTAAGCCCAATAACCTTTTCTTTTCTCCAAATTCTCCGTTTAATTGATTAAAACTGATTAATTCCAAATAACTAATTTAAATTCCGATTAAATTAATTTATGAAATTATGGGGTGTTACACCTTATATATACCTCCCCCACTCGATATTTCTTCTCACTCATAGGATCTGTCACTATAAAAACTACTATGTTTCTTAACTCAAAAGTATTAAAACTATTATTCTTAGGATTATCCAAAGTATTTACGTTGAAACCTCCACTTATTTGAGATGCCTATTGTCTAGATAATTGTTCAATTTGCATTTTCAGGTTTTTGACTAATGCTTCATGATTCTTGCTCTTCGTTTTCTGATGCTTGCTCATTAACTCAAAATTATTGTGGGTCTTCTTCATGAATTGAGCTATAGCCTCTCTTATGGTGGGTTTTGGTGAACTTGAGGGAATCTTTGGCTTGCATTCAAACTTTGTTTATTACCAACATGCATTATATAAGTGGGGATCAACTTATTCAAAGAGTAAGTTTTTCTAACTTTCTTTAAATCATAGTATTTAAATTGAATATAATATAATGGTAAATTTAGCATTTTTACTTATAATCATTCGATTAAATCTAATTTAAAAGTAATGATTTAAAAAAAAATTAGTTTGTGTGTATGTGGGCGCGCGCGTGTGTGTGTGGGGGGGGGGGGGCGTGTGTGGGGGGGGGCGCGTGTGTGTGTGTGGGCGCGTGTGTGCGTGTGTGGGGGAGCGTGCATGCGTGTGTGTGTGTGTGTGAGGGCGCGTGCGTGTGTGGTTTGCTAACATAGACCCACTAGATTTTGTGAAGGTCTATTTTAGCAACATGCACCTTAGGATGCATTTAACCATTTTTTAAGTTAAAGCTTGCTAAAACACTCCTTCATAAAAATAAGTTGGTGTATTTTAGCAAACTCCTGCGGGGTTTGCTAGAATACACCCACTTATTTTCATGAAGGTGTGTTTTACTAACATGCACCTTAAGGTGAATTTAATCAATTTTTAGTGGATGTTTGCTAAAATAGACTTTCGTAAAAATAAGTGGGTCTACGTTAGTAAAGTCATATATATATATATATATATATATATATATATATATATATATATATATATATATATATATATATATATATATATATATATATATATATATATATATATATATATATATATATATATATATATATATATATATATGGGTTTGTACAATAGACCCACACACTTGTTTTTATGAAGGTCCACTTATTTTTATGAATGTTTATTTTGACAACATACACCTTATGGTGTATTTAACTACTTTTTAGTTAATACTTACTAAAACACACCTTCACGAAAATAAGTGGGTCTATTGTAGTAAACTCTACTGAAATTTTCTATAATACACTCACTTATTTTTATGAATGTGTATTTTAGCAACATGCACCTTAAGGTACATTTAATCATTTTAAATTAAGATTTGCTAAATAGACTTTAAAAAAAATAAGTGGGTCTGTGATAAAAAATTTCATATATATATATATATATATATATATATATATATAAGGGGTGATGTACTGACTAACAGATGTGAATCAGTGCTCTGCACTTTCCATCATTCATTCATAAAAGATAAGGCTCGTTTTTCTGTTACAAAAATCTACTTCAAGCTAACACAGGTGTAACTATATATCCTACTTGCTATCCACACCATACACTACTGATACAAAGCAATACTAGTGAAACTTGTAGCACAGGCCCAATATGAGATAGCCCAGTATGTACCACATGCTGTAGCCCAATGTACACTAATACTCCCCCTCAAGCTCATGGTGGTGGGAGAAGCACAACTTTGAGCTTGTTTCTCAAGTCTTGAAAAGCTGCACTAGGTAGAGGTTTAGTCATGATATCAGCCAGCTGAGCAAAAGCAGGGACATGCTGAATTTTGAGTTTGTTTCCCATCACTCTTTCTCTGACAAAGTGAAGATCTAGCTCTATGTGCTTTGTTCTAGCATGTGGGATAGGATTGTGGGAAAGTAATACTGCACTGAGATTATCACATAGAAGTGTAGGAGAAAGGCATTTGACTCTCAGCTCAGCTAAGAGAGACTACAGCCATAACAATTCAGTAGTCGTGTGTGCTAGAGCTCTATATTCTGCCTCTGCACTAGACCAAGCAACAAGAGTTAGTTTCTTTGAGCTCCATGAGATGAGATTAGGACCTAAGAAAATACAAGAGCAAGATGTAGATCGCCTGTCATCTGGATCATTAGCCCAGTCTGAATCACTATAAGCTCTAATGGACAGCAATTGAGTTTGACTCGCAGGTGACAGTTTGAGGCCATAGGTAGCAGAACCACTAAGATATCTGAGAATTCTTTTCACAGCAGACCAGTGGCTAGTAAGAGGATTAGCCATGAATTGACATGCTTTATTTACACAATATGTTATGTCAGGTCTAGTTAATGTAATGTACTGCAAGGCTCCTACAATTGACCTGTATAAGAGAGGGTCTTCCATCGTGTCTGTTCCATACTTGCTTAGCTTGCAATGGCTGAACATGGGGGCTGCAACTCCATTTGACATTTCCATGTTGACTTTTCTTAGCAAATCCCTGATGTATTTGGTTTGTGTAAGTATTAAAGATCCATCAGATTGGTACTTGACTTCAACTCCAAGGAAATATTCAGGTTTCCCTAGCTTCTTGAGTGCAAATTGGTCATGAAGCTTGGAAATGAGTTTGTGAATCAGAGTGGAAGAAGCACCTGTTATTAATATGTCATCTACATAAACAAGAGCATATAAGGTAATACCCTGATGGTTATATATGAACAGGGAATGGTCACATCTACTGTCTTTGAAACCAAAGTGAAACAGTATCTTGTGCAATTTCTCATACCATGACCTGGGTGCTTGTTTCAACCCATATAAAGCCTTGTTCAGTTTGCAAACAAGTGATTTGTCCTTGCTTTCAAACCCAGGTGGTTGTACCATGTAAACTTCCTCTTCCAAACTTCCATTTAGAAAGGCATTGTTGATGTCTATTTGCTGGATATCCCATTTGTGAGTTAGGGTCAGGGTTAGCAGAACTTTTATGGTAACTGGCTTAACAACAGGTGAGAAAGTTTCATGGTAGTCAAATCCATATTGCTGATTAAATCCCTTTGCTACTAATCTTGTTTTGCATTTGTTGAGGGTGCCATCAGAGTTCTCTTTTATTCTGAATACCCACTTGCAGCCTATGGCTTTTCTGTGGGAAGGAAGAGAGGTAAGGGACCAAGTGTGGTTAGAGAGGAGGGCATTATATTCAAGTTTCATGGCTTCAAACTAGTGTGGTTGAGCTAAGGCCAGTTTAACTGTGGTGGGCTCAGTGTGAGCTAAGAAAGCTTTAGGTTTAAGGTGTCCTGTTTTTCCTCTAGTCACCATAGGATGTATGTTTTTGGCAAGAGAAGGTTCAGGACTGGTATTGTGAATAGATGGTGATAGAGAATTTTCTGATGGAGTGCAATTGATAAAGCTTGAGGTAGAATCAGGTACAGATTGTGTACCAGGGTTATTATGTATTGTTTGTTGGTATCTGAAGGATTTGTTGGGTCATTGGGAGATTCATTGAGTATTTCCAACCTATGGTCTGCAGGGTCAGACATTGACTGATGTGTGGGCTCTGGTGAAGGCTCAGAATTGACATTGACTTGACTAGGAGGACTCTTAGGTTGGAAATAAGATAGCCTAGTTTGATGTTGTACTGTGGAAGGACTTTGTCCTGTAGTATGTGTTGGGTATTGTACAACAGGTATTGGTAGAGACTTGTAGTTGTCACTGATGTTACCTTATTCTTTAGTTCTGGTGACATCAGAGAAGGGAAATTTGTATTCATTGAACACTACATCCTTGGACACATAAATTTTCCCTTCCTTACTTAAGCATTTGTGACCTTTATGGTGAGCTGATATGCCTAAGTATGTGCATTCAGAGCTTCTAATTTGAAGCTTGTTTTTGTTGTATGGTCTGAGATGTGGAAAGCATGAGCACCCAAACACTCTATGGCTTTGATAGTCTGGTAATCTGTTGAACAAGGCTTGATAAGGAGAGCTGAATTTAGGGAAATTAGAAGTGGGTAACCTGTTGAGAAGATAGACTGTTGAAGAGAAACTGTGATCCTAAAATGAAACATGCATATTAGCATGGGAGAGCAGGGTTAGCCCCATTTCTACAACACTCCTATGTTTCCTTTCTACAATCCCATTTTGATGGGATGTATTTGGACAGGTTAGTCTGTGTATTATACCTAGACTTTTTAGATACTTTGTGAAGGGTCTGAATTCCCCTCCAAAGTCAGACTGCACATCTCTAACAGTGGTGTTGAATTGTGTCTGAACATATGCTAGGAATTGTTTGAAGATTTCTAATGTTTCAGACTTTTGTTTTAAGAAATACAGCCAAGTGTATTTAGTGTATGTATCAACAACAGTCAGATAATAGAAATAGCCTTGACTAGAGGGATTGGGGGATGGACCCCATAAATCACCATGAACTAGCTCAAAGGGAGTAGTATAAGCAGTTTGAGATAAAGGAGCATACAATCTATGTGATTTGCCAACTGTACATGAATTACAAAAATCAAAGTGATCTTTATTGGAAAAGGAAATATTACAGAGTTTCAATACAGATTTGAGTGAAGTAATATTTGTGTGACCTAGTCTACTGTGCCAGAGATAGAGCTTATTGGAAAGATTACTTGGATTTACAATGGTTTGAGCTTTGGATGACATATTGGCAGTGTTTGCAGCAGGTTGGAATGTGGACTCCATTGGCAGAGTTGAAAAACAATACAAGCCACTAGTATCCATGAATCCTTCTAAAAGAACCTCCTTAGATACCTGAGATTTGACAAAACACTTGTTAGAGTGAAACTCAAAAAAGACATTGTTATCTTTGGCAAACTTGGATACAGACATGAGATTTCTAGTAATGCTAGGTACATGAAGAAGATGATTCAAGGACAAAGTAGTTTTAGGTGCTATAGATGACTTGATATTAGCTGAACCTATTGACTGGATTCTAAGCCATTGGCCATTGCCTATAAGAACAGTATTGAAACCTGTGTAGTTTTGTGTATGCTGAAGATAAGATTTATTGTGAGTGAGGTGATGAGATGCACCTGAATCAGCAAACCATGCTTGAGATTCCAGGTTTGAAGGAATTTGAAGATCTTCCTGATGAGCCAAAAGAGCTGAAGCTTGTGTAGAGTTGAGATCTTGGTTCTTCTGCTCTTCTTTTGGTTGAGTAGCTGAGTTGGTCATTTGATTCTTTGATGAGTTTGGTTCAAAGTTCTCATCAAATCGATGCCAGCATTCCATGACTGAGTGGCCATATTTGCCACAGAGTTGGCAAGTTGGCCTATTCCCTGTGGTGTAGTTTCCTTGTGTTCTACCTCTGCCACGACCTCTTCCTCTGAAGCTGCTTCTGCCTCTCTGAGTTTGATAGCCACCTCTGGTGGTTTTGCCATTGTTGCAATCTTCAGATTGAGCTAGATTCGTTGTGGCATTGACTAAAGAAAGCTCTTGACGATATTTGTCAAGTTGAGCTTCTTGAACATACAATAAAGCTTCAATTTCATACAGAGTGGGAGGTTCAATTTTACCATAGACCATCATGATGAAAGGATTGTATTCCTCAGGAAGTCCTTGCAAGATGGCGTCAATCTGATCTCTTTCTGAAATTGGTTCTCCCACTGCAAGAAGAGCATCTGCAATTGCACGAATTCGAAGCACGAATTCAGAAATGGAGTGATTTGCTTTCTTTGTTACCTTTAGTTCAGCTTTGAGTTGATGAACCCTAGCACGCATCACAGCTGTGAAGTATTTGTGGATTTGATCCCAGATTTGGTAAGAATGCTTGCAAAAGAGTACTCTGGGAAGCATTGATTCAGAGATGGTGGAAAGGAGCCACGAGAACAGTGCTTGATCTTGGACAATCCAAGATTCATATTCCTCTGACCGAACATTGGCTAAGCGATCCTCTTCAGTCTTGAACATAGGAGGAATTTGCGAATTTACGACGAAGCGATGAAGCTTGTGTGCGATGATGATGCCTTCGACTTGTTGGTTCCATAGGAGAAATTTCTTCTCCTGTAGTTTGATTGATAGCTTGGGTCCAAACACTGTGTGATTGGAAGCATTTGCAAACATTGAAGTTTGCGAGCCTGTGAAGTAGCGCGGTGTTTCTGAGTTTTCTGGTGTTCCCGCCATTGAAGGTGCTTCTTTGAAGCTGGTGTAGGGTTAAAGAAAAGTGCTTCTTTGAAGCTGATGAAAGAGATAAGCCACAAAACGAATCGTAGTGTGGCAAAAGGAAGATAAGCGGAAGGTGAATTGGATCTTTAGGCGATTGATACCATAATAGATGTGAATCAGTGCTCTGCACTTTCCATCATTCATTCATAAAAGATAAGGCTCGTTCTTCTGTTACAAAAATCTACTTCAAGCTAACACAGTTGTAACTATATATCCTACTTGCTATCCACACCATACACTACTGATACAAAGCAATACTAGTGAAACTTGTAGCACAGGCCCAATATGAGATAGCCCAGTATGTACCACATGCTGCAGCCCAATGTACACTAATACTGACAGTAAAAATATTTTACCCTGTTAATCAATCACCACCATGTATCTAATTAAATTATTTTTTATTTAAAAAATAATTTAATAACATGACAAATAATTTAAAAAATAATAACTAATTAAATACGAAGAAAGAAAACTATCACTCATTATTTTTAACTATTAAATTAAAAAAAAAAATTAATAGTCAAGATAGAAAGTAAGTTATAATAACTTAATCTTTTAGTAATGATCGGCATTATCAATATGGGTGTGCAAAACAAGATGATTTAAACCACGACAGATTCATCACTAATCACCATGAAGCAGATATGGCTTTAAACTCCTTCTCGTTTTGCAAAAGAAATGTCTCAATTTTACTGATTATTTAGTGTCAAAATAAATATATAAATTAAGAGATATAGACTTTACTAGTTCAAAGTATAGTTTTTGGTTGGTACTACTTCACACTATTTCTTTTGATGCATTACTTTGTGTAAGCAGCGTTCTTTTGCATGTCACGCTCAAAGCCGAAAGACTTTCGGCGATGTGAAATGGGTACAAGGTTGACGGTCAACATTTGAGTTTTTCATTAGGAATATTCCTTTTTTTTAATAGAGTTATAGAAAAGAGAAGATACACTTATCGGAAGGGTTTTAAAATTTGGATTGAATCTATCAATTAAATAGGGAATCAGATGAGTTATTGGTCTGATATAATTATTGGATCGAATATGATATTCAATCAGTGAGAATCAGTCAAAATTGATGAATCGGTAGTTTTAAAAAATCGACGGATTAAATACATGTTTTTTTCTTGCAAAACGACGACGTTTTGGATGTTGTTTTGATAATTTTTTAATAAAATATATTTAGCCTTTTTTCAAAAAATTTTTTAAAGAATTTTTTTATATTTGTAATTAGATCTTGTTCAAAATTTATTTAAATTTGTATCTTGTAATATTTTGTTGTGTGGGATTATTATATTTAGAATTTGAATTTAAAGATAAACATATAAAATTATAATATTTTGAAATTTAAAATTTTGTATTAATTGTGATATTTTTTAGAAACCGAGTCATCTGGTTTAACCGATTTAATAAATATATTATTTTGTTATAGAAATCAGTTTATTCAACCGAGTTATTCGATTTAATCTGATTTTGTCATGCGGTTTGACTAGTGTCACAGTGGTTCGACCAATAAACTACTGACCCAATACCCAAATCAGTTTGGTGACCGGCTCAATTTTTAAAACATTGACCCGACAATATAAATTAATTTTACATTGTCAATCAGTGACGACCATATATTCCACCAAATCAAACTGAAAATCTTAAATCACTTGTTTGATATAACATAGTGATACATTCTTATTAATTGAAAGTATAATTTTTTTATGGTGCATCTTTATAAACTTTTTTTATACAATAAAAACATTGAATATTTATTTTCAATATCAAGAAAATAATCTCTTTCTATATTAGTAACTAAACTATCATCTTTCATGTGATTTCTCTTCTGATTTTTTTAATACTCATGACAAAAAAAAACTCTTTTAATTTTTGCTTACGTAATATCGAAGATAAAATTCTTAAAGATGCTCCTAGGACGCCCTTAAAAGAAAGTTGTGCCAAAAACCTGTAATCTTTGAGCACAACCTTAGTCAAATGACCAATCCAATGAGTATGCAATTGAGCAATAACTACCCTATAAAGCAAAAGACCTCCGCAAATTCATAATCATAATCAAACAATGCAGCGACCAACTTTATTAGTAGCACTATTCCCCATCCACGAAATACTTGTTCATTTGTTAGATAACCTTTTATAGTAGACACCACCCTTTTCCTAAGGTCACATAACATAATATAATAATCTATACAAATTACAATCCAAATCTAGTGCCCCTCCTCGTATACAAATAGTGAGGAGAGCCATACCATCAATCACCTTTCAATTTTTTTTTTTTTTTTTCAATCTTTGAGAATGAAGATTTCATATGTAACGTTGTGCATTATGCTTACATTGCTCCTTGCAAAGACAGAGTTATCAATGGGAGAAGTAACATGTAACGCATTACAGCTGAGTGCATGTGCTAATGCAATCACTACATCAAACCCTCCATCTGCGACTTGTTGCAGTAAATTGAAGGAACAAAAGCCTTGTCTTTGCCAATATTTGAAAGATCCTAACCTTAAGAAATTTGTTACCTCTCCTAATGCCATTAAGGTTGCTGACATATGTGACTCCCCTTTCCCAATTTGCTAGATGTAACATGTGACTCCACATCAATCATGTCACTGTTTTTAAGTCAAACCAACTATATAATATGTTTTTTGTTTGTGTTGTATTCTGATATGTTTCTCTCTTCAAGTAGGAAAGTTCCTAGGATTATCTCTCAGTTTGGTGTGATTATGGGACAATACTGTTGTAAGTCCCTTGCTCTGTTGTTGTAGGATTTGATCTTGTTTCACCTATGTATCTGTTAATGAATGCAGTTTGCTGTTGTTATGGCTACTCTGGATTTCATTTGGTTAAAAGGGGCAAGTTGAAGTAACATGGTTAAATTCATCTAGTATTGAGATGAAAAATACTGAAACTTAGGTTATGTGATTAAAATGTAAATGAATTGTAGTCCAAAAACAAAGTTAAATAAATTTCAATTAGAAGTATTGCAATTTATGCATGTAAAAGGGGTGCAAATAAATAGTGCCACAAAATTGAGAAAAATCCTTTTTTATGTTTGTTACATTCCTCAAGGGAAAGGAGTCCCACTAGAACTTGAGTTCAATAGTTAATAGTCTAATCAATTTATTATAATTAAGGATCCTACTTAAATACTACTAATTTTTAAGGAGATTATTCATCACACTTTAGGTCATATTCACACTATTTCGTTGACATTTTAAAAATATCTCTAGCATTTGGATTTTAAAATTCGAACGCATCAAATACATAACAACTTTTCTCTCAAACACACTAAAGCAAATATTTTAAAAATATGAATTTTAAAATCTAGATTAATAAGTTACAAGGATAGAACTTCAGACGTGACTTAACACACCACACATATGTCCAATCTCAAAACCATGCAAAACACATTTTAAAATTTTTCAGATTTCAATGTCTGGATTTCCTGGAGAGATTGAAATTTGGACATTTCTGCTTAAGTATTCGCGTCCAGACATTTTCCTTTCCTTTTTCATTTCAGCAAGTTAAAAGAACAGAGCTCATGGGCATTTCAAGCTTTATCACAACTTCTACTCCATTACATTCAAGCTTTGCGCGTCTTTCAAGTTCTACTCCACTAAATTTAATCTAATATCATTCATCTCTCACATTTGGTAAGTTTCTCATTTTTTTTTACTTTTTTATTTGAGATGCATGCATTACCTAAATAAGTTATAGGTATGATACATTTGGTCACATGCAATCGATATGTCACATTTGTTTTGTCCTAAATTGCTTTGGTTTTAAATATTGAATATTTTTGGCTTAGGGTTCGTAAACTTTTTGTTGGCTTCGTATGTCCTGGTTTCGACCAGTCCGGATTTTGAAGTCCAGACCTTTTGTCCAGAAAAAAAATTCAGATTTTCCTATTATGCTTTCTATTTTTTTTGTTCGATTTGTCAATACTTTTTGTTATGATGTGTTTTTTCTTGTTTGGTCATAGAAAAAATGGTTGACAACCAAGAAAGAATGAGACATGGTAGAGTGATGCAACATGTTTTCCTTTGTAGGGAGAAATCTAGGCTATCGTGAGTCGCGGTTGGAGAAACTTCATTTGATGTTGAAGCATCATCTTTATGGACTCATTTTTCTCTGGCATCGCCTTCCCAGATTTATGTGTCTCTGGCTACTACAAAAGCCCATGTCGTGTCCGATAATTTTCTAGGAGACCCATCAGACCTTTCTCTATTATATTTATATACACATTATATTGCTAGACACATATGGGATAGAGAGGTATCATAAACCTTTAATTACTCTTTAAAACATATGTGTTATAATAATTGAAATTTCTGACAATGATGTATTTATTTTTTCAGTACTCTGATAGGTTGAAATGCATTAATCATGATAGAAAGGTTGCAAATTTGTCATAGGGTGATAAGCCATGGTTTTAGGATAACTTGCAACTATCTGGGCTGAAGGATTTATGCAGAGCTAGATATGGTTATTTTAACCATGGTTTATCGTATGCGTATGTGGAGCGATGGCATGCAAAGACCTCGTCATTTCATCTTCTGATCGGTGAAATGACACCAGAGATATAGACTTGCTAGATTTTCATTTTTGGTGAAGTTGTATGACGACCACCTGGCTGTAGTTATGGATGTTGCGAGTGATGATGCACGAATTACATATCATAGAGCATGTGCATCGAGATCATACTTCATGGTTTTGGTTGGAATGTGCATATTTGTGGACAAAAGTGTGACTTGTGTCGGCGTTGTTTACATTAAATACTTTATTAATTTGAAGAGATTCATGAGTACAGATAAGGATAACTTGTTTGGTTTACCTCTACTCCGAGTTAGTAGAAGCTGGTTTATGGAATATGAGACAAATGACAGCAAATAATTGTCTATTTACAATAATTTTTTGCATCCTTACTGATATCAATTACATTATACTTGTGTTACACTCTTACTGATATTTCATCTTAACCATTTTCAAGCACGAATCCACCAGTATTTTTCATGTCTGTCCGGTTGGGATTATGTTGAAGCTTACTCTGAGGAATTGCCATGTGCCTACTCGAGTATCCCACTCAAGAAGAATCCAGTTATTGAGTCATTTTGAGTTTCTCATGATTGCATCGTGTACGATAATATATGTTTCATTTCGTATAGTGAACACCGTGAGACACGGCCCTTGGAGGTGATATTCTTTACTCTTGATAGTTGACTTGTGGGTATCGACTTATGTACCCTCATCATATACATGGGCAAGTAATGCGGCAGTTTGGTATCTGCAAGGTATACTCATAAACATCGCAGTTGCTACTCATGCCACCATCCTTCATAGAGATATCAATAAGATAGTTGCAGAGTATTATGAGCATCTGGTCCTAGAGCATGTTAGTTGTATGTAAGTTCCTCATCTATGGAGTACGGGATACAGTTATATCCACTGATTTTATAGAGTTTCACATCCTTACATTACACCATATTTTAAAAAAGATCCTCCGATGTCAACTCATCAAGAGATACTATAAAGGGAACAAGCTAGGGCGGACCATGTCGTGGATGTGTTGTTGATATATCATTGTATTATGGCTATAGGGAGAGAGGCCATAGCTAGATGTGAGTTTCAAAAAGGTACTTCTGATATGGTCACTCTACAAGACATCTTAGCACTTGCACGACATGTATTGTGGTACATGAGACAGAGGATGAACATGAGCGTCAGATATACGTAGTGGTTATTTTTTACTTTGTATTTTGATATTAACATTTTAAAATTTTGTATTAAGATTTGTTGTATTTTATGAACAGTGATGTATGATTTATCAACATCTTTTTATATATTTGATCTTATTATTAAATATCAAATGCGTATGGTTGTGATATTGATTGATATAGTATAAAATTTATTTAAATTTATTGTTTGAGAGTGAAAAATATGTCCAAGAATTTGTCTCCTATTGTAAAAAAAAAAAAAAAAAAAAAAATAAATAAATAAATAAATATTTACATACACTGACAGTGCGTATGATGATTTATCCCGAGGTTAAAATCCTTACAAAATTTTAACAAAAATGAAATGTCTCTAATAAAATGATTTTTTGTATAATATGCTCTTTTAAATAAGGACATTTTAGAGTTTTTATATTGTCCACCACTCTTTCAAAACCATAGTTGAAGTTCATTAGTCACTTGTGTCATGCCGGTAGCCATCCATCTATTTCATTAAAGGGTAGGTTTATATCAACATCAAAAATAAAAATAGTATGTTCGATCAATTATCACGCTGCTTTATGTAATATCTTTCAATTGCGGGAATAGGATATGAGTAAATAGCAAAGTAGTACTAGTGAGTAGTGACCATGATAATGATAGCAGAAAATTTTCAAACATACTCCTAACAATTATTAAATAAAAATGGAATTTAATTAACTTGGGTGAATTAACTACTCCAGAGCTATTCTAAACCTTTTCTTTACATATTCTGGTAATCTCACAACCATCCTTATCAACAGAAAAAAAAACTCATGAATTTCAAGAAGTTAATACATGAAAAGAACTGAAAACATTTAAAATTAAATATGACCCCATGATAAGCACCAATTAAGAAAAAAAATCAAATGGCCCCAATTCAGAAATATTTAAATTTTAGCAATCGACAAATCATATAATTCAATATAATTTGATGGGGGACAGGTAGCACAAAATTCAAATAACAAGATAGTATTGAAGAGAAAAATTAATTACAAGTATACAGCTACAGCCACGCCACAAAATAATGAACAATGCTGTTGCAAAAAGATTAGGAAGAAGGAAGGAAGAAGAAAGAGCTTTAATAAATGGAGACATTTGCATCAAGAGACTAGTAAATTGATCATTCTTTCTGGAAAGGAGAAAACTCAGCTAGAAAGAAGGCTAGCATAGTAATTTTACTGAAGTTATCAAGCACAGTTTTATCACAATAATGCAAGCATTCTGTGCACTATTGCAAATGATTTTGTTTCATCAAAAGCAACATCATTGTGGAAACTAGAATATACTGAACCTCCACCATACCATTACCATCTATTTATCTATATTATATATATTGTTTCAAGCATTCTGCTATTACAGCATAAATATCACATTGTTCCTTCCTTTACATCCAAAATACCTTATCCAACAAAATAAACCCCCCAAAACTGTGTAAATTAACAACCCGTAGCATTGAAAGTGGTAAATCTTCAGGGCTTATCAGATTCAGGACCATGATTCTGTGTGGCCAATCCAATACCTTCATTTTGGTGCTTCTCCCAGAAGCCAGTATCAGCCTTAGAGTGTGCCCAATAGTACAAAATGGAAACCACCATAGAGAACAAGGTCAAGGCAGCCCCAGCAGCAAACACACCCTTGCGAAGAGTGGCGCAAGACAAGTCATGCTTTGTAAAATACCCTTGGTATTTTGTGTGGTATGCATTCCGCGCAGACCCTGCTAACAAGCACGCCTCTGCTCCCAAAAAACCAAGCCTGATTTTACCGCAACAATAATAAAAATCATCCTTATGGACAAATATCTAGGCCTTACAAACTGAGTTCAAAACAGATTTTCATATCTTTTATAAACTAAAACTTCAAACTTGATACTAGAGATAAAATTAGTAAGTTACTTATGGACAAGGTTAATTAGTTATTTGATATTAGAGCAATGTTATCAAATTGCCCTGCCATGGCGGGATATACATGGCGGTTTTTGGGCTCGCCGCAATGGTAAATATCGGCGCTATTGCAGGGTTTTCCGCCATAATACGCAATAACAGCGTCGCAAAGCGGCCTGTATGGCGGAATTTTGGCTCTTCGCCATCGACAACACCATATTAGAGACAAATTAACATCAACTGCCTGAGTGGAATGGAGTGAAATAGAGCGACATGTATATCTCATTCTATTGTTTGGATATTTTAGGATGGAATGTAACAAAAATGTTATTCCGTCCAAATCAGAAGGAAGAAAAATTCGAGTAAGTTATGGAATTGGATGAAATACATTTCATCATAACAATGGAACATAACGTTATTCTATTCCGTCAATTCAAACATAGCTTAACTGACTTTGTCTCTAGTATCAACTAACTAAGAAATTTTATCTCTAATTCTTGGAAGTTGGAACATATAGTATCTGATCTCAATATAACGACCACCAATATTAAAGGTGCATAAATGGGATCTTGCAAGTTTGAACCACGCCCCTGCAGTCTGATGTCTGTGCATAGCTCCCAATTGAGCTGTCTTAAACGGACAATCCATTTTTAATTGCAAAGTAAACAATCAATTAACAAAGTGAAATATAGTTATATAGCTCAAGTTAATTTGTTTACTAAAACTTTTTTTTTTAACTTTTGTATTCACTAATTCACACTAAAAACAAAAACAAATAAAAGAGATAGGGTTTTCAAACAGAAAGTTGTAATAATTGGAATGTTACCATGAGAGAACGAAGAAGATAACCGCACAAGTAGTGGAGCAACCGGAAACAAGACCTTTACCGCAGCAGAGACATCTAGTCACAACATAAAGAATAGCTTGACTGAGGAGAATTAGAGAGCAGGCGGCGAGACCGTAGACAGTGGAAGCGTCGGTGGTGTAAACACAGAAAGATCGGTCGTCGTACTCATCGGGAACCACTTTAGCCTGAAAGAGAATAACAAGATTTAAGAAAGAAACAACAAAAAAAAAATTGTGTGAATTAACTAAAGATGGGAATAGGATTAGGGGTTACCAGACTACGACGTCGTTCAGCGCCGATAGCGAAAACGAAAGCTAAGAGATGGAGAGAAATGATGGCTACTATGAGGGTAATTGAAACGGCCATGATTTTGGTCTTCAATTTGATTCAATTCAACAACCAAGTAAAGTAATCCTTTTCTTTTTCTTTCAGAGTCACTCACTTCACTGTCTAGCGGTGACTACTACGGACTAGTGTGTGTACTGTCCGCTGGCTTTCGGTTTTGTTAAGTAAAAATATCAGTCAAATTTCTTTTTATTTATTTTTTTCCTTTTTAGTTTCTATTCCCACTTCTGTGTTCTTTCTCCTCTTTTTTTCTTTCTATCCGTTAGCTTTTTCTTTTTCCTTCTCTTTCTTTATACTACCAAAATATTGTAGCATAAAATAAAATAAAAAACTTCTCACAATGGGATATATGTATATATTAAGCAACAAATAAAAAAAATATCCGTAATTGATTATTTATAAATTTACTTATTTCTTTTTAAAGTGTAATAATAAAAATTTTAATATTTTTGCTAAAAACTTTAAACAAATAAAAAATTCTCTCTCTTCATACATTATATATATATATATATATATATATATATATATATATATATATATATATATATATATATATATATATATATATATATTTATGGGTCATGCTAACATGTGCCCTAAGGGCACATGTTAAGGATACTATAATTAGAAAAAGTAAAATGTAATTAAATGCAATAAAGTCAAATTTAAAGTTTCGATACATTGAATGCACGCGTTCCAATAAAATATTTCTATAAATATCTCACTAACTTGTGCCCTTGGGGCACATGTTAGCTTTTCCCTATATTTATATATATATATATATATTTATATATATATATTTATATGCCCCCTGTTCCTTGTTTGGCTGACTGGACAATAGAATCTTTCTAGTTGGCATTGTTTGACTTGCTGACTAGATAAAATTCAATGCCACATAATAATTTAATAATTCTTTAATTTATATTTAATTATAATTTATTTATTTTTTAAATTTTACTAATTAATATTTATTAGTTTTTTACTTTTTTTTAAGATTATATTTTTTACGTCTGTTTTATATTTATTATTATTTTGTATAAATTATTATTTTAAGTTAACCAAAATAATAGGCTTGGGCCTATACCCAATTTTAACAAATTTTCAACTCATAAGGCCCATTTAGTCTCAACCCATTTACAATTATAAATTCAATGTATGTTTGGTATATAACGAGTGTTATTATCTCTAAACCAAACGATGTGGGACTTATATATTCCATCTCTCCACCATGCAACTTATATTTTCTACTTACTATTCATCATCATCTTCAAGTCTCTCACCTAAGTGTTCCATGCAGCAGTTTGTCAATGGTGGTGACAATAAGATGTGCTCCACCTTGATTCCTTCATCCTCTACCAATGTTGTCACATACTTGAAATGATATGTGGTTGTTCATAGGGGTATCAAATGCGTCATAGTTTGGATTCTCAAGCAAGTGTATTCCAAAACCATAACTATACAGCCTGCACCAAAACAAAACAAAAAATTGAAACACAATGAAAACTCATACAAACAAGGAACTGCTCTCAATATATAGGTGTTACGAAAGCATTTTCAAGAAATCTAACACTGAGTCTGTCGAGGTGGAAGTCTGAGAGAAAAAACATAACAACAAGAAAATATATGTCGTAGCAAAGGCTTATTGTTTCTTCATTATAATAAATAACCAACACATCTCAAAACAATAAAGTATCGTACACCAATAAAAGGACATTATTTCTTCATTATAACAAACATGGGCTCTCAGTATTATAATGCTCAGGTATTCATTAATATTTCTTCATTACAACTATAATATACTCACAATAAAAGCACATTGAATATGTAGTATAATAAATGAGTAAACTAACCCCTTTAAACATGATTGCTTAATCTCAATATCACCAGCAAGAAGCTACGAAACTGTGAGCGCAAATCAGTCATTTGTAAAACCATAACTATACAGCCTACACCAAAATGACACAGGAAAGCATGCCCCACAAGAGGCGAGACATGAGAGTATGGGTGTATGATGTTGTCTGGTTTTGGCTGGAGAAAGTGGCAATATTTGAGAGTATATGAGATGGTTGGTGTTGTTGTTTTTTGTTCAGTGTTGTTGCTGTATGTATATTAACAAGTCCCACATTGTTTTTTACAAAGACAAAATGACCCTTTATAAAGCAAACACTCACACACATTTATGAATTAAAAACAAACTTATAAAATTGGGCCACTAATGCATCAAATTTGGGCTTAGGCCCAAATATCAATTTTTAGAATTTATAAAAACTAATAAATATTAATTAGTTAAAAGTAAAAAATAAATAAATTATAATTAAATATAAATTAAGAAATTATTAAATTATTATGTGGCAGTGAATTTTATCCAGTAAGTCAAACAATGCCAACTAGAAACTAGAAAGATTTTATTGTCCAGTCAGCCAAACAAGGAAAAGGGGGCGCTGAAAACAGAATCTTTGTTTTATAGGGGGCGGATTACAAAAAAAAAACTTCAGGGGGGCAAAATCGAATCTCGCCCTAATGGCAGGGGGCATCGTATATTTAACCCTATATAAAAAGTGTAATTGAATATTTTTTTCTCTCTTACATCATTTATTTTAATAATGGAGGAGAGACACTACAACACGGAAGACAAACAAAAGCGCTTTTTTTGGCCTTTAACAGCGCTTTAAAGCGCTGCCAAAGCCAGCGCTGGCGTAGGTAACGAAAGCGCTTTTAAAAGCGCTCTGGTAGACCCCCCTATAAGAGCGCTTTTTACAGAAAGCGCTCTGGTAGACCCCCCTATAAGAGCGCTTTTTCTGGAAAAAGCGCTCTGGTAGACCCCCTATAAGAGCGCTTTTGCTGGAAAAAGCGCTCTGGTAGCCCCCCTACTAGAGCGCTTTTCCAAAAACGCTTTGGTAGGTTGCGTTTTTTTTTATTTATTAATCTTTGGCAGCGCTTTTTGTAACAAAGAGCTTTCGTATGTGGACCTTTAAGAGCGCTTTTTAAAAGCGCTGTCGTTGCTAAATGAGATATTTTAAGGTGCACCCTATAATTTCAGCCTCCCAGATCGACCTGTAATATTTTTGACCTGTAATATATTTTCAACCTGTAATATTTTCGACCTGTAATATATTTTCGACGATATATTTTCAACCATAGGTAGGACTATATATATACTAATATAATACCATTATAATATCCAAAATTATATATATACATCATTATGTCAATCAAACTAAATCTCTAACATCAACAATATTATACTTCAAATATTAATTGGCAACAATATGAACAAAGTTAGTAACCATATATCCTAGAGTACTATAATATTCTCTTCAAATCGACACAAATCCTACTACATGAATAGCTGATGAATATAAAATTGACACAATTCCTCTTTGATTTCTTCCAACTTAAGTTTCGTGTAAGAAGCAGCACGGAATTCGTCAAAGTACTACAGAATAAAAACATAATATGAATGATTTAGTTAAATGTAATAAATTATAAGAAGTTATCTAATTAAGTTATAAATCCATACCGTGATTGGAATCTCTAATTGATTCATTTGAAGGATTTCTTTCATAAACCTCAAAACAAAGTATCCGCAGTCTAAACTGTTCTGCTGTATCGGACACTACATAGAAAAACAAATAAGATTTTATAGTTGTCTTGTTTTATCAAGTAGCATAAATATTATAAGCAAAATTTGTGAAAAATAATGTACCTGCACTTTGATCCAAGTAATGTTGTTTGATTTAGTCCGGGATACCTGTGCGTTTCGTTGACTTCGGAACACTTGTATTGATCTAACAAAAATATAAAAGCATATATTTAGATCAATCTCACAAATAATTAAATATATAAATATACAAGAATATTTAGAACGATCCCACTTACAAATCAATAATTTCCTTCATAGCCGGATAATTGCTCCACTCACCATCTACCGAATTCAGAAAATATACAACTTCTCTTATCGGGTTGATAGCAAGCAACAACCAGTGTGCTCTATAAATTAAAACAATAGGTTATATGAAAATTTTGCTACGCAAAAGAAACAAAGATTAAATGAACCAAGAATGAGAAACTAACCCTACTGGTCGGGTATTATACGCCCAAAGAATCAGACTTTCTGTATTGCCGGATGACATGAATCTATCGACTAAGCGCTGTCTAACTGATTCTGGTTCCGAAGCAATTGTCATTCCGCTGCAATGGGCGGAAGACACGAAACGGAATCTGTTTGACAATGCAGTCCCGCGCAACACTCTGTCATGCAACAACCTTAAATAAAAACATTATAAACATATTAGCGGATGAGTGAATAACTGGATGTATGAGTGCATATTAGTGTATATTACAGGATGAGTGAAAAACATAATAAACATAATGTGTAAATAAATTGACCGACTAATTAAATAATATATCGGATGAGTGAATATTACCGGATGTACGAATGCATATTAGCGACGCCTAGTTGTTCTTGCGTAAAAATCTCTTCCAAGTCATCTATTGCAATATGTGACATGAATTCAACACCAAAGATACCTTCCTCCATATTTATTTGACGGAGAGCACCTTCCTTCAAATCGGACATATCAACAAGTGTTCCGAGCGTCGTCCGGTATCGAGCCACAAAAGCACCACCTTTTTTTGCCGCTTGCTTCGGAGGACCCTTAGGTGGTACGCTACGAACGTCCTGTGTCACTTGTTGTGACCCCCGAGCAGATGCCTAAAAATCATATAACGATCGATAAAACATAAAATCATGCAGTTTTAGATTCAAATTATATATTAACACCTTAAATGTACCTCTTTTAGTGATGCAACAGACTCCTCCTCCTGTAAAATCCCTTTGCCCTTAATTGCGGGTTTTGTAGGAGCAGTCTAAAATTAAAATGTAAAAAATAATTAACGTAACGGTGCAGAATTGACATTCGAAAACTAAATGATTCATAATGGTTTTGAATATACCTCATCACTAATGATAATGAGCTCCGAGGGCCATGCAACAAATGACCCTATTGCATCTCGCATCAATGTTGTCTCTGAGACCATGTCAGGTACCGGTAGCACCGCATCATGATCTAATACAACATCAACTGATACTTTCAGGTGTCCATCCGGGAGCGGTCTATGGTGAAGTAAATCTCCCACAGTGTTGTGCACTTTTCCCTTGCCAACTAGGCGATAATACGGTGACGATAAGTATAGTTGGCAAGAAGAAATGCCCTAAACCAATAGTAAATATAAAGTCATTATCGTTAATAAAATAGAACAATTTGTAAGGAAAAGAAATTTATAATTACCTCGGGAAGTTTTCTTTGACAGTTGAAACTAGCTTTATCACTAGTTTCTTTCACCGATGCAGTATTGCACTTTTCTCTCATATACATATCTTTATCTCTTTGCAATTCAGAGACTTGTGCTTGCAATTCCTGCAATTTTTGCAACACTTCTTGATTGGTAGGATTTCTTCTCCTAGGATGCTTGTAAAAAGAGGTTGGAGTCACACCATGACCCTTACCCCTCACCCGATCGGGATACTCAGGAGCATCTAGTGCTCTACTAAGTACGCTCCTATCATCCTGGTCCTCACCGGTGGACACCGATTGCGACAAGGTCTCCTGTAATTCATTTACATTTCAATAATGATTAGTGGAGATAAAAAATCATTTATATATTAAAAAACATTTGATTTAATTAAAGACACAGTATTATACTTACACATTCAGTATAAACTCTCTGAACATCGGGATCGACAGCTTGATTCTTGCCCACACGAGCTTCCTTCCACAACACATGTACAAGAAGTGAAGTTTCCTCACTTTTAGTCTCCTCTAACTATGCATTGACACAAATGATAAAATCGTCAAATAAAACACATTTAGACAATTAATTAAAACGCATTTCTATTTACTTACAATTTTATCCTCTAAGCGTGCATATCCCAAACGCCCTTTTTTGTATGGTTACGCGGGTTTGGATGCTCTCGCACTATTCGTGGCACTCCTTTTCCGAAAATCTTCATCTCTTTGATTTACAAACTCAACCCAATCTTTTTCATCAATGAAGATCTCATACTTTTTTGGCCGTCCCGGTGCCTCTTCAAGAAAGTTTCCATCTTTATCCTTAAGATAGGTGTTTGTCAAAAAAGCTTTCCACCCTCTATATCTTTTTCCGGCCAAACTAAGTATGTAGCGTCTACGATCATCTGGTATCTCAAAAGTCCTCTGCAAAAAAACATACGCATAGTGTGTTAGTATAAGTAATTTAAACAATTTATCGTCAAGATAATAACAACAACCATATATGATATATACCTGAAGCTCGTCCCAAATCGCTTTTTTTTCGCATCCAACTCTTCGCTTTTCAGATTCCATTTAGCTACGGAGACTGGAATATGCATACGAACAAGTGTACCAATATAGCTTGTCAACTTTGCAGAATTAGGACCAATTGGTTGGTTTTCAGAATTCCATTCCAAATGGTATACTAATCCTTGGTCTCTATGTCGAATGATTCCCTTCATAATGGTGATGCCTCGTGCAACTTCTTTTGCTTCAGTATCAGGTGGAGCATTTGTATCCGGAGCATCTCTTTCTTGAGCATCTCTTTCTTGTGAGTTTTCAGGTGGAGCATCTCTATCCGGAGTCATTGAACCTGTATCAAACAAACTAAAGCACATTAGTACACTATTAATAAGCTAACAATCTATACAAGTCAAATGGAAGTCAAACCATGCATGTACAAGTAAATCGGTAACGAAATCGGTACAAATCAAAATAAGCGTCAAAAAAGAAAGTTGTCGGAATTGAACGAAATTTACATGGCTATGGTAAAACGTCCCCACGAACTCAAAAATAAAGTCGGTTTTCCGAAATTCAGACCCTAAGCCCGACTTTTGATTACGGGCAGAAGCAAAACCGATAAAAAAACAGTCCCGAAATGTAAAGATAAGTGCATGAGCAGCTCCGGAATCGTCAAAATAGTATAGTTACATGTAAAGAAGTCGGCAAACGGATACATGGTTCAAAAGTTATGTACAAAACAGGCCATGTGCTACGCGAGATACTTTGAATACCATGCGGGTTCATTCCATCAGTAGACAATGACAAGCGAAGGTTTCTTGCTTCTTTTCCAAATTCAGGATAATCAGTATCAACTTTCATCCATTGTGGTGAGTCTGCCGGATGTCGCAACTTTCCATCAATAATTCTTTCATCTGCATGCCAAGTCAAGTGTCTTGAATCGGTCTCACTACGATACATGCGTCTAAATCTCGGAATTATAGGAAAATACCATAAGACTTTGGCAGGAGACAACTTTTTCTTATATCGAGGGGCACCGCATTTAGGACACTCATTCAACACTGCATACTCGTTTCGAAACAAAACGCAATCATTTGGACATGCATGTATCTTATCATAGCTCATGCCAATAGAGGACAACATCTTTTTGGCTTCATACGTTCGATTGGGAAGAACATTATCCTTTGGTAGCATATCTTTCATAAGGGCTAATAACTCTGTGAAACTTTTATCCGACCATCCATTGTCCGCCTTTAAGTTGTACAACTTTAACACCGCAGACAATCTTGTGAATTTTGAACAACCATCATACAACGGTTTCTCTGCATCGCTTACCAACCTCTCAAACATTTTGGGACAATCCTCAAGATCTTCTTCAAGCGCTTCTGCAATCTCTTCGACTCGATCGCAATCGTATGTGTCTGTGCAATCGTCGTTTGAAGCATACTTCCTATTACACCTCGACTCAGCATTCCCGTTACTTTTCCCACCATGCATTGTCCAACATGTATAACTTCTATCAATTCCAAACCGTAGTAAATGGGATGCCAACTTATTCCCGTCAACCTTACCCCCATAACAGCAACCCAAGCAAGGACACGGCATTCGAATCGGGTCTTCGGAGTGCGCAACCGCAAACTCAACGAATTCCCATACCCCTTTCTCGTACTCTTTCGACAATCGGTTTGAATTCATCCATGTCTTATCCATGTCTTAATTAAGCTAAACAAATGCTTCTTGGTTTCTCTATCAGGTACTAAGGAATTCTGTCAAGATAATAAATAGCTATCATCATTATGTCTTGATCAGAATACCTAATGAGATCTTATAAAGTGTGAATAATAGAATGCCTAATCAGAATACCTAATCAGAATACCCGATTTCTTAAAGAAGACATTACCTTATTTCAAGGTAATATAAGTCCACAAACCAAAAAACTGGTTGAGAGACACTAAATTGATATTAAATAGAACCATAAACAATAAACTATAAGCAGAAAATAACAAACTAAAAGCAAGAAGAAAGGGATAGTAACCTGAGTTAGACTTGATGTGGGAGATGGGTAGGTTTGAATCGGCGTTGTACAAGTAGAAACCAGAGACTTCAAAGTAACTGTAAAATTAAACACACACACACGATGCAGTTAAATACAAATATCATAAAAGTGAAGGAACTATATGCAAACTGTAGCACAAACTACAATGATTTTAGAAGTAGAAACCAGAGACTTCAAAGTAACTGTAAAAGTAACTGAACCAATGATTTTGACAGAATATTCATAATAAAATCAAACAAAACTTTCATGGAACACCAAAAAAAAATCGGAAAAAGATGTACAAATACAAATTAAAATTTGAAAGCCACCACACCCAACCCTTATGCCACTGTTAAAACAGAAGCCAAGCTATATTAGAATCCAAGGCAAAAGCAATCTCAAACAGTATATACAATTTATAGAATAGATTAAGAATAACACCTCCAAAACTTTAGGCTTTTTAGTTCCTTCTACAATCATTATTGAGAGCTAAGTAGAAAAAATAAAATAAAAAAGATAGAGATAGTTTACATTATACAAACATAAACTACACTTTAAAGGATAGTTCAAAAGTAGCTAAACAATACATAAAGCCAGATTCTAATGTATCACTTGCAATTAGGGAAACAGAACAGAGAAACCAAAATTTTCAAAACTGATACAAATTTCAGGAATGTCATAGGTAGGAAACTATTAATCACCTGTTTAAAAATTTGATTTTCAAACCAACCAGAGATTTGTCACAAACAGTAATAAATATTCAAATTTCAACAATGGAAATTAGAAAACGATTGCATTCATCCATACTAAACAAACCTAGCTGAGAGGAATAGTATCGATAGATAGATAGATATAGAGGAGGGTGGTGGCTAGCTTAGAAAACGATTGCATTCATCTTTCAAATGTCAAAAACAGAACTATAAATAGTGTACCTTCGTCTTCTCTTCGTATTCGTTTTCTGGGCAGGGTTTGTTCTTCGTCTAGCTTCGAATTCGTTTTTTGGGCAGGGTTTGTTCTTCGTTCTAGCTTCGTCTTCTCTTCGTATTTGTTTTTCTGGGCGGTTTTGAGGATGAGATACGGTTTTGAGGAGTTTTTATGGAGTTCTTCGTAGATGGCAGCGATGGTTCTTCTTTTCTTCGTTCTGGGCAGCAATGGCAGTGAAAGAAGAATTAGGGATTATGAAACAGCTATTATTTTGATTTTAAAAATTTTAATTAACGAAACAGCTATGAAAGCGCTTTTAGAAAGCGCTCTGGTAGCCCTGCCTTTACCAGCGCTTTTTAGGAAAAAAGCGCTTTCGTACCCCCCCCCCCCCTTTAAGAGCGCTTCTGAAAGCGCTTTCATAAGCCACCTATAAGAGCGCTTTTTGAAAGCGCTTTCGTACCCCCCCTATAAGAGCGCTTTTAGAAAGCACTTTCGTACCCCCCCCCCCCCTTTAAGAGCGCTTTTTTTGCGTGTTTTTTTATTTTGTTTTTAGCGAAACCTATGCCAGCGCTTTCTCCTAAAAGCGCTTTAGTAGGGGTGCTGCTAAAAGACAAATTTGGCATAGTGAGAGAAAAAATGATTCACACATAATCTTCATCATTTGTTTTAAAATCCAATGGTTCATATTCATTCTCACATTCTCATATAAAAAAGACATTCTCATATGATATGCAATATATATATATATATATATAAGAAATATTTTATTTCGGTGTAACCTATTTTTCTACCATTTTTACCCTTACGTTATTGTGTAATTTACATAAGGGTTAAATAAGTTTTTAGTCCCTATAAATATTGCAACTTTCAATTTTAGTCTCTGCAAAAATTTTCTTCAAACAATGGTCCTCGCAATATTTTCCGTCCCTATTTTTAATCCCTCCCGTTAAATTTCACTAACGAAGGCTTACGTGGCACGCCACGTGTAACGCCACATCAATTAAAGTCAATACTAATTAAAAATAGATAGATTGCGGGGGTTTTAAACCCCCTCTAAATAACTTAAAAAACCAGAAATTTTCAGAAGCAATTTTAAAACTTTTTTTTCCTTTTTCAGAAAGCATCACCAAACAATTTTTTCTCGTAAAGCCGGAATTTCATCGATAACCCGAATTGGTAGTAGTAATAGTTCACAATTTGATGATTCTCAAATTCTTTCACGCTCATTGTTTGGTGCTCTAACAGACATGGTAGGAGGTATAGGATGATATGCAGAGAATATACTAGAAGGAGTGGGAAAACTATATGAAGGAAATATCACCACAGTTCCTACAGTGATGCTGGTACAAGCAGAGGACGTTGTCATTAGAAACACAACACAGAACATAGAAAACATAGCATGAGAAAGGAAACAAGAAAATCAACCTTGCGGTTAAAAGCCCCAAAATCAGTGCCACATGCGGTGCATTTTGTGACTGCTTCATCTGGGACCTGTACATGAAAAGAACTTGGTAAAGAGTCCAATAATGATAAGAATTAATGAACAAGGACCCATGTTAAACTAAATTAAGATAACACAGTTGATCAATGAATTTTTACAAAAACTACATGACATTTAGAAATTTTTCAGGAGTTAATAGAGAGGAAGGCTAACATTAGATAAATTAACTAGATAATAAGATGGCACCTAATATGAGCAAGATTTTAGGGGTTCAAAGGTGGCTAAATCTGGGTACATCTGATTTAAATTATTTCATTTATTTGTGCAAACCAATAAAAACATAGTTTTAAGGTGTTAAAAAGAATGCAAAATACAGTTGAAAATGGGTAAAATAGTGGTTTGTTGTTCGAGTGGGTCCATATTAGAGATCACCTTATTGCACGTGTTTAGAACAATCACAATCAACTACCATAAGATAAGAAAATTACAAATTGCATTCTAGTAAAAATGAAAATGGTTTGAATGATAAAACCTGAAGATCATTTAATTAGGGAAAGGGGGGATAAACTCAAATTGCATCTATTGTTACCCCAATGATCTTTCTCTTCATTGGCAGGTTTAATCATATTCATCCAATCACCAAGGCTTTTCTTTCTTTCAGTAGACTGTTCATTTGTTTTCAATTAAAACTTTGCTGATGATGTAAAGGCATTGTTTCACTCCCCAAACACTGGAGAAATAAGGAGTTAATCCTAGTCAACCCCTTTGAGCCTAGAAGTTGGTGTTTCTTTCTGTATGAAAAACCCACAATTTTAACCTGGGGCAGGGTAGTTCTCAGTTAATTTGTTTGTGTATTCAATTCAAGAAAATCGTTAAGTACGCCTTTCAATAAGGGTTTTCAATCAAAAGTGACCAAGATGGTTATCATTAATCATTCTCAAGGCAGTCGCTATCTTTCCAATACAAAAAATACTTCAAAAAAGAAGCCCGCTAAGTCAAAACCTATGAAGGAGGCTTAAGCAAAACTGGGGCATCCCGCTGGCTGTAATCTCAAATGAAGACAGTTCAGGCAAAAGTTAGAGATATACAAAAAAAGAAGTCAATAAATTCCTTGAACAACCATGAAATGTTGTGACTATCAAAAGGAAGAAGTGACTGCCATCTCAAAGTTTCCCTTGGCCTTTAAACCATCATCATAGGTGCGATTCCAAAACCTCTTGGAGCCTGAATGCATAATTTGAATTAACTGAGTGTAGGATTGAAGTTCATCACGAAGAATGGGGTGGGTACAAATATACTTTGAGCCTATATCCTTTGTTTCTGAAACCGTGAACCAAGCCACGTTACAACCTTCAAAAGACCTAATTGAAGCAAGGTTTATTTTGAAAGCATACTACGACAAGGTTGCGTTAACCTGACTCCTAAATATTTTTGCAAATTGTTTGTTTTACCATACTTTTTGTTTTATCCATCAATTTGAATGTCTAGACAACTGTGTTTGGGCCTTTGATTCATTTGCTTTACATCAATAATATCATCCCTACAATGGTTTTGATTTCAAAATATGCTTTGAGCATTGTATTAAAATTAGCATTTTTGAATGAACATTTTATTTGCAAGTTCTTATCTTTCAAGGAAGTTCAAACAGTCGAGAAACTTAATCAGTGATCCTATCAGGGGCACGTTACTTCAAGATCCTGTTGTTCAAGACTTATACTGGGGCATATGTTCTCGACATTCAAGTACTGAAGCAACGATCAGATAACAATCAGTCAATCAGGGGCAGTTTTCTTCAACGATCCCCAAGCAGTTTATCAGTCTTTTCCAAAAGGATCATCAGTGTGACATAACAGAGTTGGCAATGTTCTTGTGTTGAGGAATCAAAATCCCAACCTACCCTCATAAATGAGCCTACCTTAGTTGTCATAACCAATTGCATTGCATTGACCATTCATACATCATGCATAGAAAAATTCATATACCATGCATATCCATGTGAACTACCTCATGTCTGTAACATATTACTTTATGGTCTAAATCCAACTTATTTGGCATTTGTCAATTTTCTGTCTTCATTCATGTTTTATCTTGAATGCCTCTGATATTTTCTTTTTTAAAAAGTCCAATCATGTTTTACCTCGATTGCCTTTGTTGCTTCACTCATGTTTTATCTTAATGTTCTTCGATCATGTTTTACCTTGATATTGTTTATCATGTTTTATCTCGATTGCCTTCGTTGGTTCGATCATGTTTTATCTTGATTCTCCTTCAACACTTGAGCCAGTCATGCTTTATCTTGGTTGTCTTCATTCATGTTTTATCTTGATGTTCTTCAATCATGTTTTATCTTGATGATCTTTTGTCATGTTTTATCTTGGTTGTCTGCAGTCATGTTTTATCTTGATTCCCATCTAACACTTGAGTCAGTCATGTTTTATCTTGGTTGTCTTCAGTCATGTTATCTTGATGTTTTTCAGTCATGTTTTATCTTGATGCTCGTCAATCATGTTTTATCATGATGCCCGTCAATCATGTTTTATCTTGGTTGTCTTCAGACATGTTTTATCTTGATGTTCTTCAGTCATGTTTTATCTTGATATTCTTCAATCATGTTTATCTTGATTGTCTTCAGTCATGTTTTATCTTGATGATCTTCAGTCATGTTTTATCTTGGTTGTCTTCAATCATGTTTTATCTTGATTCCCATATAACACCTGAGTCAGTCATGTTTTATCTTGGTTGTCTTCGATCATGTTTTATCTTGGTTGCTATCTAACACTCGAGTCAGTCATGTTTTATCTTGGTTGTCTTCAGTCATGTTTTATCTTGGTTGTCTTCGATCATGTTTTATCTTGGTTGCTATCAAACATTTGAGTCAGTCATGTTTTATCTTGGTTGTCTTTGATCATATTTTATCTTGATGTTCTTCAGTCATGTTTTATCTTGTTGTTCTTCAATCATGTTTTACCTTGATTGTCCTTCGATAATGTCTCATCCATGATTTATCTTGAATGTCTCTAATATTTCCTTATCAAAAGCCTGATCATGTTTTACCTTGATTGTCCTCGGTGTTGTCCAATCAATGTTTTACCTTGATTGTCTGTTGATATTCCTCGATCATGTTTTACTTTGATTATCATTTAATACAACTTCGTTCATGTTTTATCTTGGGCATCTCATATATTCTTTTCCCGAAGTTCAAATAGGCTTTACCCTGATTATCTTTGTTGATTATCTTTCCTCTCTGATTTCATTCAAGTTTTACTCCTGATTACCTTTGATGTGATTGCATGTTTCAAATTTTTTATTCCCCACAGAGATTTAAGAATGTCTCATATCATATTGCATCAAAAAAGGTGTCCATTGCATTCATGTCATAAGCATTGTCGCTTCATCTTAGGACAAAAATTGTGTACTTTGTATTTAAGTCTCTACACATCTTCGATGGAAGAAACTTAAATAGGGGCATCTGTCGCACCCCAATTTTTGACCCGCATATTTCATTCATAAGATCGTGTTGCATTCGTAATTCGTTTGCATTCAAATCGTCGCATCGTTGCATATTTTGAAAAAATAGACTTTTGATAAAGTCGATAAAAATAGCTTGCATTTTCACATCTTTGCATATTTTATTCGAGTTACCATTTTTCGAATTTTTATTTTTAGATTCCATAGATTTTAGATAATTATAGATTAATTTTTGTTATTATTTTATTTTAGGTTTAGATTTTTATTTAATAATCAAAGAGTATATAACAAAAAAGAGAGATTTTTTATTAGTCTAGGCCCATTTGGTTAGAAGCCCACTTTACACAAAAAAAATAGTACAGAAAATAAACAACAAAAAATTTGTCTTCATCTTGCATCCTGCTATCCCACGCCTACAGTTTGTCTTCATGTTCTGCTCCACAACTCTGCTCCATACAACTGCACACAGCATGCCTACTGACCCTGCACCTTGCTGCTCCAAAACCAGTCCACTTCTGTCCAAATTTCCTGCTGCACTGTCACTCCAAGACAAGCTTCAAAACAAGCCAAATCTTGCATCAAATTGAAACAACAAACCTGCATAACAAAAAGGACCAAAACAGTTACCACAATTGTTCAAAAACTCTTCAATTTTCCCCCCAATTTTCATCTCAAAATTCAGATTCAAACCCTAATCTCAGCTATAAAAACAGACTCAACACAAGCCAGAAGAGGAGGCCACAGTTCAACGAAAAAAAAGGGGGCAGCCACGAAAAATCCACCACAAAAATTCACAGAAGAACACAAAAAAAACTCTACTGAGTTTAAACCTCATAATCTTCACTCTCCCTTCGATCCCTTCAAAACCATCTTCAACCTCATACCATACTCATCAACCAACCATTACTCTGTTAAACCAAACCCACACCTTCATTCTTAATCTCACAGACCTCTTCATTCATCCTCACCATAAACACACACCCTGTTAAACAAATTGATTTTCATCAAACAACACAACCGTAGCACATCAACAACAAACAACCACCATTCATACCCAAAACCGCAACACACATCCCCACCATCAACCAACTCGAATCGCAGAAGCTCAAGCATAGATCGGAGAAGAGGCAAGAGCGGAGCCCAGAGCATACCTGAAGTTTTCAATCACTTGGTTTGTCGGTTGACTTTGTTAAATTCCTACTTGAATCTTGTAATCACGTAAACTTGAATCATAGTGAAGCGATGTTGGGTTTAGGTTTTTTTGTGGGGTTAAAGGTATTGATGTGGATTGTTTTGTTTTGATGTTGTTATTTGCATTTCGAAGTCGCGAGAGAGATTGCAGAGTGAAACGAAAGATTGAGAGGATGTGAGTTTATTTGTGTTGTTGTTTTGTTTGTTCATTGAATTGATGCGAGCGTGAAACGCGAAAGAGAGAGGCGCTGAAGAAATGTGATTCAGGGTTTCGTTTCCTAACCTGGTTTGATCCAGAAAGAGGGAGTTACCGGGTCTGGGCTTGACCCGAACCGGCCCCTTTGTTTTTTTGTGAATTTTATTTTAATTTTGCTGTTGGGCCTCACTGCTTACCCGATTTTACACCCTCCTGGCCCATCATTAGATTGCATTTTCTTTATTTCAATATATTGGGCTTTCTTTTAGGAATAAGACTATTTAACTTTTTTTTAAAAGAAGAAATTTAGAAGTAGTTTAAATACTAATGTATACATTCTTTTTTTACAAAATAGACTATTAATATTTTCTTGATTTAGACGTAGGTTTAATATTTATTAAGACATTTCAAAATGATACAAAAATATATTTTAAATAATCGAATCGAGTTTTGAGTTTTAATTGGAGAAGAAGGGTTTGTACGTACCTATACAAATTGTTCTTAAACATTTAGGCGATGGCCGTTAAGCCTTTGTCTGGATGTTTAGACTCCATTAAAGACTCATTCAAACTCGATTTAGTTCACCTTTCTAACAAAAATGCTTTCTTTTAACATTCAAATCATTTTATCTATAATGGAAAGAAGGGTTTGTACGTACTTGTACAAGTTGTTCTTTAAACATTTAGGCGATGGCCGTTAAGCCTTTGTTTGGATGTTTAAACTCCATTAAAGACTTTATAAAAATCAATTTAACAAACACTCTTTCAAGTATCTTAAGCGATGGCCGTTAAGCTTTTGTTTAAATACTTGGATCCAATTAAATGTCTTTCAACTCATCAAATCATCTTCATCACCTACGAGAGGGTTGTACGTACTTGTACAATTTTCTCTTTCAAGCATTTAGGCGATGGCCGTTAAGCCTTTGTTTGAATGTTTGATTTCTCTTAACAAACAAACTTTTAATTTACTCACACCTTTTAATTTTAAAACCCTTTTTATAAACGAGACACTTAGTCAAATTCAAATGCAATTATACTTCCACATGCGACGATTGAATGTTTTCCACTCGAATGCGATGATGGCCAAAATCTCGTCTCACTCTTGATTTAGTTATCCATTCTTGTAGTGATGCAAACAATCTCTTCTCCATGTGCGCATAGTATTGTTTGAATGCGATCGAGTACCTCTCGCTAAAATCAACCAAACATTTCGTAGTTAGCCCGAACTACGATTGCTCTGACTTTCCCATTGCACTAGGGAATACGTAGGCACAAGATACGAATGTCTTGGCGAGCACACTAACAAAAAAAATATAATTTCGTAGCCATGAACTACGAACGCTCTGAATTTCCCATTGCACGAGGGAATACGTAGGCACAAGATTCAAATATCTTGGCGAGCATAATAATAAAAAACCCAAATTCCGTTTCTTTCTTGTCCATATAATAATTAGAACGCAAGTAGATAATAAGCTAACAATCAATCACAAGATTAACTAAATGGGTCCCATCGAGTACGATGGAGGTAAGGGGTGCTAATACCTTCCCCTTGCTTAACCGACTCCCGAACCCAAATTTGGTTGCGATGACCATCTTATCCGTTTTCTTTTAATCCGTGGGTTTTATCGATATTTCCCCGTTCCTCTTTGGAACAAATAAAGTTCGGTGGCGACTCTGTTGTACTTCGAACGCGCGAAAGCGCATCGAGTCACATTTTTACCGCTACAAAAAGTGGCGACTCTGCTGGGGACTACTTTAGAGAGTCAACCCTAGTTTAGTTTTTTTCTTGTATTATTGTTAGCTTTATTTATTTGCTTATTTATTTCCTTATTGTTTGATTTCATATTGTATGGTTGGAATGATTTGATTATTGGCACTTATGGACAAAGCTCTACACCCGAGCTCAAGAAACACATAAGATAAGATGGTGGGTTAGTATTAAACTTGCTTGACGTAGTGTCAAGTGGGAGATACTAATACCCCACCTAGAGTAGGTCCTTTGAGAAGATGTCTTTGGTTAAGTAAGTTATTTACTTGAGCGATGATATTTTCAATTTGGATCATTAACTCTGGGGACCTTTAGAAAAACCCTAAACCATGACTTTTTAGGAAATGGTGGTTTCGCACCCAACTTGCGTAACGTAACTATTACCGTGGGTAAGTGCGAAAACCACACTCAGAATAGGCTTCATTTGAAAACACAGTTGGGTGGTAAGTTATTTACTAGATGACTGAGTTTTCAAAAGGAGTTTGTAACTCTGAGAACCGTGTCTAGAACCTTGTTGGAAAGAACCTTAGAACTATCCTATTGTGTGCCACTTTGTGCTGAAAAATCAAAATGTTTATGTTCCATATGATTTGAAATTCATTACATGTAAACCATACATTACATAACATGGCATACATCTTTGCATAAAAATAACAAAAATTTCATGCATCCATATTCATACATTCAAGTTGTCAATTCATATCATCTGTCTTCGTCTTCACACTTGTTTGTCCACTGTCAAACTGGTTCCTCAACACTTTGGACTGGAATTATGTTTCAGTAAATTATGGAAATGCTTAAACAAGAAAAAGATCAAATCAACTGGGCCAAGAATGACAAGTTACTAGTGTTTCAGACAGGATAGCTCCTCCTCGTCCCTGATTAGTCACTAGGCCTAGTTTCCTTCTGTTTGCAATTTCCTTGTTTTATCCTGTGTACTGCATTTGAATTATGTTTGTTCTTAATTGTTTATTGTTAATGAAATGAGCATTGCGTATTTTGATTCAATCCATTGTGTGCTTCTTTATGTTTTATCTTTCAAAAAAAAAACAAAAATATATCTCTTGCTCACTTTCTTCTATCAAATTTGTGTTTTATGCAAAGATTGGAGGGAGGATGATGACAACGAAATACCCAAATCGTTGAATCGTATGCTTTCAAATAAAACTTTGCTGATGATGTAAAGGCATTGTTTCACTCCCCAAACACTGGAGAAATAAGGAGTTAATCCTAGTCAACCCCTTTGAGCCTAGAAGTTGGTGTTTCTTTCTGTATGAAAAACCCACAATTTTAACCTGGGGCAGGGTAGTTCTCAGTTAATTTGTTTGTGTATTCAATTCAAGAAAATCGTTAAGTACGCCTTTCAATAAGGGTTTTCAATCAAAAGTGACCAAGATGGTTATCATTAATCATTCTCAAGGCAGTCGCTATCTTTCCAATACAAAAAATACTTCAAAAAAGAAGCCCGCTAAGTCAAAACCTATGAAGGAGGCTTAAGCAAAACTGGGGCATCCCGCTGGCTGTAATCTCAAATGAAGACAGTTCAGGCAAAAGTTAGAGATATACAAAAAAAGAAGTCAATAAATTCCTTGAACAACCATGAAATGTTGTGACTATCAAAAGGAAGAAGTGACTGCCATCTCAAAGTTTCCCTTGGCCTTTAAACCATCATCATAGGTGCGATTCCAAAACCTCTTGGAGCCTGAATGCATAATTTGAATTAACTGAGTGTAGGATTGAAGTTCATCACGAAGAATGGGGTGGGTACAAATATACTTTGAGCCTATATCCTTTGTTTCTGAAACCGTGAACCAAGCCACGTTACAACCTTCAAAAGACCTAATTGAAGCAAGGTTTATTTTGAAAGCATACTACGACAAGGTTGCGTTAACCTGACTCCTAAATATTTTTGCAAATTGTTTGTTTTACCATACTTTTTGTTTTATCCATCAATTTGAATGTCTAGACAACTGTGTTTGGGCCTTTGATTCATTTGCTTTACATCAATAATATCATCCCTACAATGGTTTTGATTTCAAAATATGCTTTGAGCATTGTATTAAAATTAGCATTTTTGAATGAACATTTTATTTGCAAGTTCTTATCTTTCAAGGAAGTTCAAACAGTCGAGAAACTTAATCAGTGATCCTATCAGGGGCACGTTACTTCAAGATCCTGTTGTTCAAGACTTATACTGGGGCATATGTTCTCGACATTCAAGTACTGAAGCAACGATCAGATAACAATCAGTCAATCAGGGGCAGTTTTCTTCAACGATCCCCAAGCAGTTTATCAGTCTTTTCCAAAAGGATCATCAGTGTGACATAACAGAGTTGGCAATGTTCTTGTGTTGAGGAATCAAAATCCCAACCTACCCTCATAAATGAGCCTACCTTAGTTGTCATAACCAATTGCATTGCATTGACCATTCATACATCATGCATAGAAAAATTCATATACCATGCATATCCATGTGAACTACCTCATGTCTGTAACATATTACTTTATGGTCTAAATCCAACTTATTTGGCATTTGTCAATTTTCTGTCTTCATTCATGTTTTATCTTGAATGCCTCTGATATTTTCTTTTTTAAAAAGTCCAATCATGTTTTACCTCGATTGCCTTTGTTGCTTCACTCATGTTTTATCTTAATGTTCTTCGATCATGTTTTACCTTGATATTGTTTATCATGTTTTATCTCGATTGCCTTCGTTGGTTCGATCATGTTTTATCTTGATTCTCCTTCAACACTTGAGCCAGTCATGCTTTATCTTGGTTGTCTTCATTCATGTTTTATCTTGATGTTCTTCAATCATGTTTTATCTTGATGATCTTCTGTCATGTTTTATCTTGGTTGTCTGCAGTCATGTTTTATCTTGATTCCCATCTAACACTTGAGTCAGTCATGTTTTATCTTGGTTGTCTTCAGTCATGTTATCTTGATGTTTTTCAGTCATGTTTTATCTTGATGCTCGTCAATCATGTTTTATCATGATGCCCGTCAATCATGTTTTATCTTGGTTGTCTTCAGACATGTTTTATCTTGATGTTCTTCAGTCATGTTTTATCTTGATATTCTTCAATCATGTTTATCTTGATTGTCTTCAGTCATGTTTTATCTTGATGATCTTCAGTCATGTTTTATCTTGGTTGTCTTCAATCATGTTTTATCTTGATTCCCATATAACACCTGAGTCAGTCATGTTTTATCTTGGTTGTCTTCGATCATGTTTTATCTTGGTTGCTATCTAACACTCGAGTCAGTCATGTTTTATCTTGGTTGTCTTCAGTCATGTTTTATCTTGGTTGTCTTCGATCATGTTTTATCTTGGTTGCTATCAAACATTTGAGTCAGTCATGTTTTATCTTGGTTGTCTTTGATCATATTTTATCTTGATGTTCTTCAGTCATGTTTTATCTTGTTGTTCTTCAATCATGTTTTACCTTGATTGTCCTTCGATAATGTCTCATCCATGATTTATCTTGAATGTCTCTAATATTTCCTTATCAAAAGCCTGATCATGTTTTACCTTGATTGTCCTCGGTGTTGTCCAATCAATGTTTTACCTTGATTGTCTGTTGATATTCCTCGATCATGTTTTACTTTGATTATCATTTAATACAACTTCGTTCATGTTTTATCTTGGGCATCTCATATATTCTTTTCCCGAAGTTCAAATAGGCTTTACCCTGATTATCTTTGTTGATTATCTTTCCTCTCTGATTTCATTCAAGTTTTACTCCTGATTACCTTTGATGTGATTGCATGTTTCAAATTTTTTATTCCCCACAGAGATTTAAGAATGTCTCATATCATATTGCATCAAAAAAGGTGTCCATTGCATTCATGTCATAAGCATTGTCGCTTCATCTTAGGACAAAAATTGTGTACTTTGTATTTAAGTCTCTACACATCTTCGATGGAAGAAACTTAAATAGGGGCATCTGTCGCACCCCAATTTTTGACCCGCATATTTCATTCATAAGATCGTGTTGCATTCGTAATTCGTTTGCATTCAAATCGTCGCATCGTTGCATATTTTGAAAAAATAGACTTTTGATAAAGTCGATAAAAATAGCTTGCATTTTCACATCTTTGCATATTTTATTCGAGTTACCATTTTTCGAATTTTTATTTTTAGATTCCATAGATTTTAGATAATTATAGATTAATTTTTGTTATTATTTTATTTTAGGTTTAGATTTTTATTTAATAATCAAAGAGTATATAACAAAAAAGAGAGATTTTTTATTAGTCTAGGCCCATTTGGTTAGAAGCCCACTTTACACAAAAAAAATAGTACAGAAAATAAACAACAAAAAATTTGTCTTCATCTTGCATCCTGCTATCCCACGCCTACAGTTTGTCTTCATGTTCTGCTCCACAACTCTGCTCCATACAACTGCACACAGCATGCCTACTGACCCTGCACCTTGCTGCTCCAAAACCAGTCCACTTCTGTCCAAATTTCCTGCTGCACTGTCACTCCAAGACAAGCTTCAAAACAAGCCAAATCTTGCATCAAATTGAAACAACAAACCTGCATAACAAAAAGGACCAAAACAGTTACCACAATTGTTCAAAAACTATTCAATTTTCCCCCCAATTTTCATCTCAAAATTCAGATTCAAACCCTAATCTCAGCTATAAAAACAGACTCAACACAAGCCAGAAGAGGAGGCCACAGTTCAACGAAAAAAAAGGGGGCAGCCACGAAAAATCCACCACAAAAATTCACAGAAGAACACAAAAAAAACTCTACTGAGTTTAAACCTCATAATCTTCACTCTCCCTTCGATCCCTTCAAAACCATCTTCAACCTCATACCATACTCATCAACCAACCATTACTCTGTTAAACCAAACCCACACCTTCATTCTTAATCTCACAGACCTCTTCATTCATCCTCACCATAAACACACACCCTGTTAAACAAATTGATTTTCATCAAACAACACAACCGTAGCACATCAACAACAAACAACCACCATTCATACCCAAAACCGCAACACACATCCCCACCATCAACCAACTCAAATCGCAGAAGCTCAAGCATAGATCGGAGAAGAGGCAAGAGCGGAGCCCAGAGCATACCTGAAGTTTTCAATCACTTGGTTTGTCGGTTGACTTTGTTAAATTCCTACTTGAATCTTGTAATCACGTAAACTTGAATCATAGTGAAGCGATGTTGGGTTTAGGTTTTTTTGTGGGGTTAAAGGTATTGATGTGGATTGTTTTGTTTTGATGTTGTTATTTGCATTTCGAAGTCGCGAGAGAGATTGCAGAGTGAAACGAAAGATTGAGAGGATGTGAGTTTATTTGTGTTGTTGTTTTGTTTGTTCATTGAATTGATGCGAGCGTGAAACGCGAAAGAGAGAGGCGCTGAAGAAATGTGATTCAGGGTTTCGTTTCCTAACCTGGTTTGATCCAGAAAGAGGGAGTTACCGGGTCTGGGCTTGACCCGAACCGGCCCCTTTGTTTTTTTGTGAATTTTATTTTAATTTTGCTGTTGGGCCTCACTGCTTACCCGATTTTACACCCTCCTGGCCCATCATTAGATTGCATTTTCTTTATTTCAATATATTGGGCTTTCTTTTAGGAATAAGACTATTTAACTTTTTTTTAAAAGAAGAAATTTAGAAGTAGTTTAAATACTAATGTATACATTCTTTTTTTACAAAATAGACTATTAATATTTTCTTGATTTAGACGTAGGTTTAATATTTATTAAGACATTTCAAAATGATACAAAAATATATTTTAAATAATCGAATCGAGTTTTGAGTTTTAATTGGAGAAGAAGGGTTTGTACGTACCTATACAAATTGTTCTTAAACATTTAGGCGATGGCCGTTAAGCCTTTGTCTGGATGTTTAGACTCCATTAAAGACTCATTCAAACTCGATTTAGTTCACCTTTCTAACAAAAATGCTTTCTTTTAACATTCAAATCATTTTATCTATAATGGAAAGAAGGGTTTGTACGTACTTGTACAAGTTGTTCTTTAAACATTTAGGCGATGGCCGTTAAGCCTTTGTTTGGATGTTTAAACTCCATTAAAGACTTTATAAAAATCAATTTAACAAACACTCTTTCAAGTATCTTAAGCGATGGCCGTTAAGCTTTTGTTTAAATACTTGGATCCAATTAAATGTCTTTCAACTCATCAAATCATCTTCATCACCTACGAGAGGGTTGTACGTACTTGTACAATTTTCTCTTTCAAGCATTTAGGCGATGGCCGTTAAGCCTTTGTTTGAATGTTTGATTTCTCTTAACAAACAAACTTTTAATTTACTCACACCTTTTAATTTTAAAACCCTTTTTATAAACGAGACACTTAGTCAAATTCAAATGCAATTATACTTCCACATGCGACGATTGAATGTTTTCCACTCGAATGCGATGATGGCCAAAATCTCGTCTCACTCTTGATTTAGTTATCCATTCTTGTAGTGATGCAAACAATCTCTTCTCCATGTGCGCATAGTATTGTTTGAATGCGATCGAGTACCTCTCGCTAAAATCAACCAAACATTTCGTAGTTAGCCCGAACTACGATTGCTCTGACTTTCCCATTGCACTAGGGAATACGTAGGCACAAGATACGAATGTCTTGGCGAGCACACTAACAAAAAAAATATAATTTCGTAGCCATGAACTACGAACGCTCTGAATTTCCCATTGCACGAGGGAATACGTAGGCACAAGATTCAAATATCTTGGCGAGCATAATAATAAAAAACCCAAATTCCGTTTCTTTCTTGTCCATATAATAATTAGAACGCAAGTAGATAATAAGCTAACAATCAATCACAAGATTAACTAAATGGGTCCCATCGAGTACGATGGAGGTAAGGGGTGCTAATACCTTCCCCTTGCTTAACCGACTCCCGAACCCAAATTTGGTTGCGATGACCATCTTTGTCCATTTCATTTCATTTGTGGGTTTTATCAATATTTTCCCTTTCCCATTGGAATAAATAAAAATTGGTGGCGACTCTGTTTGATACAATTTCGTGGCGATGATTTTTTGACCCGCGACAGTTGTCACCATTGATAACAACCCGAATTGGTAGTAATAATAGTTCACGCTCACAATTACGAGAAAAAATTATTTGGTGATGCTTTTTGAAAATGAAAATAAGTTTTAAAATTGCTTCTGAAATTTTTTGGTTTTTTAAGTTATTTAAAGGGGGTTTAAAACCCCCGCAATCTATCTATTTTTAATTAGTATTGACTTTAATTGACGTGGCGTTACACGTGGCGTGCCACGTAAGCATCCGTTAGTGAAATTTAACGGGAGGGACTAAAAATAGGACATACAAGCACGTGAGTGCTCGTCTAGACGCTAGTGGTTGAATAATGGAAAATAAAACAATCAAGAGAAAGATGAAAACAGGCATAGCAACATAACTAAAGTTCAAATAATACAAAAATTCGTTCATCTCTCTATATTTATTTATGTAAATTTAGAGCTCAATTTTTTCATATTTTATTTTTTATATCCTTCATTTTTATATCGTTCTCACTTTGACATCAGAGTACCTTGTAGATACATCCCCCATCCTCTGAAGTTTAACAAGTTGCAGGCCAAGAAAATTCATTCTAATTAAGTAAGATTAGTGGCGTCGTCAATGGGAAACTATTTGCTCCCTCGTCTTCTCTTAGCACAAGATCAAAGCAATTTCAATCAATCTACCGATCATCATGGCCAACAACAACAATGAAGCTAACGCCAATGGTGACCCCTTCCATCTCGCTGAACTGATAAAAAAATGTCATTACTGACCCCTTCCTCTTCCTCGACCCAAGTCTCGCTGCGCATTCTTAATCCACAAGAGGCTCCATCAATTTCCATCTGCGTGTTGACATATATGACATGCTCATATGGGTTGTTGTGCCCATCAAACTTGGCCAATGAAGGCAACTTGAAATTCTCTAGCACTGGCGCTCCCAAATCACATTAGAGAGAGGTTGGGTCTAGAATTTCAGTCTTCTCAAGAGGTTCAGCCTCCTGCTGACGCTGCTGGAAGTGAAGGACGTTGTCCTTCAATATTTTACTCTAATGACGTAAGTCGTCCATGGTAGGGCAACTCTGCCATATTCTTCCGTTGTACTAGTGTTGGTCAGAGTTACTACTTTCTTGTTTACCATGTTGAATATGGGTGGAAGATGTGACTAGCATTATGTCTGTCTAATGTACTGGTGGCCCAAGTTCGTTTTACCAGACTCCATGACAGACGCTAATTGTATTGTTAATAATATAATGAGCGACAATCCTTAATTGTGTATGGTTGCTAGAGGACTTTAAGGTTATTGTGATGTTAGAGCAAGCTCTCATAACGATGATGAGAAATTTTGTATATGATGTTTTCAGAGTAAATTGAATTCCTTCTGAACCTTAGGGTTGAAGTATTTATAAGAATCTCTTGAGGCTGGGTCTTAGGCTCCAAAAAAACAGTAATAACATTTTCTCTCATAGGAGCATAGAAAATTGATAGTTATTTCTCTTATTACTCTAAAGAACATGACTCTTTTTTTGACTTTCTCTCTTATACCGTTATAGGTAGGGATATGCCACTACCGTTGTTTTAATAAATCAACAAGTGTTTTAATAAAAAGGCAAATAAGAAACTAACGAGGATGATATATCACACCGTCTATCATTGGACAACTTCCTGCAAGGCCTTTCTGGGGCCCTTTTTAAATATACTAGAACATTTTTCATCTTTATCCCTTTGTAAATATACTAGAACATTTTTCATCTTTATCGTAAAAATGAATAGAATTTTTTCATTCTTAATTCTTTATTATTTTGAACTACGAAAAATTGAATAAATTTAAGAAATGAATGAGAATGTGTTTGTTTCAAGGTTGTGAAAAATATTTTCGAAAATATGGTTATGGGAATATAATATTCTCATGTTTGATTTAATTTTAAAAGAATTATTTTGAGGCATATTTTATTCTCATAAACTTTATTTATATATGATTCTTTTATTTTTATTCCAAAGTTTAAAGGGTAAGAATCAAATATTTCCATGAGAATAATTATAACTCCTCACAACTAGTCACATATTTATTTATTTAATTTTTTATAATTTTTAAACTAAATAAAGATTATTAACTTTTTAGTTTTTGCCAAACACTTGAATAAAAATATTATTCCAAATAATAATAATAATGATGGAAATGGAATAGAATTTTAAGAAATGTTATTTTTAAATTGAAACAAACACACCCGAATGAACTCATAAATATGATTTTTTTTTTTATTTTAAAAATTAAAATTAAGAATTAATGAATATCCACATTACATTTACACAGTTGTTCAATAAAATGTAACCATGATGTTATTTCTTGTAGGTATTTCATAAGTGCTTTTTAAAATAATAACCAAATTTTTTTATGGGAACTAATTTCTTTTTTGTAAAGAAAAAAACTTAAATACAATTTTAAGTGTGATTCTTATTATTTTTCAATGAAAATATTATAAGTGTATAATTTCTTTCTATACATATACAATTTTTTTCTATTTTCACTCTTTAAACGACAGAGTTTGCATGGTGGAACTTTCTTCTTTAGTGTAGCTCCTGATTGTGTTAGGAGAGTTATAGAAAGGGATAAAGCTGGTGTTAGTTATAGGAGGAGTGTTTCTGTAGTTTCTTTTTTCTTTGGGGTTAGGCCCTCCTTGTTATCAAAAAAAAAAATGATAGATATTAAAAAACTATACTAGTCATATTTAATTGGAAAATAGTAAGAAACTCACCTTAGAAATTGTATCTAATTTTTTTTTTCTAAAATTAAATCAAATTGAAAGAAAATAAAATATTATAGTAAATAGTAAATATTCATTTACACATTAAAAACAATAAATGAGAATTAAGGATGCACACTGATATTGTAAAAAATAGATAAATCTTTAGGTTTAATCATCCCATCCTTTGTGGTCATTTAGTAATTGACTGATCCTTCATTTTCGTATCTTGACACGAAATATTTTCATACCAAATCATAACAATTGCAATTGAAAAACAGAAAATAAATTCAGCTAAGATCCATTTACATTTTAGGAATACACAATCACAAAAACACAACAATGAACCATTAGCAATCGCATTCCTCAATCTCAATTAACACACAAACGTTACTCCTCTTAGATTGTTATACTTAAGAACAAATTGCGCGTAAATCCATTTTGAAAAAGAAAATCAATTCTAAATGTTCTATCTATCACTGATTTTTCAGATATTGTGCAATTAATATCATTATTTTTTTTACCTTATTTGAAATTTCCCTTCTGATTTTTCTCTTTTTCTATATACATGAGATTTTTCAATTTCTCTTAATTTGATTAAACAAAAAATCACAGTTTCCACGTTGTTGTTGTTTTTGTGCATCGAATCTCAAACTCAATTGCCATGGCTACCTCTGATCTGTCATTGCTTTTGCCAAGGGTTCTCATCGTTTCTCGACGTACTATTCGCAAGAACAAATTTGTAGATTTTGTTGGTAAGATTTCTTACTCACTTTATTTTGTAGTTATTGGTTCAATTTTGTACCTGCTAGGTCATGCATGTACTTTCTTGTTACTAATATATGAATGAATTTGTCAAATGTAACGTTTTATACTTTTAATTTTTGTGTCATAAAGACATTACGTAACTACTTCTTAAATATTATATAAGAGATTTCTCCCGGCTTAACCATCATCTGGATTACTCTCTTTAGTTACGCAGAGATATATGGTTTACTAAAAAAACAATTGTTGTATTGAATAAATTCTAACTAGTATAGTACACTGAATTGAACAGGTGAGTATCATCTTGATCTGATTGTAAGATATGGAGCTGTTCCGATCATTGTCCCTAGAGTCAGTGGAATTCACACTCTCTTAGAAAGCTTTGAGCCTATCCATGGTGTTCTTCTTTGTGAAGGTGAGGACATTGATCCCTCTCATTATGATGATCCTGAACTTTGTGGACTTACACCTGAAGAGCTTGAAGCTATAAGGGAGCTTCACCCGAGTGATGCTGCCATTGATAAAGAGAAAGACTCCATTGAGCTAAGGCTTGCAAAACTCTGTCTTGAAAGAAATATACCTTATTTGGGTATATGCAGAGGGTCTCAAATCCTTAATGTTTCATGTGGAGGCACACTTTACCAAGATATAGAAAGAGAGATAGGGGACAAAAACCATGAGTTTCAAAGAGTGGTTCACATGGACTATCTAAATTATGATGGACATCGGCATTCGATAAATGTTATCGAGAACACCCCTTTGCATGATTGGTTTAAAGATTCTTTTGTGGATGAGAAAATGGAGATCATGGTGAATAGTTACCACCACCAAGGTGTTAAGCGACTGGCAGAAAGATTTGTTCCAATGGCATTTGCTCCAGATGGTTTGATTGAAGGATTTTATGATCCTGATAATTATAGTCCTGAAGATGGAAAGTTTATCATGGGACTTCAGTTTCATCCAGAGAGAATGAGGAACCATGACAGTGATGAATTTGATTATCCTGGATGCAGTATGGCTTATCAGGTATATACACTTTTTGTTCTTACACTTTTCGCAATGCATGTGGAATTTCTATAAGAAATAAAATTGAAGGATTTCTGTTGCTGTTTGTGAAATAGGAGTTTGCAAAAGCTGTAGTAGCTTATGAGAAAAAACTTAGCAGCTCAATACTTGTCCCCAAGTCTCCGAAGCTAAACGAGGAACTTGAGCAAAAGAGAAAACAGATTGTGAAAAGTTTTTCAGTCGCTAGAGACATGTATAAGTCCGATTCTCATGTCGATGTAAGCCAAAGTTCTGAACTTAAACCAGGAGCAGACTTTCTACAGGTTACTCAAAAGCTCTACTCTTTACATGGATTATGTCGCTAAAGTATAACAAAACTCGTCATGTCGGTTCGTAACATCTTACTACCAGTACCACGGACTGTATTGCCAAATTTTATATACTTTAGAGACTAGCTAGTATAAACTCAATTTATCTTTGTGATAATGTTTGGTTTTACAGGCAAGTACAGCACTGAGTTTGCAGCAGGAGAATAGGCTAAAGCAGGTTGGGGCAACATATAGAAACGGTTCGAGTTATGCACAAAAAATGAAAATGAATCAGATGAGGGAGAAAGCTGCTAGGAACATGATGTCAAATATGTCAGTGGAACAGTTAACAGAATTGGTGTCTTTTTATGGATTGATGCATCAGATTTGTTCCGAGACAATTGACAGAAAGATGAATGAACTAGTTGTAGAAGAAAGTATGAATGAACTAGTTGTAGAAAAAAGTTGACAGTAAAGTAGTAGAATTATAAGTCTGCAGAAAATTTTGATACATTTTTGGTTTGTTTTTTCTCCATTTCAAATTTGAAAGGGACACTATTATGTTTTTGTTTTATTTACATTAGTCAGTTAGTGAAATACTGATTTTTTTTTTCTTTTCTAACTAGAAATAGACTTTCAAGTTTGTAAGCAAACCATTATATCCATTAAAATGCATTGTGGACTTTATACCCCGTTGGAAATTTATCTTCTCAATTTATAAATTTTTGGAGTTATTTGAGGTGTATGTTCTAAGAGTTGTTGGTTTTTAAGATTGTAGTTCCTTTTGTTTTCTTGTACTCTTCCCATTAATAAAAAAACAAGTAACTTGCACACAAGAATAAAAAATATGACCACAAGCATATGAGAAACACTCATAGCAGCCTCCCTCAAGCATATGAGAAACACAGCCTCCCTCAATTGTAGATATTATGTGTCAAACAAGTCAATAAAGGCTATGTTTGGGATTTTGGAGGGGAGGGGAGGCTTCCAAAAACAAAATTTTAAAAAAATGTAGGAAAATATTTGATATTTTTTGAAAAAATAAATTTGTTTAGAATGATAAAAGAGTTATTATCATTACTAAATTTTTAATTTTCAAAATAGTATAACAACCTAAAAGATATATCGAAAATTTATGTAAGCCCTTCAAAACCCTCCTTCAATACAATTTTTGAGTTCCCTCATTTTATGGAGTTTTTGGTGTTATAAATAAACTCAAACCCTCCAAAATCCTCCTACCCAAAATCTATTTATCATTTTCACCCAATTCCTCCTATTTTCCAAAGTCCTCCCCTCCCTTCCCCTCCAAACTCCCAAACATAGCCTAAAGGAATCACGAATTTAGAGGTATATGCCATGAATATGGTGAAAAGTCTCCATCTAGACCTTGTTGACAGAATAGAAAATAATTGAGGAAAAACTTGATTTATCATACAAAAATCCAATACTACATCACGAGATATTGTGACAGCATTAAATCCATTTAATAATTTATCATTACATAGTATGTCTATTATAACATTTTATAATTATAATTTGAATTTATTTTCCCTCAATTGATATCAAAACTCAACCAAAAAATTCTACTAGTATTGCAGCTAACAAAACATAACTATGGTAATTCAGATACAAATTTGGGGCAATTCAAAGCATGAGTTACATAACACTTAACAGCAACACCATATGCATTAGAGTAAAATTACCCCAACATATTTAAAGATCCTCCCTATAATGGTGATCATCAGGACATAAAAAAGCAGCCTGTTCTGTTCAACAAAACCATACCGACATAGATATATTTAGAAAAGAAGAAACAATCGATGTAGGGCTCGTCGATGTTAGCAAAACAAAACAACCTCACAACAAACATCAGCCACCACTCGTGAAGCTTCTCTTAAATTTGTACATCCACCATCAACAACACATTCTGAAACACCCTTACAAACCGCTGCTTGTCTAGAGCTTTGCTTCTTTTATTTCGACTTTTACTCTTTCTGATTCTTTTGCTTATTACAGCAGAAAGTTACAGAGGAGAGAGCTTAACATCTTTTATACCTTTTCTTTTTTCCTTCATGTCAAAAAGGTGATTAATTCTGATTTCATAAAGTACAACATCTAAGAATTGGGCCGGGGGAGGATGCAGGACCAATTCTTAAGCAGTTACATGCGTGAACCGTGTTCACGCAATCAACGGCTGAAAAACAGGAAATCTGGGTGACTGACCTGAAGCAGTCTTAACCATTTATCAGCATTCTGTAAAAGAGAGTTGGATAACTGGCGCTCGTATCCACCACTTGGAGTCCACAGGGGTCCCTTGAACTTGTATGAGGCGAGACCAAAAACAGGTAAAGATATTTTTGGGACACCATCCATCTCAGTTGGATGTGATGGTACAGGAGGCTGCACTCTTTGTGAACCTGAAAAGGAGAATAATATTTGTTCCATTAAGGCAATTGAAGCAAAACATGAATTAGACAACTGGTTATCATCACATACAATTGTAGCATCTTGCAATGATTTAACCATGGAAATAAATTAAGCACTTATAGCTGGCAGTGTAAGCTTAAATAGAAACATCAGCCATGATAGAACACAACAAGTCTTTATGGTAGATGAGAAAGAACAGTCAACACAATGGGGTATTGGAAAATGAAATTCTGATTTTCATAATTGTAAACATGTGGAAAAAACATCACGATTTACAAAACTTTTGATAACATTTATGATTCAAAATTAAAAAGAGGTCACCTTGGCCAATAACTTGCTACCGAAAGCAAAGATGACACATTGTGACATTAAGTAAGTATCAAAATAAGCTAATCGTTGTTGATCTAGCTTATACACAAGTGTTTCTGCTATAAGTGCTTAATTAAGTTGTCTATCATACTGAGCCTTATCGCTAAAAGCCTAATACAAAATGCCAATCGAAGTAAGAAATTCATTCATTTAAATAAAAAATACTCGTGTAAATTGTAAAGTAATAGACGGCTCTGTTATCATCATTTCTCAAACGATGTTATAAAGCAAAATCAAACACCTAAAACGAAGGAAAATCCATCCTACCTCCCACAGGTGTAGAAAGAGAATGGTATGTCAGAAAGCACGCATCAAGATCTTTTAATGTCTGACCCATTGGGATTCGGTATATAGGATACCTACAAACCGAATATAGAACCAGGTCAGTCCCATGTGCATATGTTTAAGTAGAATGTTAAAGTACATGAATAAAGAAAAATACCATGCTACAGATATCCAACTTGATGATAGTATATCACAACTTCTAAGTGTCAGCAGTTGAGGGAAACGAAAAGCAAGGTCCATCATCTATCCACCAAAAAAATGGAAATTAATCAAAAGCTAAACAAACAGCCATGGATTTGGCAATATAGAGTCAGCAAGTTATCACACCTTATCAGCCAAAGGTTCGCGGCCATAAGGAGTGTCCCGTTCAAGATACTCAAATAGCAAGTAGCCCTGAGAATTGACAGATTCACCGTCATCACTAGAAAAGCCATCTTGCGGAAGAGTATGCTGATTTCTCACAGATAACCCACCCATCCAATGAGATAATAAGTCATCCGAGAGATGGGGAAGATTCCTTTGTTCCCTATATCCTCTAGCAGGTTCACAATCACTGCTACCATCACTACTTGAGTCCCTGAAATCACTGTCACTATCCTCACCTAGTTGCCTGTGACAGAACAAAACAATAATTATTAATATGGTATTATGGGTTGCTCCTTAGAATGAATATTCACCAAAATCAATCTTCCAAACAGAGCCAGAGTAAGCAATATACCTTGACTTTACATGTGGCTTGGCAGTCTGGGCATAAATTTGAATCCCAGAAAGATAAGGAACATAGTATTGAACAACACTATCTTTATCATTTAATACAAGCGGTACTCCAGCCCCATAAGCACTCCACTCCCTGAATGATTCCCATAAATCACCAAGAACAAAGTAAGGTGGAACCTCCTCACTGCACGTCCTAAAGCCTCTCGTGTTCCTCTGCAGTATCCAACTTACAATCAAAAAAAGAACAACAAATCTTCACATCTATCTACCATACAATTCCCTAATCACATTTTCTATTAAAGAAACTCATAGATGTCATTAATATTCTCTATCAAAAATTGCCTTTTGGACTCCTATTAAAATGCAGACAAAAACATCACAATAATAATCAAGTAAACTAGTGCTTACTTTACTTGTATTGTGTTGTTATAGTATTTAATTTGATTGATTTTACAAAAAAAACTTTAGGCAAATATCACTGGCATTTTAAAACTTTTAATTAACAACATAACATTTAATAATGTATTAAATATGATTATCTTCCATAAGAACTGCACTATATATACTTTCTATTTCTCGCACATAAGTAAAAACTGGCTTTGTTTGACCAGTCGCAGCCTGACTCGAAGATTTATCGAATAGATAACCGTTACAACCGATGAAAACCGATTTGACTCTACATATAGGAGCTGCCAGATGATGAACCAGAGCCATAACTGTTATTCATTCATTGATTTCTCAAAGCCATGTGTTGCCATTACACCCTAACAGAAAGCTTAACTTTATGTCATAGTATTAATTTATTAAAATTCATTATCCATGTGCTTAGTGTTTTCCTCCCTCATTCAATGCATCGGTCACAAACAAAAACACAAACATTAAAACAAAACTTCAGTTATTCCAACAATTAAACATGCGAAATCAACTAAAAACAGTTTTAATAAGAAAGCATTAAATAAGCTCTAGTAACTAAAATAGAAAAAAAGAACAACCTTCGAAAGATGCTGAGCATGCACAGACGGTGTAACCGATTTCAAAAACCTCTCCAAGTTACTCAACCGCTTCACCTCCGTTTCACACGAACTCACAGCAGCTACTTTCTTGGTCTCTTCAGACCCAACCCGGTTACTCTCACGTTTCTTCTCCTTGTCAACCGAATCCACCGATTTCTCTCTCACCACCGACCGACTGACCGTCACATCGCTGTGAGCTCTCCGAATCCTCTCATTCTCCGCCGTGTGTAACAACCGGCGAGCTTGCGGCGGATTGTAAAACCGATCCTCACCACGACCACGCGAAAAGTTGATGCTAGTACCCAACATTCCTAAGGGTGCGAAAAAAATAAGACCCAGAAATCAAAAACGGAACTTTCTTAAATGGGTATTCCAAAAACCTCAAGTGTAGTCAACGGATGAAGCTATTACAAATTTCGATAGAAACGAAGAAGAAGAAGAGGATCTATGGATATTGAAATTAAGATTGAGATTGAGAATTTAGGGTTTGTGGAAATTGGGGTTTTTGTTGAAAAGGGTTATTAGAGTTGAATCGGAAAAAGCGAAGTGAGTGTTTGAGTTAAATAAAAAGGGGGAACGTGGAGAGAGTCAGAAAATGGATCTGGTTTATGTTGGAGAGTGGAGGTAGAAAGGGTAGGGACGAAGGGTAAATGGGTAATTTCATAAACGGGGAAATGAAGAGTAAAAGAAACAATAAATAAAGGAAAGAAGAAAAAAAGGAGATTGGATTGAAGACGAACTAGTTCCCTGTCGTTGAAGGCCAACCACGAACTAAACGTTTTAATGTTTTATTTATTATGTTATCGTTATTAATATTGGTTTTTTTTTTAATAACTTTTGTTTATTATTTCTATTTTAAATTTAAATTTAAATCTATCACACTTATATTCTTGTTTTGACATATCATCGTTTTTGGGATGATAAGGATGATTCTTTATAATTTAAAATTCTAGATTTTACTTTCTCTCTCTTCTTTCTTCTGTTTTTAAATTTCAACTCACGCCAATTTTTTCATGTTTCTCTCCATTTTAAAAATCTCAAAATTTTAAACTTCCCTCTCTTTCTACTTGTGCTCCATTTTTCATCTTCTTTTTCTTTTTTATTTTATTCTTTGTTTCTCCTCACCATTTTTTTTGTGAATAAATTATTTTTTAAATTTATTTTTAATAGTTTTATGGAAATTAGGAACTATACTAACTAAAATTGAGAAATAGTGAGATAAATTTAAAAAACAAAATACTACATCAACTAACTATTTAAGATCCAAAATGTCTCCTATCTTTCTAAAATGTACTTTTAATTTTACAATATTACACTATTATTTGACATTTTTGGTAATTAACATAATATATATTTTATCAATTATTAATCATATTTTTTATGATTTATCTGTCTCTATCAGTATTGTTTTTTAATTCAAAATAAAAGAAAAGCATGGTCATTCGCATAATTAGGTTAGTAAGGTAGAAAAGAAAGAGGGAGAAGTGATATGGGTAGATCGATAAAAGAAAACATAATTAGAGGAGAAAAGAAATAAAAAAGAAGGAGAACGGAAAAAGGAAAAGGGAAGACAAGAGGAGAAAGAAGGAGAAATAGGGTAGTGAACGGCAATTTATGGTTAGGAGAGAAAAGCATCGCATGCATATTGATAGCATGGAGAGTCATGATGTTAGAGTAAATTGGACTCTTTTCTTCTTCGTATAAAGTTTATATTCTTCCCATTGTAAGGAAGTCCATTTCCCTCAACTTCTTCAAAAGGTAATTTTTTTTATTCCAATAAATTTTTTTTTATTTTTTTAATAATGTTACTTTGTTTTCTTTGTATTTTTAAATAAGTACTTTTGTTGATTTGAGTTTGTTTTTTTAGAATGTATTGAAGATAGAGAAAATATGAGTTCAATCAAAGATGAAAAGAGAACAAAAATTGTTGAGACGGGGAATGTGAGGATGATATGTGATTTTTTTTCTGCGTTTAGGTGAGACAACCTTAATGCTTTAGTTTAAATCATATTTTAATTTTATTTGGAAATTGGACAATTTTGAGTGTTTAGTTGGAGATATTTTTTCCTCTATTTCTCTCTTTTTTTTTAATATAATTTTAAATTTTCAAAAACTACTTTATTCATCTTTTTTACTTTTTCATAACTTTCATGCAACTTTTCATCTCTGATTCACAACAAGATAATCAGAATCGTGAATAGCTTCAAGTTTTCATTTTATTAAGCCATAAACTAACATTTTCAATATTTACAATTTAGATTTATTTTGAATTTTGGCATTTGGAATATTCATGAATTTTTGTCTCTTCTTAATCAAAGTTTTAGATCTTTTAATTGGAGTATCTTAATGTTGTGCACATGATCAGATATTTTTGTGTGATTGTTAATAAAAAAATTCAAGTATGTATTTGGTTTTTTTTTTAGTTTTACAATTTAGGATTTTATTATATTGTGATTTTATAATGTTTTATTTCAATTTCATTAATTTTTGTTGTAACTGCTTTGGGATGTTGGGCGGGGATAGTGAAGTTGCAATGATGACTGATATGTTTGAACAAAATTGGTTTCTACTACATCCCTAAGATTTTGATGATAACAAAGCATTTAAAGAACAGTTGGATATACTAACTTATGTTCAAGTGTGCAGGACCATAAACTAAAATTTATGCGTGGAAACTAAGTTCTAGAACCAAAAATTAAACATTAAAGAGAAGCTTGAAGATCTTGAATCTAAAGGATCAAAACACGAGCATCGGACTCTGAAAGAGGTTAACTTCTGAAGACGAGCTCTAAAGAAATTCAAGTTCTAAAGATCCAGACTTTAAAGACTCAGACTCTGAAGCTAGTCAACGCTAGGATCAAGAAGACTCTGAAAATCACTATCAGACTCAAAGGTCATTTTATCTTCTTTTGGTCACATGTAGAACCAAACAAAAGATTGCACAGACAACATGGATGGAATGAATAATTCATTTTAAAGCAAAATATTTCAAATGTCCTTAGCCAGGCATTAACCATATTAAGCAACATCCCAATGTCTATGATCCAAGCTTCTCAAAGACTCACTTATGCAAGAAGTCATCTCCAACAACTATTTTGTGTCTCTATATATAAGGATCTAAAGACTTAAAGAAACAAACAACAAACTATTGACAAACAAAGAGTTGTTATCCCGTCAAATAAAAAACACAAGTTTAACTTATAATTTATTAACACTTGTTTATCTTATAAATTCTTAAGTCTTAGGAGTCTTTTGTGTTGCATTCTTCTTACACCTCTGATTGTATATCAAGTGTAATATTAAAACAATCTTTCATCTAATAGTTAGATTGTTAGAAGTATCTTGCTTGTGTGCTTGAGCATCTGAAGTATCTTGCTTGTGTGCTTGAGCATTAGAAGCCTCTTACTTGTGTGTTTGAGCATCGAAAGTCTCTTGCTTGTGTGCTTGAGCCTTTGTAATCTATTGCGATTATAGTGAAATTCCTTGGAAGTCCAAGAGGACTGGACTACTCATTATTTGTGGGAGGAACCAGGATATATTGCTTGTATCTCTATTTCCTTGACTCTTTAACTCTGAACTTATTTTATCCGCCGGAAAAAAGTCATATTTGTATCAAATTATAGACCTTGTGTTCAAAATCTGATAAGAGAGTTTTAGAAAAGAAACGAAAAACTAACACAATTCAACCCCCCTTCTTTTGTTTTTTTCACCTTCATGATATGAATGTGATATTGGAAATGGTGGAAACTAATAGAGTTCCTGATTTACTGTTTGATTTGGTTTGGTTTTAATAAGTATTTTTTCCGGTATGTTTTCTTTTCCAATTTATTTTTCCTTTTCTTTGTAATTCTCTATTTTTCAATGATTTTAAGGATCAAATAGATTATTATTTATTTTATAAAATAAAATTTGAAATCCATGGATTATTTTAATCTAATTCCATTATACAAGTACTATAATTAATTTATTTGCTACAAATTTTAGTATCATTGTTGGGTTTTTATGCATAAGTATTTGTTTTTGGTGTTATATTTATTTTTTGTCTGCATGTTGAATTATACCTTAAAATCTTAAGTAACAATGTGCTTGGAAGTCGACGGAGATGACATAGCATAATGTGAGGCTTACATTGGAGTCAGCATGGTGAGAGGTTGACTGATGAGCCGATGGCGACAATACGGTAGTGGGTCTAGGTATGGCAGGCGATTTGGTTCGCCGAGGTTTTCTCAATTCATGTGTATTGGAATTTGTTGTTTTAGTTCATGGATTTATTCGCTTATGGGTTGTGTTTTAGGTTTGTTATGTTTTGAGCATTAGGTATAAAAGCAATCGAATAATAATTATAAATTCAAAACATTAAAATAAGATCAAACAATCATATGATCCAATAGAGTACAATCAAGTTCATCTCCTAAGACCTAATCAAGAAAAAAATCGCTACTCATAGTTAAATAATCAATGAAGAAATATGTCTCCAATGGCTACGAAGCTCCTAAAATTCGTACTGGAAAATCCTTTGTCGTCACTTTCTTGGATCAAAATCATAACCCCCAAAAAGTAGCCTTTCTTTTATATATAAAGTTGTAAAAGCGTGTCGGGTTTTAGTTCCATCGCGGCCATAGTGGCGTGTATTGCGATCGCGATACTTTTACATCCTGTCCACGATGAGAGCATAGCCGTCGCGAGAATATGAGGGATAAATCTTCCTTTTTTATTGCTTCTCTTTAAAATACATCTATGTCCTCATTATTTTTTCATTTGGCTATTTTTTTCACTTCTTCGTCTTTTTAGCTCCTTTTTTGCTCGAAAGTTTAGTGATTTCATAAAAAACACTCATACCAATTAGTAATGATAGAGTGTCATCACAACCCCAAACTTACTATGTTACTTGCCCTCAAGTAACTTGCTTGTAAACTGGAAATTTTCAACAAACAAAATGCTTATCCTTACCAATGAACATCACCTTTTTATTTCTTATTAACATGTTCGTTCCCTGCTTTAATCCAAATAATTCTAAAGTCATAAGTATTTAACCTGATTTTACCATGATTTTGCAAAATTTCTAACGAAGTCAAGTAAAGTCATATTTAAACACACACTTTTGAGGTCTTTTCAATGTTGTAACGTGACTTATGTCAAGGTAAAATATTTTGGGATAGTAGACTTAAACCTTTAGAGTTAAGTACCTAATTTTCCTTATGTTACCATGTTCCTTCCATAATATTCTCTGCCTGCTCAATTAGTACTAGAGAATGCAATTTTTATCGATTTTTTCATTTATTTATCTTACAATTTTTTTAAGAAGTCATTTTAAGTTCTTTATTTTCTATATATCTCCTTTTTTTTCTTTTCTTTTTTTTTTGACCAGTTTCTCTAGTACCTCAAGCCCAAACATAAATGTTGCCCACTTTCAACAGCAACCCTAAAGTTATACCTTAGCATGTGACAATAAAAACAAATTTTCTACCTAATTTCAAAGAGGACTAAAAGATTTAATATTTCAAGTCAAATAGCTTTATAATAGACTAAGTCACACACAGAAGGACTCAGACTCATAGTGGTTAACAACGGATATAAACATTTCATACAATTTGACTTAAAAAGGTTTAAAGTTTCCACATACAAGTGCCTCAATGTATAATTTATCAGACCAATAAATTAAGTAGAAACAAAGCAAATTCAAGAAAATAACTACTGTACGGATACTCTCACAAAAAGGAAAAGTGAACAGTGGAATTATTTGCTCAAACCTTACTAGTTGAGGTATCTGGAGATTGAGTACAACTCAGTTGGCTTCCTTTTTCTTCATCAAATGTCAATCTGCAATTGAAACTTCTATGTTGATCAAATTTTGCTCATTTTTTCCGGTGACTTCTTTTTACTTTTTCATAGTGTCATTAGTAAGGTAGTAAATCATTAATTGAAAGAAACAACAACAGTAAACTTGTTCATTGAGTACAACATAGAGAAGTAGTACAAAAGGGGTATTCTTAGAAGATATCTAATACTCTTGCTTGGGCAAAGTACAATAATGGAGAGGAAAGAAAAAATTCTTAAGAATGTGTTCTTGGAATTTCGAAAATATTTGGAGATATCTAAGAAGAATTGAGAAATACTTGTAAACATCTTAGACTTGTGGGATTCATCTATAGAGAGTTGAAGATATTAAGAAATACTTAGATAGAAAGTAGGATTTGTTATTGGGAACTTGAGTGACTATTTTCTTGTAACTCATTTGTAATATTTTGTAACAATTATATATAGTATAGTGAATTAATAGATGCCCTCTTGTCTATAGTAGATTGTTTGATCAAACTAGGTAAGCAAGTTGTTGTATTTTTTGTCTTCATTTTTATCTTCTTCTTCCAAGTTAAATTGGTGTCTTATTGTACATGGAGTTAATTTTGCTGAATGTCATTTATTTTGGCTACCATAATTTTGTGTCCCCCACACATCAAAATTTTTAGTGTGTTTTAACTATAAATAATTATTTACAAGTAAGTGCTTTTAATTATTCTACCAAATTTTTCAAAAACTACATTTAGAGTTTCTATCATGTGCAAGTTCTTTTGATTGTTGATGTGATATGAAAAGAAAACATGGAGTGTTAAGTAAAGACATGCATCCTTGTGATATTACAATGTTAGCAATATATTTTCTACAAAAAATAATATTTACTCAATATTGTCATCCAAACATCAAATTGATATACAAATTAATATTCTTGTTTTTCCTCTCTCTACAACTCATGTGCTTTCTTAAACTGAATGAACCCCAACTAATATGTTAGTGTTTCTGTTACAAACTGCATATTATTTTATACTTTGTTTCCAATTAAAGAAATGTATGATTCATATTTGTCTTATTAATTAATTTTGTGTGTCACTTCTCTTTATTTTTTCTTTTCTTTTTGTGATACTATATTTTTAGTGTTGCTTTATAATCCTTCTACACGTTGTTAATTTCAATTATGTTTTCTCTATAATAGGACATTGTTGCATTTTTTATGTTTTTCTTGTATAATTTTATTTCAGGTGAATTTTGTTGCGTGTGAAATATTAATCGGTGCATGTTGTTGGTTTTGTTTAATTGTATACATGGATAACTTTGAAGTCTTTCTAATTGGATTGAGAACTAACCTCTATTATCGTAATATTAACAGCATTGCAATGATATGACAATCACTACTACAAATAACACTTGTAACGTTGATCGCAAAATATATTAATCTCGGCTACCCAGGCGAGGTAACAAAGGGCGTCAAGAAAAGCTATAACATAACACCTCGGTGTTTTAAACACCGAGGTTAAAGTGTTAAAAGGTCATGGGTTCTATCCCAAGGAACTGCATATTTTAATTTTCTAAATTTGGTTGTGCATGTAACACCCCAGACTGCTTTCGGGATGATCGACTGACCCCACAGACCAACACAGGTCTTTTCAGCATGCTTTGACCTCACTCACAAGCTTTCTGAGAAACTTCCCAGAAGGTCACTCATCCCAATACTACTCCAAGTCAAGCACGCTTAACTGTGGAGTTCTTATTGAATGGGCTCCCGAAAAGAAGATGCATCTTGTTGGTATAGGTAGTACCCATCAATCCTTATAAGCTTTCCTTCACCCATGCAGTCCCATACCAGCACAGTCTCAGGATCCCTCTCATTCCGATGTGGCGACCACCCTTGCCTTCTCCGGCCTCGGGTGTTACATGCGGTGCAACCAACCCTCGCCTTCTTCGGCCTCGGGTGTTACATGCCCACCAGCTTCCGCATGGTTCGTCCTCGAACCACATCGTACTGGGAGAAACCAGGCTCTGATACCATTTGTAACACCCCAGACTGCTTTCGGGATGATCGACTGACCCCACAGACCAACACGGGTCTTTTCAGCATGCTTTGACCTCACTCACAAGCTTTCTGAGAAACTTCCCAGAAGGTCACCCATCCCAATACTACTCCAAGTCAAGCACGCTTAACTGTGGAGTTCTTATTGAACGGGCTCCCGAAAAGAAGATGCATCGTGTTGGTATAGGTAGTACCCATCAATCCTTATAAGCTTTCCTTCACCCATGCAGTCCCATACCAGCACAGCCTCAGGATCCCTCTCATTCCGATGTGGCGACCACCCTTGCCTTCTCCGGCCTCGGGTGTTACATGCGGTGCAACCAACCCTCGCCTTCTTCGGCCTCGGGTGTTACAGTGCACGTCATAAACCTTTCATTTTTATTTAAAATTCGAGGTAATAAGTTATTCCTTTACCTCAGTTTTATGTGATAACTAAGGGGTTTAATCTCATTTTTTTGCTGTATTTGTACCAATTTTACCGGCGTGTTTTTTTTCCTGATCATTTTCACTGGCTTGTATCATATCATTATAAGTCTATTAACTTGCATGTATCATTTTTTTATACAGAAACTATAAAATATGTAACAGAATTGAAATATATCATATCATTTTAAACAAAATGTACAAATTTACATGTTATCATCATCAAGACAGAATACACACATTTGACATTTACATATTTGCACATAAAAAATGACAAAACATTTGTTCATATACAAATTAAAATTATAGCAACCAAGAAAAAACTATTGTTGTTGTAGAGATTCATAACAACATAAAAATACACTAGCCCAACGTGATCAAATATCATCAATTTCTTCTTTTGAGTATGGTGTAGGGTTGCTAAGATCCTATAATTAGAATAAAATTAAAAATATGATAAGCTAAAAAAACAACATTAACTTATAAGAACATATGTGTATATATGGATTAAGTTAATACCATATTCTTCATCCATCCGGAGACAATATGGAGCATAAATATCATAACATAGTAACCACAAGAATAGCTATCGGGTTATTTTCCCCACTACAAATAATTTTGATTTATTTATGTAACACTAATACACACAAATAATATAATGTCAAAAACTACAAGTAATATACTTACTTTTGGTTTAATATAGTGTAGTTTTTGACCAATAAGATTCCTTTTGTGCGCATTAAGTTCCTCCATTGCTCTACACATGTTGGTTAAAATTAAACATGATTAAAAATTATTCAATTCTAAAGTTAAATATGAGTATTGAAAATAATACCACTTACCCATTCAAAACGTTAATCACAACTTTGGGCAGTCCAGAGTGCAACGAGCATAACACAACTATAGTATTTTTCTTCGGACATATGACTAGTAGTTGCCAATGATGCATGCATAAACATTCAGAATCATTAATAATATAGATAAAATTGTTTTATAAATGAAAACACAAATTAATATATACTTACTCGCAGTAAAACGGGGCCAAATAACAATCTTTGGTGTTCCCTTTCTCAATCAACTTGTCTTGCAAGTAATTTTTTATTTCGTGTCTGGGAAATTCGCGAGTAAGAGCAATCTTCGCAGCATACAAGGTACAATACTTGTTTAGAAGCTTCTTTTCAGCACAAAACTCATGGATGTGTCTGCAAGGGCAAATCTTTATGTTAAAGTACATGAAAGTATGAATATAAATAGAAATCAATGTAAAAAATTATACTTATGAGCACCACAATTATAATACAGAATTGTCTATCCACTCATTCCCCTTCAAAAATTCCTATATAGAGACCTTAGAAAGTACGAATATCTGTTATGGATCATGGCTTAATGGAATACCCAAGATTGGGTCTTCATTAATACTCGCCACCATCGTCTCTAGACGCTATTTTGATATGGTGGTGAGGGTTCAACACTACTCTAGTTAGCAAAATAACTGTGTGTCGTGCTTGTACCACCTATAACTTTCTCAACCACATTCTCTCGAATTTCTAACTGATTTGAATTTGTGTGGCTGAATATACCCAACAAACACAATTTATGCATCATATAAACAACATACATACAATCTAAAATTGAAATATGCAGACAATAATAACAACAACATACAGCTTATACCTCAAGAACATCGCAGGTACACTTCTCGAACATCTTGTCCTCATTCATCCTTTCTCACTCCTCTTGCTCCTTATGGACACTCTCTCGCACCATGTTCAACAATTTCTCCCTCTCTCCCTCTAGGAAAATCTCTTGCACCTTCTGCAATAACTTCTCCCTCTCATCCTCTAAGAAATTCTCCCTCACTGTTTACAATAACCCCTCCCTCTTCTCCTCCAAGTACCTATCCCTCTCCTCTTACTCCTCCTTCCACTTTTCCCTTTCTTTCTCCAACTCAACAACAATAATCTCTTCAACCTCTCTCTTACTAATTTTCTTTCTAGATAATTGAGAGCTTCCAAAATGTACTTTGATGCCAATGTCTCTACCAAGACCATGGACACGCCCATGATGCTCATCTTTTCCAATCGCTTCTACCAGGATGTCATGACGACTTTGTTAAGTGAATTGGCCGACCTTGATTTGTTCAACAAGGTAATCCTACAAGACATGAAATTTTATCTTTACCAAATTGATTTAACTAAATTAAATATTTTTTAAAAAAGTATCTACTTACAATCCTTTAAGCCACTTCGTGTGTAGCATTTGATGTGTACTCGTTGTCTTTTCTTTGGCGTGCCCTCTTTCATTTCTCGTGTCGTGATGGTAGAGATGGAATGTGATCAAGACTTATAGAATCTCCTAGCTCTACCTCCATTTGTTTTCTTTTTTCTTCAATCAAAATTTTTTCAAGTCTTTGATATCCTCCACTAGACAACCTATGTGAATAGATATTTTTAGCTTGGTTTTCCTTTCCTTTTTGGCTCTTTTCCAAGAACTTAGGAGTGTTACGAGACTCTACAAATTTCTCCCGAGTAGCTTTATCAATAAATTAATTTACCTCGTATGGAGGTTGTTATTTATTTGCTCCATTTGTAATATAATCATGGGTGAGTTGTATCATAAACCCCCTTCAACGCTCATCGTAATAAGTAAGCATTTTCTTTTTCATGTACTTATCATTTGGAGTAACAATGAACACATCCTATGTGTACACAATAGAGATGTTATTAGTATTGAACAAAAAATATACTTGTAAAACAAATGATAGAATACAAAAATAAATATTGTAATATTGCTCCATATGTAGTCTTTAAATTCTTCATCAACAGCATGCCAACTATCCATCAAAATACTCACTTTACTTCTACCTTGTAAGGCAGCGTTACCCAAAAAATCATTAGCATGTTCACCAAAAGCCCTGCCGGTTTGGGCATCAACTCGAACAGAGTATTAAAACCAGTTTCGGTAGCTTTTTTCACTTTTGTATACATCGTGACACCTCTTGTTTTTATTTTACGTGTATTAATAGAGTTTGCAGCAGATGTTGTATGGGAAATGCTAGTCGAATCGGTCATGACTATCAAGATGAATCAAACAACAACGTTTTAGTCAAAATATGATGATCAATAGATAAACTAACGAAAAAACCCTAAACAAGATGATCAAGAGACTATTTCAGCAAAAAACTAACGTTGATGAATATACAAAATAACGCTTCAGTAAAAAACAAACCTACTTGAGAAAAATGACATTTGATAAATATCAGCTTGAAAATCGCCTAGGTTTTTTTGCGAAATGACGAGCTAACGTTTGAGTGTTGATAGGTTTGAGTGTTGATACGTAAATGAAAAGTTAAAAACTAGATAGTATTCTGAAGTATTTCATGCAAAATAAGTGTCACGTCAGTTTTACACAAAAGTCGATTATTAAAAATATGAAATATAAAAAAAATCATAGCACCATATTCTACGAATTCATTTAAAAGATATACCACGTCGGTTATTTCATAAAACCGAGGGGTTAAAGTATATCAAATAAAATATTAAAATAAGATTTGTAAATTAGTATTATGAAATTGTTAATGCAAACTATTTTACCTTTCATTTTGAACAAATAAAAAATAAAAAAATAAAACCTTAATTGGAAAGGCGCCAAGTGAGAAATACCTATTAAACAATTGAAAAAAAAACATAAAATACAGCAACTGGGTGTTGAAGCGGGATCCCTTATTGTTAACTTACCTCGGTTTTACTACATATTCGACGGCTAAAGGTTTTATTAAAAAAATAAAAATAAAACATGGCACTCCTAGGACCTATACCCTCGTTTTTTCATAAAAAGTGTTATTTGTCGTAGTGAATGGACTGTTTCTCGTAATATTAATTCACTTGAAGTTTATGACTTCCAGACCTCATTATAACTTGATGATTCTAAGAGACAGATTTATTAATAAGAACAATTACTCCATTTGATTGCTACATGATTTTCAAAGCAATGTCTATTCTTTCACGGTTAAATGATCAAATATTAACCAATTATCAAATAAATGTTCGTAATAACACTTTTTGTGTGGATTTTGATTGTTATTATTTTGAATGGATTTTGAGTTAATTCTTCGGTTTAAATAAAAATTACTCAAACATTATATAATAACATATTGTGTATTCTGAACGTGCTTTAATTTCTTAAATGAGGTAACAAGTTACTTTATCTTTTTTTGGTAATAAGTTACTTCATCTTAATATTATGACATTTATTTCTCTTTTTTTCCATTCATTTATTGACAATTTTTTAAAGTTTTTTCTTTTTAATATATAACTTAAAATTGAGGAGATTCACTATAAAATTTCTCAAAAAATTGATTTTCATTTTACTCTTACTTCTTTTGTTTTTGTTCCACTTCTTCTTCTTCTTCTTCTTCTTCTTCTTCTTCTTCTTTGATTTCTACTTATATTTTTCACTTTTTATGTTTTTACCTATCCTTCTGGTTTGAGTAAAAAAATACATATTTTTTCGGGTAAGTTTTCAATCTCTTTTAAAACACAAGTTTTCAAATTATTCATTTGTAGCGTATGATTCATGGTATCTTTTCTTTAATTAACATTAATTTTTTTAGCATGTGGTGTCGTAATATTTTGATTAACATTCGTGCTTTTACACGTTAGTGTTTTTCTTTTAAATATGTTTTACGTAATTATGTTTATTTGAGAAGAAATTTGTGGATGGCGGGACATTATTGTCACTTTCTTTAATTAAATTAAACCCTAGTAACTTTAATGTTTAATTTAATTCAATGGAGGTTAAGAGTCAATTCATCGTATCTTACAACTATTTATGTCAATTAATTTAATTCAATGGTTGTTAAGGATAATCCACTATATCATACCTGGGTTGATATCAATTAATTTAATTAAAAGATTGTTAATTCAACAGTTTCAATACTAATTAAATTGAATGTAATGCTAACTTATATCCTTAGGCTATGTTTGGATACAACAAAAAGAACTGAGTGGAATGTAACGGAACGAAATAAATAAGTCATTCTATTGTTTGGATACTTCATGATGGAATAGAACAATTTTGTTATTCCGCCCGAATCGGATGGTACAAAAAATGATGAAATGAGATGAAATACATTCCATCTGATACCACTCCATTTAATATGTTTTTAATCAATCCAAACATACCCTGACAGTCCTGTTAAGAAATTCATAAATAGATTTTTTTTTGTTGAATGTAAAAAAAAATTGAAATAAAGTTTCTACATTAAACATAAAAATTTTAATTATAAATTTCATGCCCTTAGGCATAAGTTAAGAAACACAAATGGGATCACATCAATGCATACTTTTTGAAATAAAGTTTCTACATTCAACACAAAAAATTTATTTGTGAATTTCTTAACATGTGCCCTTTGGCACAAGTTAACATTACCCAGACAATTCTAACTTGTGCTCTAATGACACAACCATGTGAAGAAACCAAATATGAAAAATTTGTGTAGAAATAATAAAAATAAAAATTAATTTTAAATAGTCTTTTGGTCCTTGTAAGTTAGTGTGTTTTTTATTTTGGTCCCTGAATCTTTTTTTTTGTCTGAGTCCTTGTATCTCACTTTCTCATTGATGTTAGTTCCTAACGTTAAAGTTCTGTTAAAAAAAATCAATGTGGCAAACGATGCTAACGTGTAAGGATGGCAATTTGGCCCATCCCCAGTGGGTATCCACAAAAAACCCCATATCGGGTAGGGTAAATACCCATAAAAATGGGTATGGGCACGGGGACGGGTAATTACCCATTAAAATATGCGGGTATGGGTGCGGGCACGAGTACCTTACTACCCAACCCGCCCCATACCCACACTACATATTTCTATAATGTCATTTATATTATTATATAAAAATGCATGATTCTGATTTTTTTTTAAAAATATATCGCTATTAAATCATTACACATTTTAATAAAAGGGTTTATTTGTTTCTTAACTCAACAATAACATACATAATTTTTTTAATATTGTTAAAAAGACTTAAATTATATGATATTTTGTAATTAAACGATTTAATTTTACTATAAATGCGGGTAAACGGGTACGGGTATGGGCATTGAGGTACCCACAGGGTACGGGTACGGGCATGAATATTGATACCCACGCGGGTTTGGGCTCGGGTACGGGGATTTTTTTAAAGTGCGGGTATGGGGACGGGTACTACAGTACCTTGCCCAAACCCTGCCCATTGCCATCCCTGGTGGCAACTGTTTTATTAATTTTTTCTTCTGACACCTTTTTTTACACGTGAAAATGCAACATGAGGATTTTAAAAGGAGGGATGAAATCCAAAATTTGAATGATTTTGCAACCTCTTCTTCCTCTCTTCAATACCATTTCCTTTTTCTCCCTCTCTTCAATACCATTGCATTCTTTTTCTTATCATTCGGTGTATAAAACCTAGTTTGAGTTAAAAAAAATTATACTCAGAATGAAATGAAGTAAGAGAAACTCAGAATTAGGGACTAAAATAAAAAACATGGAGCAACATAAACCCATAATTAGGGACTAAAACTGTAAGGAAAAAAGAGATTTAGGGACTAAAACCAAAAATACGTCAACTTATAGCGATGAAAAGACTATATAAGACAGGAATTCTGAGTGTATTGAGGTTAGGGATGAAGATATGAACACATTCATTCCCTAAAAATCATCAGAATTTACAAACACACACACAAATATATATATATATAAATGGAAAGATATATTGAAACAAATTTTATTATTAATCACAAGGACACAAAGTTAAGGTTGGATTTGTTGTTAAGGTTGGATCTATTTGATTATTGGATCTATTGTTAGAAGTAGCAAGAGAATTTTTTTTGGATATGTTGTTAATGTTGGATCTATTTGATTATTGGATTTGTTGTTAGAAGCAACAATAAAAGATTTTTCACCATAAACAAGTGTTGAAGTGTCATCCATTTGTAATGCTTCCTCTTCCTATGCACCTTAATTATGGGTTGCTTCTACGAAGGTTAGGGATGAAAAAATTCGGGGCTTGTATAGTCTTATGGTTCTTGTAAGTTGGTGTATGTTTTTTTAGTCCCTAAATATATACATTTTTCGGGTTAAGTCCCTAATTCTGGGTTTCTCCTACTGATTTTTTTTTTTGTTTTGGTCCCTGTTTATGGGTTTCTGCTAATGCATTTATTTGGTTTTAGTTCCTAATTATGGGTTTCTCTTACTGCATTTTATTCACTTAGTTTCACAATAAAAGGTTTTAAATCAATTGTGCAGCTCCAAAGTTATTGGCTAACATTAGAAATTGAAGTATTTAACTAGTAAGTATTCAATTTTCTACTTAGTATGGCTTCTTTGTTGTGATTTGACAATGGAATAAACTTCAACTCTGGAGGTAACTTTATTAACTTAAATCCATACAAATCCATGAAGTTAAAGGAAATTTAATATCGTGTAGGATACCACCAGTTTCATAAATCAATTTTAAACATCAAGTTTTAAATACATAAATATCGGTGTATATGTTAAACAAAGGTAGGTGATGGACGAGTGGTAAAGGCAATGGTGTTTTAACCAAAACGGGTGGGTTCAAATCCCACAATATGAAAAACATTATCAATAAGGGGGTTAGTATTTCCACTCAGATATTTGAATTCACTTTTATTGTAAAATGAAATTGAAATTATTTATAGATTACCACTAATTTTAGAGACAAAAAGGTGGGTGGACGGATAGAAGTTTCGTTGTCAAACGGTAGTTATGAGGTCAAGAAGATATTGTGTATAATGAGTTTGGACTATGTCACATTACAGCCTGAGGTGGTGAGAGTCACATTACAGCCCGAAGGACAATGGTGCTGAAGATGATGATGTAACCATAAAACATGTTCTTGCCAAGGTGATGTGGTACCCTATCGATAATTCAAAGGTTCAAGAGACTGTTTTCTAATGCAAATGACGTAAATAATACTAGAAGGCATACAAATGAAATATTATGTGATGGAAACAATTTCCATGCAGCTAACCCATTGCAACAGAAGAAATTTTATTCATTGTTTCCATATTTTGCCCTTGAGCTAAGGAACCTTAGGCTTGGACTTTCCACCAACGTAATGAACCTATTTGGTAATATGAATATTAACCATACTTCATGGCATGTTCTTCTCATAATTTAAAACATATCTTTATGGTTGTGCGTGAAGCACAAATATATGATGTTTATCAATGATGATTTTAGGTCCAAAAAAACCGGCGAACGACATAAATGTTTGTTTAGCTGCGTTGGTTGAAGATATACGAGTTTTGTGGGAGGTAGGAATTGATATTGATGATGTGTATACATGTGATAACTTTAAGATGTGTTCCATATTATTCTGCATAATCAATGACTTTCCTGCATATGGTAAAACATCTGGGTACATCGCCAAGGGACATAAAGTATATCTTATATGTGAAGATGATACATGCTCCCACCAACTACAAAATGGAAAAAAGACAACTTCCCTTAGGCATCAAAATTTTATAAGACTTAATAATCCATATCGTAGATTGAGGAAAGCTTTTAATCTAGAGTAGAGTTTGATATCACTCCAAATCCTTTAATCGGGGAGGAAGTTTATAAAAGATAACAACATATTAATGTTGTCTTTGTAAAGAAATAAAAAGGCCTCGTTAATAAAAATATTTGAAAAAAAGGGGTATGTGTTCTTTGGTCTTCCATATTGGTTTAGCCTCGATGTAAGACATTGTCTTGATGTGATGCATATGGAAAAATATGTATGTGATAGTTTGATTCGAACACTTCTCAATATTAAAGTCAATACAAAAGATAGTAAGAAATTTTGTCTAGATATGGTTGTGATGGGTATACGAAAAGAGTTAGACCCAAATGAAATAGGAAATAGAACATATTTTCCTCCAACATGTCACGCTCTGTCTAAAAAGGAAACAAAAAGTTTTTGCAATTTGTTTGTAGGGTATCAAAGTTTCCTAAGGGTACTCATCAAATGTGAAGAAACTCGTGTTAATGAAAGGTTTCAAATTAGTTGGATTAAAATCTCATTATCATCATATCTTGATGTAATAACTTCTATGAGTGGCTATCTGTGACATTTTACCTAAAAGTATAAGAGTAATTATAACCAGATTATGCTTATTCTTAAGTTCTATATGTAGTAAAGTCATTGATCCTAGAAATTTATATGAGTTGGAATGTGAGGCAACAATTATATTATGTCAATTGGAAATGTATTTTCCTCCATCATTTTTTGACATTATGGTTCACTTAATTATTCATCTAGTAAGGGAGATTAGACTTTGAGGTTTAGATTATTGAAAGTGGATGTATCTGGTAGAGCTATACATGAAGATCTTTATAGGGTATACAAAGAATCTTCATTGTTTAAAAGCTTCTATTGTTGAACGGTACATCACAGAAGAAGCTATTGAGTTTCGTACAAACTATTTGTTAGAAGAAAACTTCATAGGAATTCCAAGTTTTCGTAATGATGAATGATATGAAGGTCGATGCACTCAATGTTTAAATTTTTAAGACAATGGACATAGATGTATTTCTTCAAGAACATTTGTATATATTGAATAACGTTGATGAAGTTCAACCTTACTTGTCCGCTCACAAAATTGTTATTAAGGAAAAATTCTCCCGAATGAGTGAGAAATTGATATTCACAACGCATAACAAAAATTTCATGAATTGGTTTAATGAAAGGATTTCTAAAGTAGTAGTGCATTCAAGACAATTAAATAAATGTCATATATACTTAAGTTTAATGTAATATCTAGGAGTGCATACAACATCACTAAATTTTCATTATATATAAAATTAAATGATGATCGTAGTACCCTGCAAAATAACGGGGGTTATGGTTGAAGCAAAATCCATGTATTTCTTTAGTTCCAATGATAACAATCATGTAATGACATCTAGAGCATACTTTGAGGTCATTGAATAGATTTTGGAGATTGATTATGTTGCTTTTGAAGTGCCTTTATTTATGTGGATTGACAGTAACTTAACACTAATGTAGAAATTGATGAATTAGAGATCGAACCCATGGCCAATAAGTTTTTCCCCTCTGTGGAATATTAACCAACAGATAAAATGACACACTTTTGGTGACACAATTCGTTACATCGCATAAAAAATTGAGGTTAACCCACATATCTGTTGGACAAGTGACTTCAAGCTAAAGAGTGGGTGAATTATGGTATTTAAAATTTAAGACTAATTTTATACCGTTCTCGATTAAGATCGTATTAGAAAATTTGGTTAAGTGATTTGCAATGGAAATAAAGTATTAAAAGATATTTGCAGAAATTAAAGGATAAGGTTAGAAAAATTGCACCCAAAATTTATACAAGTTTGGCCGAATGTTGGTCTAGTCCAGTCCCAAAAAGGTTTTCTTGAGAGTTTGACTATAAACTTTGAGATTTTGAAGGTTATGCTAATGAATCTTAATACAATTTAATCTTGAGAATTTTACAGGCTTATTCCCAATCAATGACAATTTTTACCCCAAGCTAAGATAACCAACTATTTAGATATTTATGGCTTATCAGGCCCGGCCCTATGCAGGAGCAGCAGGCTCTACAGCACAAGGCCCTAAATTTTGGAGGGCCACAAAATCTTAAAAAGTTCAATTTTTTTCATTAATATTAATAAAAATTAAAAAATGTTATAAAAAATTCAATAAATAAAAAAATGCTATGATAAAAATCTAATAAATTAAAAAAGTGAGATTAATCAAATTTATAATACTTATAATTAAATATTTTTTATTAATATATAATTATATTTTTGTTGTGTCATTTTTAATTATAATAATTGTATTTTTTTAAAAATTTGAATCTTTTTTTTAAAATTAGAATGGGGCCTCCAGTTTGATTGACCCATCCCTGTGGTAGACCTCACTAACCAAAACAAAACTTTTTTAGCCAAAGCTTAAGAAACTAACCACATAGATTTTATGACAGGTTTATCTCACAAACCAAACTCGGTCTCTCAAGAGCATCACTCTATTAATAATTTAAACGACACTTACAAAAATTTATTCCTCATAAGTAAAGTTTCACTTAAAGGCACAAAGGCAATATAAAGTGAAAAGAAATATTTCCTAGAGAGAGAGAGAAATAAATTAGAGAGATAAATTCCAAAGAAATAGTAAAATATTGGAAATGGTGTGATTTGAAGTGGAGGAAGCCTCCTTTATATAGTAGTTGGAAAACTCATAAATGTAAATAATACATGGGCCTAATTAATAAGTCAATCAATTGGCATATGGCTCTAATCAATTGGCATGCTCATTTCAAATCGAATAGCAAGCCCAAATAGGAAATTTAAAATATAGAGTCATTGCAAGTCATTAATGTGTTGTCCTTATCATTTGGTTAATCAATTAACACTCTTCTAATCTATTGGCTTAATACTCAAATCGATTGGCTGGCTCAGAAAAGATTTTCCAATCAATTGGTTAGTTAAAAAATGGTTTGAAAAAGTTTGGAAAACTTTTTAATCACTCGTCTTGCTAAGTTAAAAAAACATTTGAGAAAATATTTTTAGCTGTGTGTGTGTGTGTGTGAGTTGTCTTAGTACTTTTAAGCTACTTCATTACTTTTGCAATACTCTGGATACTCAGACAGACATGCAGACGTGACCAAGTGAGCTTTCGCACATTTATTCAAAACTTCAAGACCTTTGCTAGATAATTTTTTATTATACAGACACTTTGATCTTGAGTCCCCTTTTGTTGATGAGTCATAACATGTTTTCTTTTGGTTATACCATCATCATCAAGGTTGAGAGCTATTTCCATGTGTTGTCATGATCAAAACTTCAAATGGATTTTTCGTGGAACTTTCATCTTCATATCCTGCAAGCATACAAATCGATATTCTCTCCCTTTTTGATGATAACAACCCATCTATCAGGGAAGGTGGTAAAAGAAACAAATACAAGTATTTTGGAGTAATCAAGAATCCCCCTCAATTAATCAGAGAGTACACTCTACTTCCCCTGAGAGTATACTTCCCCCCTTTGTCGAAATCAAAAAGGTAAAAAAGTAATCAAAGCACATAGATCCCATATAAAGGAACATGTTACCTTATAGAGTTGGATAAGATCAATCTAGAGTAAGGAATACAAAATAGGATCTAAGATCTTATTTCTTTTCAAGGAAGGTAGCATTCAACTTTGAAATCAACCGGTAGACAAGCTTTGGAAAAATTCTTCCCCTTGATTCTTTCTCGAACTGAACTAAAAAGTGTTTTGAAGCTCTATAAATCAAAAGGGAATTGCATTGTCTGCTTCTTTCTTGATCAGTTTTCTCCAAGAGATAATTGCTTCCTATTATGACTGTTTTGGACAACCTCTTTTTAGTCTCTTATGCCTTAGACCAGTGTTGGGCTCTAGGTGGTTGACACTAATTTTCTCCACAAACACACAAGGTCTCAAGGTAACTTGATAAACTTACCTTGACAAGCCATCTTAAATTTTCCTTCTATATGAATCATTTAATATGAGAGTTAGTCCAAATTTATAAAAAGATTCCCATCAAGCTTGTTATGTAAGATTCACTAAGGTTTTAATAACTCAAGTAACTTTGAAAACGACTTCTCCCGTTGTTTCTCTTAGATTGATTCATCCTTTCTTGCATAGCAAGAGACCAATGTTATTTGATGATAGCTTTGTCAATTTCCTTCGGCTCAATTTAAGAAACAAAATCCATATGGTTATGTACCTTGCTAGGGGAGTGCTGAGATGCAATTCCCTTAGAAATATCTCCATTAACATTCTGAATGAAATGGTCCTTAATGATCACCCATTCTTAAGATAAACTTTCATGGATGTTCTTTAAGGGATAATATTAAGGATCTTACCAAAAATCAAAGATTTAATGATTTTGTCTTGTTGTTATTAGGTGAAGATATTCCTTCCCTCGTAGGAGTAGAACAATGGAACATATTTATTTATTCAGATGTGTCATTTGAATAGCAACTATTGGTATCATCATCTACATCACAACTTGACTTTTCAATATTTGGTACCCATATCTTTTTGGGTCATTTAATATTAGTAGAAGACATATTTCTATTTTCACATTCACAATGATCTTTATAAAAGTATGAAGGACGATGTCTTTCTTTACTTTCATGACTCTTTTTGATGAAACAGAACATGGCTACATGTCCGTCTTTATTACAATATTTGCATTTTAAGGTTTTACATTGCAAATATTGCTAAATATTTTACTATTATTTTTGGGTTCATAACAAAGACCAACCCTATTGTAAGATGCTCTTTAATTACCTAACAAAAGACTCAAGTTGTCTCTTCCTTTAGTGAATTTATCAAGAGTGTTTTGAAGATCATGAATTTTATTTTCCAAAAGTTACAATGATCACACTTGATAGATTCGTCTAAGACTTTATGAGATAAGGAAGAGTTTTGAATCAAATCATATTGTCTCTCTCTAAGATTTTCTATTTCTTCCAACGAGTTTTTATTTTTTAATTCAAGGGATGAGACAATGTCTTTGGAGGTAAAAATAATTTTTTTTAATTCACTCGTTTCTTTTGTTTGCTTCTTACAAATGTGAAATAAATCTTGATAAGAAAAGTGAGAGGTTACCTCATCATCTTGATGATTTTGTCGTGAGACAGATGTTTGTTTCTTCCTTATTTGAAGATTTCATGTCATCATTAGCCCATGATATGTATACCCTCTTTCAGGATTTCTTGAACTTTATTTGATTTTGGTTTCTTCTCGGGATTTGAAGGCAGTTTGGTCTTATGTGTCATTTCTCTCCATATTTATGACATGTAGAAATGCACGAGGAACTTTCATCACTTTGCTTCTAGAGCCTTGAGATTTCTTTTCATGCTTTAGGAATTCTTTGAATTTACAAAACATGAATTCCATGAAATCATTACTTTTACTTTGACACTCTTTATCTTCTGGATTTATATATTCAATACTTGTGACTGTGAAGACAAGTTTCCAACATGTTTTAATGAAGACAAACTCAACACCACCTTATCAAAGAAGGAGGAAAAGATCTATTACAAACTCAACAATAATTATGTCTTTTTCATGAACCACTATCATTTAAAACTATTGCAAACCTTCATGAAAATGTCTCAAATTTTTGCATTAATTCATAGAGGTTTCTTAGGGTGTATTTAAGATCCAAAAAAAAAGTTTCTCAATCACCTCTTTCAATCAAAAATTCTACAAAATTGACTACATAATTTTCATTACAAATTTCCATACTAAGATGGTTTTTTAGAAAATTTTCATATCATTGTAAAAACATCATTGAACACTTAGAGAGTTTATGATATTGATATTTCATATTTGAAAGAGAAGAAGACTTTTGTCATTTGATTAAGTCTTGTCCATTATACAAAATCTCTTCTTATACAAATTATTGTTGTGTTACAAATTCCTAAGTATCAGGGATTGTTTGATATTAAGTGTGTTTCCTTGTTATCCAGGATTGTTGGAAACAAGAGAGTGAAAAAGAAAGGATTTTTTTCTTTTATGTGTGTTTCCTTGTTATCCAGGAATGTTTTTCCCAAAGTTCTCATATGACTCACGATATGGATGAATCATGTTTGCATTTGATTTATGCTCTCTTCAGGTTTCATTCAGAAGTGTTCATACTCATGGGTTATGTGCCCAACCTTGCCATTTTTACTTTAGTAGTTCCTTTATGAGTAATTTGGAGGATGTCTCTCATTTCTTTTGTAGTTTCACAGTGAGAAACTCACATAAACTCATCAAGATCGAGAGTGGTAATAATGACAACTTTCGCCTTCGAACTGTGCTGAAAATTTTCTTTATCATCTTTGGTCCAATCTTTTTTGGGTTTGTTTTCTACAATACCATTAACTTTGTGTGTAGTAACAAATGGATCTTCATTTGCATCTTTCCAAATACTACGATCCATCCCTTCTATGAAAAACTTCATTTTCTCTTTCCACAAACTATACCCTTCTCCCTCAAAGAATGGGGATATGTTTAGTGAACAATTTGAAGTCATTTTTTATCCCGAGTTGATTAGTCCTTACAGGAGTTAGGCTCTGATACCACTTATTGAACAAGTGAATTCAATCATAAGAGGGGGGGTGTGAATTGTGGTATTTAAAATTCGTGATTAGTTTTATACCTTTCTTGATTGAAATCATATTAGGAATTTTGGTCGAGTGATTTGCAACGGAAATAAAGTAGTGAAAGCAATTTTCAAAAATTAAAAGGATAGGGTTATAGAAATTGTACTCGAGATTTATACAGGTTTGGTCGAACGTTGTCCAGGTCCTATCCCCACGAGGTCTTCTTAAGAGTTTGACTATAAATTTTGAGCTTTTGAAGGTTATGCCCACAAACCTTGATACAATATGATCTTGAGAATTTTACAGGCTTATCATCAATCAATGACAACTTTTACCCCATGCTAATCTAACAAACCGTTTGGAGATTTATGGCTTATCTCACTACCCAAAACAAGGCTTTTTTCGAAAAAGCTTTAGAAATCAACCACATAGATCTTATGACAATTTTATCTCATGAACCAAAGTCGATCTCTCAAGAGTATCGAACTATTAAGAATTTAAATGACCAACACGAACACTTACAAAAATTTCTTTCTCACAAGCAAAACTACACTTACAATTACTAAGGCAATATAAAGCGAAACGAAATATTTTCTAGAGAGAGAAAGAAATTAGAGAGATAAATTCTAACTAGTAAAACGTTGGAAAGTGGTGTGATTTGAGGTGAAGGTGTGCCTCTTTTATATAGTAGTTGGAAATACCATAAATGAAAATAATCCATGGGCCGAATTAATGAACCAATTTATTGGTCAGCTCATTTCTAATTGATTAGCAGACTCTAATAGGAAATTTTGGATATAGAGTCGTTGCAAGTATTAATGTGTTATCCTTATCATTTGGTTAATCAATTAACACTCTTCCAATCGATTGACTTAATGCTCCAATCGATTGGATGACTCATAAAAGTTTTGCCAATCGATTGACACAACTTACCAATCTATTGGTTAGTTATAAAATTATTTGAAAAGGTTTGAACAACTTTTTAATCACTTGTCTTGGCTTAAAAACATAGTTTTTCAAATTAAAAACACTTGAGAAAATATTTTTACGCGTGTGTGTGAGTTGCATTAGTACTTTTAAGCTAATTGCTTACTTTTACAATATTCTGGTCACTCAGACAGACAAACAAACATGACCTGACGAGCTTTTACACCTTTATTCAAAATTTCAAGACTTTTGATATAGTTTATGATTATACGTGTATTTTTGATCCTGAATCCTATTTTATTGATGAGTCATAAGATGCTCTCTTTTGATTATACCATCATCATCAAGATTAAAAACTATGTTAAACATTCAACAATATAAAGATGCGAAATTTATTACGGTAAACACTCAATAATATTAAAAGCTTTGAGTCATAATATGTGAAATTTGTTAAAATGATCACATAGTTAGTCTTAAAAAATAAATAAAACTATGATAAACATTCAATCGAATAATATATTTAAAGTCAAAAGTTAGCAAAAATTAATTCAGTTGAGTCACAAATAGTTTTTGAGGAATTAAAAAATAATAGACTAAAAGAGTAGAATGAAGTCTAAATTTATTAATATTTTGGGCAATTTTATAACATTTGAGAAATGAAAATTTAATTAAATTTATTATAGATTTATGGAAAATGATATAGCATAATTAAATATTATTGTTATATAAATAAAATAGTTTGAAATTTAAATGAGATTTAAATAATAATAAATCATATTTTTAAACTAATTATATACTAGAAAACAAAGATAATGTTATCTAATTATAATTATAACTATAATTACCATAACAAAAAAAATATAGGGGATAACAACACGCACAAAAAGTCAGTCACGTGTAGGTGTTATCCACCATCTCTATAAAAAAAAAGAAGTCGGTCACGTACTCACGTGTATATTAAAACAATAACTTACACTATGATAAACATAGAGATACTCATATCATATTCCCCTTAACATCACATGCTCGCATTATTTATTTCTCCTTCAATCTCCAACATATTTCTAAATCTACTATTACTTTAATTGGTTCAAAATAAATAGTTGACTTTTCATAGATGAGCATCTCCAACATATTTCATACTTATTTTAGTAAGATATAATTAAAAATAAACTGCATTTATGAAAATGATAATGCTTTTACTCTTTCACGTTATGTGACAAACTTTAATAATGAAAATTGTCTAATAAATGGAGAAAAGTATAGACAGTTTTAATAGAGTTGTTATGCTAACTAAATTAGAATATGAGGATTTGTTGAGCACAAAGTTCTGGTGTGGGAGCTAACAAGTATAAACAAAACCACCAAAAGGCTTTCCAATCCAATCTGAATGTTTAAAAACACCAAAACTATTCTGCAATACCAAACCCTTAGACACTGTTACAACCTTTATATTGTCATGCCTTTCATACACAATAACCAGATTGCAATCACGAATTGTTCCATTGAATGATATTCTTTTTTCAGGGTGGTTGGCTACTAGATGAGAGTTCAAGCATGGATGAATGAAAGAGATGAATCTCATGGAGAAGAAAGAGTGCAAGATTTTCTTGCGTTGTATTCATTCATAGATTCTTGTATGAGAGAGATACTTAGCGTATATATAGAGTAGCATAGGTTAGTTACAAATTTTCTAACTAACTTTTCTTGCTGGAATTTATAGTTTCTGTCTATTTCATTCCAGGTCAACACATTATACCTTCAGGTCGACATATAGAAGCAAAATTTCTCCTATAAATTAACACATACTAGTTTGTTTTTCAAAAATTTGCAAAACTCTCCAATCTATTTTTCTGTTATTTCTTTCATGCATCATTTTATAAGATTGAAACAAAAAATATACAAAGAGATTTTCATCATCTTCATCCTCTCTCATGCATTCATAAAACAATTACACATAATCATTTTTAGTGTGTGATCTAAAGTAAGTGTGATAAGGTCCAATTAGGTTGGTGGTATCAATTGAGTTGAAAATTCTTTGGGGTTTTCAAAATAAATCCAGCTGAGATTTTCTTCCAAGATCAAAGTTGATTTGAGAGTTTTGCACAAGATTTTGCAATTTGGATTCATCTGAGGGAAAGCTTTGAGGAAAGACATTTCTGTCAAAGGATTAACGGTAACCATATGATCAATTGATAATTTTGGATCACAATAGTTCGCAATTTGGATTCAGTTGAGTGAAACCTTTGAAGAATGGAGTTTCTGTCAAAGGAGTAACAGTAACCGGAGGATCTAAATATCGAACAAGAGGAGATGAACACACAAAGCCAAGCAATGAAGATGTTACTCTTAAATATTTTTCAAAATTTAGAAACATTGGAAGTTGTATTAGAACTTTGTCACTAACCAATATCTAAGGGTTAAGAATTGGAAATTTAATCCAATCCTTAAATTGAAAGATGAGAACCTTCGTGAATTTCAGGGAAAATCCAAAAAAGAAGGAAATTATAGAAAAATTGAATGAGTTAATTCAATTACTTAAAGATGCAAATGGAAGCTTAAAATCTGAAGAATAATCAACTTCATCAAACTTTTATCAAACTAATATTTTAAAATCCGAATCGGCATCGACCTGGTCAAACTATTGAGTTACTGGATTATTGGTCGCACTAGAACTAATAGATCATTAGCTGGATCATATGACTTTTAATTCAATTTATACAAATTAAAAAAATATTCATGAAATAAAATTCTTGACATAAATTTCATAACTATAAAATCTGAGAAAGAAAATTTTATGAATTTGTTCACGCAAATGAGTCGAATAACAATCTTAACTAAAATTCTAATTTTCAAACTTAACAACAATTAAAAGAGTAATTGTAGATATAGTAATCCCATAAACTAATATAGAACATAAACAAATATTATGTTCTATATAAATAATTAAAAATAAAAGATAGAATAGAAAAATAAAAATATATAAATAAAGAGTTAATAAAATTAATGTGACTTTTACATAAAAATAATAATGAGAAAATTTAATTCCATCTTCTTTTGATAACATAAACTTTTTTTTTCAAGATTCATATTGAAAATAATTTGAAAATATAATTTCGTTTCTTCTTTGGTAACATGATTTTTTTTCAAAACTTTTATTAATTTATAGTATTATTATATCGCTTGATTAATTTTTTAACATTATAAATTTATTATATTATTATTATTATATTGTATGATTAATAATAAATAAGTTTAATGAAAATGTATTAGAGATAAATGTTGTAATTATAGAAAGCGTAACTCTCTTCTCTTTGATTAAATTAAACATCAGAGAGATTTATGGTGCAGTTGGTAAAACTACAATCCTAATAATTTTGAAAGGTTATAGGTCTGATTCTTAAAACTTGACAAAATTTCATTTATGTAAGGTTAACATTATTTAATTGTTATAAATAATTAAAATAAAATTGAATTTTAAAATAGGGGCACTAAAACTTAAGAAAATTGAAAAAAAAGGATCAAAGTTGTAATTAAGCAAAAAAATAAACATAAAAAGATCAACCAGTTGGATCAAGAAACCCACTGGTTCATTGTCTCACTAGTGAATAAGCCGGGTCACATTGATTTTCATTTGATCAATTGTAACTATGGTCTGATGAACTTACCAGACCGCTCTATCCTCCAGTTCACAGTCTAGCCAATCTGACCGGTCAAAACGATCTGAGTTTAAAAACACTGTATCATATAACTTTGATGGTATTTTTCAAAAGAACATACTCAGTAGTCGGATAATCTTTAGAAGATTCAACATCAAATGAAGGAACCTCATGTATAAGAAATTGTGAAGAAGAAGTATCTTTAAGAGGAATAATCGAAAGAACAGAATGAGGAGAAACATCAACCTCAGAGAGAATCATAAAATAATCATCTCCCAAAGAAGAAAATTAAGTATGCTTAAGAGCATCCTACGAGGAAGATAATGGTGAGGTAAATATTGTTTTGAGTTATTTAAAGAAAATGATAAACTTTGAAAACACTACTCATACCTTAAGGAATATTTAGGGTTTGTTGAAGAAAGAAAGAAATCGTTTCAGTTAGAAATAACTAAAATTAGAAACTCAAATAAATTTTGTGAGAATTGTGTCTCTTTGAAAAAGGAAGTAGATGAATTACATGAAACCCTATGTAAGTTTACCAAAGGGAAAGAAAAGCTTGACTTGATCCTATCAAGTCAAAGACATTCCTTGAATAAAAATGGACTAGGATTCAAAAAGGCTACAAAACCTAATAATGGTGTCAACACATAGTTTCAAAATATAAAGAATTCAATATAGAAACATATGTGTCGACATATACCATGTATGTGTCGACCTGTACACTTTCTTTTTGAGTGAAAAATGATTTTTCAAGCTTGAAACTAATTTTGATGCAATGTAATCCATTTTAATGCGCGATATCTTTTTTAAACATGTTTCAAATGCATTCTAAGATCCCTAATGCATAGGCATATATAAATACTTGGAGACATTGTTTAATATAAATAAATGCTAATAGTTTCCTATGCTTTGACTTCATGCAAAACATCTAGTGGACAAGTGCACTCACAAGGATTGGACTCCACCACCGTGGGCCATGTGAGTGCAACTCACCATTAGATGTTTTGCATGATGTCAAAACTAGGAAACTTAGCATTTATGTATATTAGATGATATATTTGAGTTTTTGTGGCACCCTTGCATTACATGTCTTAGGAATCATGTAAAACCACTTTGAAATTGATCAAAATCATAAAAAAACAGTTTTATGCACAAAAATGCATTGTATGTGCCGACATATACGACCTTCAACCCGACACATGTAACTTAATAATGAAGTCTGCAACTTCAGTTTAACTCAGGCCGACAGATGCATTGTTCAGGCCAGCCCATACTGTAAATATTCAGTCTATGTGCTGGCACATATGACCTTCAGGTCGGCACATGTGCTTCAATATTGAAACCTGTAGCTACTTACTTGTTCAGGCCGACACACACGCCTTCATAGGCTGACACATACTGCTATTTTCATGTTAATGTGCCAACACATCCGTATTTTAGGCCAACACATACTATTTGTTTGGACTTTTTCTATAATTTCTTTTAATTCCAAAAAATTCCCCCTATGCAACCAAACTTCCACAACTATAAATACATTATTCATGCATCATTCCAACTTGATGAAACTATAAACACTTACCACCATTGCTCTTCACCTTCAACCTTTTGCCTATGCATTCACACTTATAAATCATACACAATCATCTTTTGTTGGGGTGCCATCTATATGAGGTTTGATAATGTCCAATTAGGTTTTTTGTAACCGAGAATATTGGGTTGAGAACTGTGGGGGGTTTCATCTAGAAAAACCTAGGGTTTATCCTCTAAGATCTTTGGTAGATTTGGGGGTTTGTACAAGAATTCCAAAAGAGGATTGCGGCCAAGTGAAATCCTTGGACTTTTGGTAACTCGCAAAGGAGTAGCGCGAGAATGGCGAATCAAAGGATTACGGCCAAGTGAAAGCTTTGGAGTTTCGGTAACTCGCAAAAGAGTAGCGCGAGAACGAAGAATCAAAGAATTACGACCAAGTGAAATTTTTGGAGTTTTGGTAACTCACAAGGTAGTAATGCGAGAACGCCGAATCAAATTGGAAGTTCATAGGTTCAATAGTTTGCAATTGGATTTGATCGAGTGAAAACTTTGAAAATTGAGCATTTGGCAAAGGAGTAGAGTGGGATGATGAATCAATTGGATCTATTGTGTGCTTAGTCTTGTTGAAGATCAAAAGAAGAGAAGGGGTTAAATCAACAACAAATAGTTAGGGTTTGTAAGAGTTGCTCTTAGAACACTTCTCTTATAGTTACATTTTTGCAAAGTAAGAAATAACTTCTCAATTTCATTTGAAATTGAGGGCAGACATACCCACACGCGGGGAGGACCTGGGAAACTGCTTAGCCAAATCCTTTTGTCGCTCTCTATCTCTATATCTCTTACTCTCATTTAAATTCTATATGAAATTTGTTGAATGTGTTGTTTGATAGATCAATTCGTATAGATGTCTTCCTTGATTATTAAAGTTGAATGTGTTATACTACGTCAAAATTGATTTTTTGTATCGCCTAATTTAATAGCACTTTTAAATAAAATGCTATTAAAAGAGAAAAAACAAATTTATAATAGCACTTTATGGTCAGACGCTATTATAAAATACATACAATATAATTTTGATAGCACTTTAAGGAAAAACGCTATTATTAAACATCACTAAGATAGCGCTTCCTTTGAAACGCTATTAATATTCTTCACTAAGATAGCACTTTTTATAAAACGCTATTATTTTACTAACCTATGTTATCGTTTATTAAAAAGTGCTATTGTTGAACTTTATCAAATACATAATAAAATGCAAAAAAATAATATAATAATAAAATTAAAACAAAAAAAAAACAAAACACTTTGGCGGAGACTTTTTCGTTTTGGGGCACAATTTTTGGCCACTCACCACCAAAAACCAAAACACCCATTCTCTCTGAAAACCCAGAACCCACTCACGCTTGAAATCTTCCTTCGACTTCGATTCACGCACGTCGTTGTTGAACCTACCTTCCTTCGATTCACTCACGCCGTCGAACCCCCAACCCAGCCAAACATTCTTCTCCCTTCGTCATCCCAGAACTCACACACTCTTCACCATCGATTCACTACCAGAAAGTGAAAACACGGTCGATTCAGATTCACCACTTGAACAGAAAGAGGAAACAACGGAGAGAAAGAACGAACAAAACTCATTCTCCATCGAACTCATCCCTTCGTTGGCTCACCATCATCGTCCCTCTCTTTATTGGAATCTGGTAATCTTTATTTTCTCATATTATTGCTCTGCGTTGTAAAATTACAAGGATTTAAAATTAATGATAGTTGATTAATTTTAAGAGAATCATAGGATCCCTAATTGTTGACTAACTATAAGAGATCCTAGGATCCATAATTGTTGATTAATGTTGATTACTGGCTTGCATATTCCAATCATGTTGATTAAGTTATCAAAACTTAAATATGGAAAAATCTTGTAGACTTTTGTGTATTTTTTGTTCATCTTGAGTGAGTGAAGAGAAACTAATAACACAACTTGAAGATTCAATTTGGAAAGTCGGTTTTGGGATTGTGAGGGATATTCCATAGTTTGTTTTTGTAATTTCCAATTTCCAGTAGCTTGGTTTTCTACCTGCATGATTCACAAGTAGAGGTAGTTCTTAATGGATTGATGCTCTATCTTTCAAGTTTTTGTTAAAGTAAAATTACCTATTTGTGAGAGAGCCCTAACTTCTCATCCTTTAGGATTACCTTTCAGTTTGACCGTTGCTCGTCAGTTTCTGATGGATTCGGACTTATCGGTTGCCGTTGTTGATAAATGTGTTCCTTGTTATGGTGCCACTGGCGCAGGTATCAATACAAACATGCTGTGAAAAAATATCAATATGAACATCCTCAAATGTCTTTCGCTTGTTAGTTTTATTGTTGAATTCTTCTTTGTTCAATTGGTCTAATCCTTGATTGAATGTTTTGTTAGTTAGTCTAATCCGCCTCTTGTCATGACAAACACCATCTTATATATTTTAGCTGTTGATTATCCAGTTGAGAAGCTTTCTTTGCTATGTTTTTGATGACAGAGGCACACTTTTAACTTTGGATAGAATGCGTGAAGCTTCCAGTTTTGTTAATGTGTGGGTTCCATCCTTCCACAAGCATGATATAAAGTCTAGGAATATGGAATCATACTTCAGCTTAAAGAAAGATACTTACAAAAATAAAGTGAAACCTGATTTTGTGAAGGTTCGTAGAAGGCTGAAGTGTAAGTATGATGAGTTCAAGGTCGTAATCAATGGTTTTCTCGAGTCTATCCGTCACAAGTCAGATGCTTTTCATGCAAGAGAGGAAATCAAGGCCATGAAAGTTCAGAAACAAAACAGTGGAGATGAACCTATTGAGCCTATAAAAATTCCAAAAACATGGATGGCTGATGGACCTCATTGGCCTGGGACTTGGTTGAACACTTCATCTAAGCACTCAAAGGGTGAACTTGCTGGCATCATTCAGGTACTAATTAGCAAGCTTTTGAAATTGTTGCTGCAATATTTGATACTATAAAAAATCACCGTAAAAAATCACCATGAAATGGATCTCATTGAACCAGTCTATGTCGGAACTGGTTATCTGTTTCGAAAGGTCTCTCTTTATGTAGTTGCTGCCTTATGCGTAATAAGAAGCATGCCAACACCTTAGAAGAGAATCGGGCACTAAACATGCGTGACTCTGATGATGAAGATATGAATCTTTCATCCTTCCCTAAGAAATTTGGGAACTCAAGCTTCCTTATTGACTCAATTCCAGTGGCAGAGTTCTAAGGTAGGCCACTTTCTAATTTGTGTCAATTAGCCTCTTATTATGATTGAGCATTGGTAGTAGGCAGCTAAAATGTGATGTATACAACATTTCTGTATAAATGTATGAGCTAGTACTTTTCTTATGGCGTGAATATGATTATTTTAATTTAAAAGTATAATATTATTTATGTTTGTGCACTGCACATGTTCAGTGTTAATGTAGCTATGTGGTTTGTTGGTTTCAATATGTGGATTGGAAAAGAACTTGTTACAGTTGTATAAATACTCAATGATATTCATATAAAATAAATGATTATCCTTTGCATAATTATAGTATGTAAATATTTATGGAGATAATGATACTTTATGGTATAGAGAAAAGTATGGTCAAAGATAACTAAGTATAATTATTATGTCTTTCTTTGTAGCTTACTTTTATGTAGTTTCTCAAAAGTTGTGAGAGACTAGTTGAGCTGTGGTTTATGTATAAAGTTAATTTCTTATTTCTTTTTCGTTTCATACATAGTTTAGGTAGAGAAGGCTTTGTGATTGCTTAAATTATATTAGTATCCACCAGTGTCCCATAACTTGAAGTAAAGTGACATGTTTATCAATTCTTCTCTACAAACTTGGGCTTTTTTACTTCTTATATGTATATGTTCCCAAACCTGAAAAACTAGTAGAGTCAACAACCTAGTGATAAAACGAATATTCGATTGATTGGGATACAAGAATGAAAATCACCTTCTCTGTTGCACAAGGTCTTACTTTCTTGCATGACGAAGGGCCTTTTAAGGTGATAAACATTCTCTTTATACGCGGTCTTTAGATCTTATTAAGTGATTGCGATTGGGAGATGAGTTATTGTGTATTTATTGATATAGATTGAAAAAATATAGCATGAGTAAATATTACTCTAATATTCTTATAGTACATTAGATTTCAAATTTTATGTTTAATATGTTTCTATCTTCACAGACACACCTTTGAATCTCTAGCAGGCAATGTATAATGATTTTTCAGCAGCGAACATACAGATTGATATAGATTTCAATGCAAAGCTTTCAGGATATGGTTTTGTTGGACATATTGCTGAGGAAGCGTTTTCAAGAAGTTCAGCTGTAAGTTCTTTGACTCGTGTGTATGCGTATTGTGTGTGCTGATATAGAACATTCATTTTGTATATCTATGTTTGTTTCAATAGTTCTGTTCTCGTTCTAAGTCGAACTCGGTGCAATGGTAAGGTTGTAGCCTCATGACTCTTACCTAAAGGTCGCGAGTGGGGGTAACGCTACTGCCCTTAGCTGTGCTTTTAGTTTTGTTCACAATCATTCTTTTTCGTGAATACAGGTGGCAGGAAATCTTTCTGTGGAGACATGGAGAAAGCAGCCTTAGTTGGAAGCAAAAATAGTTGCTGGTTTTTAGATTTGGATTGAAGTACTCTTAGTTGGAATGCATGCATCTATAAATTTGACTATGCAAATGTCCTCTTTTTTGTAGTACACTGAATGCACTTTATATATGTTATGATATTTAAACACGTGGATTTGGTTAAAAATGTTTTTTGGTATTGATGAATCATAATATTTATGCAATGAGTAACTTAGAGCGTTACTTTATATTTGCACACCAAAAGAGTGATTTTGTGTTATTTGATATTTGAACACCATAATATGTAGCTTTTTGATATATGCACACCAAAAGACTGATTTTTTGTAAAAAAAAAAAGTACTTCAATAGCGTTTTGTAAAGAGTGCTATTAATGAAACATCCTATAATAGCACTTTTAAGAGAAAGCGCTATAAAACATATGCCATTTATTAGGGCAAAAGTGTCATATATTAGCGCTTTGTTTGAAAGTGCTATAAAAAATGTGCTCTATAATAGCGTTTAGTTTAAAAGAGCTATCAAACATGTGCCTTATAATAGCGCTTAGTTTAAAAGTGCTATCAAACATGTGCCCTATAATAGCGCTTAGTTTAAAAGTGCTATCAAAATCAAATAAAAAACGCGCAGAACTCTATACTTCAGTAGCGCTTAAGGAAAAACGCTATTAAAAAGCGGTGTTTTAATAGCGCTTTTAAAGTGCTATTAAACAAAAAAAAATTACAATAGCGGCGCGGTCAATAGCGCTTTTAAGCGCTATCAAAAACAAAAAAAACGCTATTAAATAGCTTATTTGGCGTAGTGTACATAATCATTTTTAGTGTGTGATCTAAAGTAAGTGTGATAAGGTCCAATTAGGTTGGTGGTATCAATTGAGTTGAAAATTCTTTGGGGTTTTCAAAATAAATCCAGCTGAGATTTTCTTCCAAGATCAAAGTTGATTTGAGAGTTTTGCACAAGATTTTGCAATTTGGATTCATCTGAGGGAAAGCTTTGAGGAAAGACATTTCTGTCAAAGGATTAACGGTAACCATATGATCAATTGATAATTTTGGATCACAATAGTTCGCAATTTGGATTCAGTTGAGTGAAACCTTTGAAGAATGGAGTTTCTGTCAAAGGAGTAACAGTAACCGGAGGATCTAAATATCGAACAAGAGGAGATGAACACACAAAGCCAAGCAATGAAGATGTTACTCTTAAATATTTTTCAAAATTTAGAAACATTGGAAGTTGTATTAGAACTTTGTCACTAACCAATATCTAAGGGTTAAGAATTGGAAATTTAATCCAATCCTTAAATTGAAAGATGAGAACCTTCGTGAATTTCAGGGAAAATCCAAAAAAGAAGGAAATTATAGAAAAATTGAATGAGTTAATTCAATTACTTAAAGATGCAAATGGAAGCTTAAAATCTGAAGAATAATCAACTTCATCAAACTTATATCAAACTAATATTTTAAAATCCGAATCGGCATCGACCTGGTCAAACTATTGAGTTACTGGATTATTGGTCGCACTAGAACTAATAGATCATTAGCTGGATCATATGACTTTTAATTCAATTTATACAAATTAAAAAAATATTCATGAAATAAAATTCTTGACATAAATTTCATAACTATAAAATCTGAGAAAGAAAATTTTATGAATTTGTTCACGCAAATGAGTCGAATAACAATCTTAACTAAAATTCTAATTTTCAAACTTAACAACAATTAAAAGAGTAATTGTAGATATAGTAATCCCATAAACTAATATAGAACATAAACAAATATTATGTTCTATATAAATAATTAAAAATAAAAGATAGAATAGAAAAATAAAAATATATAAATAAAGAGTTAATAAAATTAATGTGACTTTTACATAAAAATAATAATGAGAAAATTTAATTCCATCTTCTTTTGATAACATAAACTTTTTTTTTCAAGATTCATATTGAAAATAATTTGAAAATATAATTTCGTTTCTTCTTTGGTAACATGATTTTTTTTCAAAACTTTTATTAATTTATAGTATTATTATATCGCTTGATTAATTTTTTAACATTATAAATTTATTATATTATTATTATTATATTGTATGATTAATAATAAATAAGTTTAATGAAAATGTATTAGAGATAAATGTTGTAATTATAGAAAGCGTAACTCTCTTCTCTTTGATTAAATTAAACATCAGAGAGATTTATGGTGCAGTTGGTAAAACTACAATCCTAATAATTTTGAAAGGTTATAGGTCTGATTCTTAAAACTTGACAAAATTTCATTTATGTAAGGTTAACATTATTTAATTGTTATAAATAATTAAAATAAAATTGAATTTTAAAATAGGGGCACTAAAACTTAAGAAAATTGAAAAAAAAGGATCAAAGTTGTAATTAAGCAAAAAAATAAACATAAAAAGATCAACCAGTTGGATCAAGAAACCCACTGGTTCATTGTCTCACTAGTGAATAAGCCGGGTCACATTGATTTTCATTTGATCAATTGTAACTATGGTCTGATGAACTTACCAGACCGCTCTATCCTCCAGTTCACAGTCTAGCCAATCTGACCGGTCAAAACGATCTGAGTTTAAAAACACTGTATCATATAACTTTGATGGTATTTTTCAAAAGAACATACTCAGTAGTCGGATAATCTTTAGAAGATTCAACATCAAATGAAGGAACCTCATGTATAAGAAATTGTGAAGAAGAAGTATCTTTAAGAGGAATAATCGAAAGAACAGAATGAGGAGAAACATCAACCTCAGAGAGAATCATAAAATAATCATCTCCCAAAGAAGAAAATTAAGTATGCTTAAGAGCATCCTACGAGGAAGATAATGGTGAGGTAAATATTGTTTTGAGTTATTTAAAGAAAATGATAAACTTTGAAAACACTACTCATACCTTAAGGAATATTTAGGGTTTGTTGAAGAAAGAAAGAAATCGTTTCAGTTAGAAATAACTAAAATTAGAAACTCAAATAAATTTTGTGAGAATTGTGTCTCTTTGAAAAAGGAAGTAGATGAATTACATGAAACCCTATGTAAGTTTACCAAAGGGAAAGAAAAGCTTGACTTGATCCTATCAAGTCAAAGACATTCCTTGAATAAAAATGGACTAGGATTCAAAAAGGCTACAAAACCTAATAATGGTGTCAACACATAGTTTCAAAATATAAAGAATTCAATATAGAAACATATGTGTCGACATATACCATGTATGTGTCGACCTGTACACTTTCTTTTTGAGTGAAAAATGATTTTTCAAGCTTGAAACTAATTTTGATGCAATGTAATCCATTTTAATGCGCGATATCTTTTTTAAACATGTTTCAAATGCATTCTAAGATCCCTAATGCATAGGCATATATAAATACTTGGAGACATTGTTTAATATAAATAAATGCTAATAGTTTCCTATGCTTTGACTTCATGCAAAACATCTAGTGGACAAGTGCACTCACAAGGATTGGACTTCACCACCGTGGGCCATGTGAGTGCAACTCACCATTAGATGTTTTGCATGATGTCAAAACTAGGAAACTTAGCATTTATGTATATTAGATGATATATTTGAGTTTTTGTGGCACCCTTGCATTACATGTCTTAGGAATCATGTAAAACCACTTTGAAATTGATCAAAATCATAAAAAAACAGTTTTATGCACAAAAATGCATTGTATGTGCCGGCATATACGACCTTCAACCCAACACATGTAACTTAATAATGAAGTCTGCAACTTCAGTTTAACTCAGGCCGACAGATGCATTGTTCAGGCCAGCCCATACTGTAAATATTCAGTCTATGTGCTGGCACATATGACCTTCAGGTCGGCACATGTGCTTCAATATTGAAACCTGTAGCTACTTACTTGTTCAGGCCGACACACACGCCTTCATAGGCTGACACATACTGCTATTTTCATGTTAATGTGCCAACACATCCGTATTTTAGGCCAACACATACTATTTGTTTGGACTTTTTCTATAATTTCTTTTAATTCCAAAAAATTCCCCCTATGCAACCAAACTTCCACAACTATAAATACATTATTCATGCATCATTCCAACTTGATGAAACTATAAACACTTACCACCATTGCTCTTCACCTTCAACCTTTTGCCTATGCATTCACACTTATAAATCATACACAATCATCTTTTGTTGGGGTGCCATCTATATGAGGTTTGATAATGTCCAATTAGGTTTTTTGTAACCGAGAATATTGGGTTGAGAACTGTGGGGGGTTTCATCTAGAAAAACCTAGGGTTTATCCTCTAAGATCTTTGGTAGATTTGGGGGTTTGTACAAGAATTCCAAAAGAGGATTGCGGCCAAGTGAAATCCTTGGACTTTTGGTAACTCGCAAAGGAGTAGCGCGAGAATGGCGAATCAAAGGATTACGGCCAAGTGAAAGCTTTGGAGTTTCGGTAACTCGCAAAAGAGTAGCGCGAGAACGAAGAATCAAAGAATTACGACCAAGTGAAATTTTTGGAGTTTTGGTAACTCACAAGGTAGTAATGCGAGAACGCCGAATCAAATTGGAAGTTCATAGGTTCAATAGTTTGCAATTGGATTTGATCGAGTGAAAACTTTGAAAATTGAGCATTTGGCAAAGGAGTAGAGTGGGATGATGAATCAATTGGATCTATTGTGTGTTTAGTCTTGTTGAAGATCAAAAGAAGAGAAGAGGTTAAATCAACAACAAATAGTTAGGGTTTGTAAGAGTTGCTCTTAGAACACTTCTCTTATAGTTACATTTTTGCAAAGTAAGAAATAACTTCTCAATTTCATTTGAAATTGAGGGCAGACATACCCACACGCGAGGAGGACCTGGGAAACTGCTTAGCCAAATCCTTTTGTCGCTCTCTATCTCTATATCTCTTACTCTCATTTAAATTCTATATGAAATTTGTTGAATGTGTTGTTTGATAGATCAATTCGTATAGATGTCTTCCTTGATTATTAAAGTTGAAAATTGATTTGTTCATTATCTTACCATCACTTTGATTGTAAGTGCTTTTGCATATTAACAATGCTTAAAGGAAAAATTGATCGCCCATCAAGTGTTCGATAAAATGCTAGTTTTTGTTTTCATTACGCAATTGTTTTGGAATTATTTTTCAAAGAAATTTTTCTGCAATTGTTTTGTTTAAAGTGGTGTATTGATTAGCTTATAATCACTTTGATTATAAGTGGTTTTCATATCAACATATCCCAAAGAAAAATTTAGAAAAACCTAACGCGCACCAAGTGTTCGACAAATTTTTTGTTTGTGTTTTATCATTAATTTCATTAGAAATAGGCCACCATTGTGATTTGTGGTAACGGTTAATTGAGATAGACTTGTGTTGATTGTTCTTATCTTTGTTTAATTCCATACGGCTTGCGCATATCTGAGTTCCAATAACTAGGTTCGTTTAGAATACTATTTTGATCTAGACATTAAATCCTTCCGCTTGCATATTTTCAAATAAGCTTTTAAAGACCAAGTATTTTTAATTGGTTGTTTTGGATTGGGGATATATTCACCCCCTCTAGATAAGGTATCGTAATCTAATAGGCCATGTATCCATGCCCGTATCCTACTTCTCAACAAAATCGCCCTTCTGCCCTTCCCTATTAACAGGGCATTATGGGCCAACGTCCTCCGGCTTACGCTGCCAGAGACATCACAATTCTTTGCACACCATGTCTTTCACTCCTCTAAAGTCATAAGGTATTCTCTCGTATTATTCTAATTTGAGCCACTTAAACTAGAAATTGTTTGTTGGTAGCAGACAAGACATTCCAATTCAGGGATCTATACACACAACCCTAGCCACCTCCCATAAACACTAACCGTTAAACCATACCCATGTTTTGCACACACCACAAATTATCAAAAATTTAATTTCTGTGCAACAACTCACTATTGACAATAATGTTTCTGTTTCTTTTGATCCTTTTGGTTTTTCGACAAGTGACTTTCAGACGAGGACTCCAATTATGCGATATGATATCCTTATAAATCTCTATCCAGTAGCCACTTCCTACCCATTTTCCGGTCTTGCTTACAATCTTTGGCACAATCGTCTCGATCTTCCAAGCTCTTCAACTTTGCAGTCTCTTCATAGCAATAAGTTCATTAGTTTTAATCCTTTGAATTTTAAGATAATTTGTACTTCTTGTGTATTTAGAAAACATGTTAGATTACCTTTTGTTTCCTCTAATAATTTACTGCGACGCCCTTTGATATTTTACATAGTGATTTATGGACATCACCAGTTTTGAGTTCAGATGGTCATCACTATTACATTTTATTTTTGGATGATTTTTTTGATTTTATGTGGACGTTTCCTCTAACTAATAAACCTCAAATTTTTTAAATGTCCACTTCTCTCTCAAATCAATTTTTTCAAAGTGTCAAATATTTTCAATGTGATAATAGCCAAGAATATGACAACACATTTTTTCATAATTATTTTGCTTCTAATGATCTCATTTTATCTTCTCTTTCCCTCACACGTTATCACAAAATGGCAAGGCAGAACAAAAAAAATACACGCTATTAACAACATGATTCACACTCTTTTTGCTCATGAATCAGTTCCTACCTCATTTTAGCATCATGCATTTCAAATGACTACATATCTTCCTAACATTATTTCCCAGAAAACTATGTCTAATATCTCTCGTACCCAACTTCTATATCATCACTATCCTTCTTACACACATCTTTATGTCTTTGGTTGTCTTTGTTATCCATTGTTTCCCTCCACTACCATCAACAAATGACAACCACATTCGACTCCGTGTGTTTTCTTAGGGTATCCCCTTAATCATAGAGGTTATAAATGTTTTAATTTGTCACACAGAAAAATTATCATCTTGCGACATGCCATCTTTGATGAGACTCAATTTCCCTTAGCCCGTTTGTCTTCTACACCTGCCCCTACATAAGACTATTTCATTGATGCTTTACACCCCTCCCTTATACATAAATGGAATCATATATCTTTAGAGTCTCCACCAGATGACCTTCTCAGACAGTCACATATACCTAACCCTCACCTTATATCACCAGTATCCTTAGCCACTCCTCTTTCCTTATCATTGAATCACTTAGATACCTCTGATTCACCTACATCACCGGCCTAGCCTGCACCTCCTACCCAGACCATGGCCACTCTCAACATGAGGGGCATTTACAAACCTAGGAAACTCTTTAACATGTCTGTTACCATTGATGATCTGACCATCTTCCGTCTTCCCAAAAACCATAAACTTGTTCTTTCTGACCCTAATTGGAAATCTACATTGCAGTTTGAATTTAATGCTCTTATTAGAAATAATACATGGGATTTAGTTCCTCGACCCTATGATGTTAACATTATTCACCGTATGTGGGTTTTTTGACGTAAAAAGAAATCTAATGGCTATTTTAAGCGTTACAATGCTCCACTTGTAGGTGATGACATGTCTTAAATTTCAGGAGTGGATTGTGATGAGACTTTGAGCACTGTAGTAAAATTTGCGATCATTCGCAGTGTTCTCACAATTGCTCTCTCCAAGTACTAGCCCATTCATTAGTTAGATATTTAAAATGCCTTTCGACGTGGTGATCTTCATGAAACTGTCTATATGCTTAAGCCATTAGGTTTACGTGATCCTCATCAACCATATTATGTGTACCGCTTGCGGAAATCTCTCTATAGTCTGAAGAAAGCACCTCATGCCTGGTGCCAATGTTTCGCTGACTATGTCTCCACCATTATATTTCAACTCAACACCTCTGATCACTCCCTCTTCATCTACCGGTGTGGCTCTGACATGACTTATATCTTACTTTATGATGATGATATCATCCTCATCAACTCCTCTCATGACCTACACAAATATGTCATGGTGCTTTTTGCCTTCAAGTTTGGTATGAAGGATTCGTAACTGTTGAGCTAATTTTGGGTATTTCAACAACCAAACAAGCAAAAGGCTTATTTCTTATTCAGAGTACCTACTCCAGCGAAATTATTGCTTGATCAGGAACGGTCTCATGCAAACCTTTCGCTACTCTAGTTGACACAAAGTAGAAGCTCAGCACCTCTGTCGGCACTCCATATGATGATCCTACATTATATCACAATCTTGTCGATGCTTTACAGTATCTCATATACACCTATCGTGACATCTCCTATGCTTACCAGCAAGTGTGTCTTCACATGCACACTCCCTTGAATGAGCACATGCTTGTACTGAAACACATCTTGTGTTACGTTTAGGGCACATTACAATATGGTTTGCATATCTATCATTTTTCCATTGAGAAGCTTGTTTCCTACACAGATGTTGGTTGGGATGGATGCCCCGACACTCGTTTATCTACTTCAGGTTATTGGTATTTTCTTGGTGACAACCTAATTTCATGGTCTTCTAGGAGACAAACCACACTTTCTCGTTCCAGTGTAGAGGCTGAGTACCAGGGTGTTGCTAATGTGGTCTCAAAGTCATGTTGGCTCAGTAACTTTCTCTTGGAGCTTCACTTTCCTATTTCTCAGGCTACTCCTGTGTACCATGACAATGTTAATCCTATCTACCTATCCGACAATCTTATCCATCATCAACATACAAAACATATTGAGATGAACATTCACTTTGTTCGGGAAAAGGTCGCTCGTGGTCAAGCCCACGTTCTTCTTTTTCCTTCCCGTTACCAGATTGTTGACATCTTCACCAAAGGTTTTCCTAGAGTTCTCTTTGACGATTTTTGGATCAGTATAAGCGTCCGTCAACCTCCCGCTTCGACCGTGGGGGTGTGATAGAATATGTATTTATTTGTTAAATAATATTTGTATATAAGTCCCACATCGACTATAACATATCATGAACTGTAAATATCTCTCTCCCTCCCCCCTCTCTCTCTCTCTCTCTCTCTCTCTCTATATATATATATATATATATATATCATGTAGCCCTACTATAGTTGTATTCAATAATTAATTTGTCTTTTAATTTTATATTATTTTTGTAAATTTGCTTTATTTTAAGGAAAAATTAGATTTTTTTACCAACCTGCCACTATAATGAAAAGATAATACCACAATGCCATGAATTGAAAAAAAAAAATACCAGAATGCCATATTTCTTCCTCACGTTCGGCCAGGGCTTGGACGAAATAGTGGAAATTTTTTTCCCCAGTTGGGGTTCGGCCAGGGGTTGGCCGACCCTTAACTGGGCCTTTTTTTTTCGTTTTTTTTTGTTTTAATTGTTTTAAATGATTTTTTAATTATAATAATTGTTTTTTATCATATATAATGATTAAAATAATTAAAATTAAAAAATTGTAATAAATAAAAAAATGCTAATAATTTTTTTTTATTCAAGACATAGACGGTTACAAGGAAAAAAAGCCTTTTTTTTTGGTTTTGGCTTTGGTTGGACCATATGACCCCCTATGTGACATATGGTGGGTTTTTTTGGTCGCGTACCCCTGCGTAACGGTTGGTCATCGTTTGGTGGAGGTTGCCTTTGTGGAGAATCATCGCTTGAAAGATGTTCGTTTTGATGTGACGTATCGCCATCCACATAGAAAGCCAGTTGTTCTGCAGTTATTGTCGGTAAATTATCAAGTACTTCATCATCAGTGATTTCAACGAGTGGTTGATTTGAAGCCACAAAGGTTTGTGGCATTTGTGCTTGAAATTGTGGAAAGTAGACATTCGCAGTGTCAAATGTATATTGTGGTTGGGAGAGTGAAGGGGCAGAGGAATGCGGTTGAGATTGGGAGAATGACTGGTCGAAGTCGTGTTGAGGGATTGAGGTGTGATGTAGTGGTGGTCGAAGTGTTGATTGTTGTTAATATTGTTCTTGGTGGTAGTAGTAGTTTGTTTGGGGGGTTGAGGTGTAAGGACTTGGAATTTGAGATGGTGTGGCAAAAAATGTGTGTTGTTGTGTGGTTTGAGTGTGTTGGTATGTTTGTGGCAATGAAGATGTTTGTGGTTGGAATTGTGTTTGTTGGAATTGTGTTGTCGGTTGAAATTGTATTGTTGGTTGGAATTGTGTTGTTGGTTGGAATTGTGTTGTTGGTTGAAATGGTTGTGGGATTTCTTGATGAAAGGTGGTATGTGGGGCTGTTTCTTGTGTTGAGGAAGAGGAGGCATAATAACGCGGATCGGCCAAATACGATTCTTGTGACAAATATATTAATGGAATATTTCTAAACCATTGCATATATTCATCGGTGTGTTGTAAAGTAGTACTCATATCACCCGTCATTATTAATTTTTTTCTATCTTACCACTCGTTGTTCTCAGCAATGTTCAAATCAGTATAAGCAGCATCCTTTATATCATTCCTCGTTATTGCGTGGTGTTCTTCGAGACATCTCGGGGGTTGAGGGATGTTTTGAGTAAACCCAAATTGAAGTCTAACTTTGTCAGCGTGATGCATTTCCACCATATGAAAAAAAAAAATATAGGTGGTTGCACTCCACGCCCGAGCTTCTCGTTGAACACAACATGAATATTTTGCGTAAGGCCTCCACAAAAACTGTGAGACATAAATAAATATAAGAGTCGTATTCACGTAGATGAAAGATTTAATATATGGCTTGGTAAAAAACTTACATCTCCAACGACCATGTGATCCAATATGAAACGATATCCAGCTAGATAAGCATTTGGAGATGCGAAATACTCCATACCTCGTTGTGCAAATCTTGCATATTTAAAAAGTGTAATTAGAAATATGCCTTAATTTAGTGGTAAAATAAATATATGGAATAAAGAATTTACCTAACGGCGTATGGATAAGATGGAGCAATTTCACTCTTTGGAGCAAGTCGTGGAATGCGATAGTAGGTCCACGCAGCGAGAAGGAGTGAGCAGCCTGCAACACTCTTGACTCCTTTTCGACATGCTTTGCACATCTCCCTGTAAAGGTAACACAAACACGCAGACCCCCAACTATATTGGCCGCATTTATCAAGATCTTTGACAAATTTGAACCAAGAAGAATGCAACAAATTATGATATTTGTCAAGAAATAAAACTGCAATCATGCTTAAAATATATAATTTTGCATGCAAAATATTTTGCTCCTCGGTTGGTTGAGGAATTTTTTCCATGTCATCCAGCTCGTCGTGGATCCAAGTCAATTTTACCGCACCCTTCACCCTATCAGGTCTATTAAAAGGTTATATGCCTAAAGCATCGACACACGCATAATCAGATCTTTCGGTTTCACCTCGTACAACCCTCCCATCTATACGGAGGCCAAACAACATATTTACATCCTCTAGTGTTATTGTACATTCGCCGGTTAGCAAATGAAACGTATGTGTCTCGAGCCTCCATCTTTCAAGCATTACAACTACGAGTTTGGAATCAACACTTCTAAAGTTGATTTTGGCGACACGTCCAAAACCGGCTCGTTCCAAGTGAGGCTTAATAAACTCACTTGGCTCCTTGTCGAATAGATGCGTATGTAGTCTAAACCTTTTAGAATCATCTTATACAAATAAAAAAAATACAAAAATATATCATTTTGTTAGTATACAAAAATAATAAAATAAACCAAAGTTGTATAAAAAATACTAGTAACAAAACTTACGTATGCAGCCACATTCGCCCTTGTTCCTCTATGTGTTTCTCCCAAAGTAAGTAAAGTAGACATGGTGTGTGATTGTGAAACTGGTAAACAAATTGTGTGTTTCAGATGAATGTGCAACTCTTAAATTTGGAAGATGTGATGAGTTTGGAGTGACAATGAGAGGTTGAATTTATAGTCAAAGTGGGTGCATTGTATAGACCAATGGGTTAACAAGTGTAGTGCATGCAAAGAAGATGCAATCTATTATCCAACTTTCTTAATGATTCATGCATGCTACTAGTCTATGGATGGGATATTACACTGGTTGAAGTGACAATTGCATGCATGCAACAAAAAACGAGCTGCCTTGTGGTTCGGCCAGCCCTTGGACACACGTGAACTGGTTCGGCCAGCCATTGGACGCATCACGTTTGGGTTCGGCCAACTCCTGGACGCACAGCCTTGTGGTTCGGCCAACCCTTGGACGGACTGAAACATGTTTCGTGCTTTGCCTGGACGACCCCCTACGTGTCCAGTTTTGGTTGGCATAGTTTAAATACCCATTTAATTGTAGAGCTACACACATTCAAACACGCATAGAGAAATTATAATTTCAGTGAATGGCTCAGATAAACATAATTCTTTCAGTGCACTACAATGGTATTATCAGTAACGATCTAACCAACGGTTTTTCGTTTAGCAATACCGAAACAAAACCTTTCAAAGTGCATTGTAGGTCCGATTTTATGCATTTGAAGGAACGAATTGAATCAACATTGCAACTTCCTGTAAGTGAAATTATTTATCGACTTCCATTATTTAATGGAGACAACGGTAACATTTTTTACGTCATGAAACAAATAGAGGACGACAATGGAGTTAAAGTGATGTTCGAATGTCACAATTCGTTTGCTCATCTTGACTCGGTCGAGTTATATGTTCGTATTGTTAGTCCTGCCGTTAACCAATCGCAAGAGTCGCATTCGCATCAATACGGTATGAGCCAACCCACTGATGAAGAGCCAACACAAAACAACGAACTGTTTATATCCAACGAAGATGTGGATGAGTACAGTGACGATGAAATACAAGAAGTGCTATATGAAGATCTTTTTGGTGATGACAATGACACAGATATCGTTGTGCCGTCGCAGCCTACAAATGTACAACCGATTAGCATGTGCGCCCCACCGGAGCACATGCGAAATATCTGTTTAGAAGAGTCACGATCTGAATCAATATTTGGTTCGCACAAAACAAACTATAGTGATGTTGATTTATATGAGGGAATGGAGTTTGAAGACAAGGAGGAGTGCGTTGCTGCTATACAACATTGGCATATCACCAACAATCTTGATTATTGGGTGTACAAATCTGATAAGAACAGTGTAATACGGTGAACTGACTTTTTATCGATCGAAATGTCGCGGTTAAGCATGAGTCGCCACCGACTTTTATTTTATCCAAACAAATTCAGAAAGGCTAAAAGAAACAGAAAAAACCTTTTAAAGAAATCTAAGTTCGGGGGGTAATTTATGCAAAGGGAAGGTGTAAGGCACCCTTTGCATCCATGGTTTTCCATGGGCTCTTAATTGCTTTGCTTGCTCGTTTTTAGAAAATGTAGATGAAAGAGGAAAAAATGGACTTTAGCTCGTAAAATGAGCGTAGCCAGTTTTTGAAGAATTTTGAGAAAGAATATAGAAAATAGAGCATGGCAAGGCAATTAAGGGCAATTACCTTAAACTCAGATGATAGGTCTCTTTTTAGCCTTTCAGAATAAAAGGGTCTATCCTTGCCATAAGAGGGCAAGAAGCCTTTCGTTTGGAGGTAGAAGGGTCGTCGAAGCATCCTTTGCCATGAGACTGTCCCATGCCATAGAAGGGCAGGTAGTCTAAGGCAAGGATCAGAATAAGCCATTTCCGTTAGGCAGCCAGAAGATACCTCAGCCTTTTTCCGTAGGCAACATCCGAGGGTCGAGGTCATTTGCGTATCGAAGGCAGCATCATTTAGGGTCATATGACCTTTAGTATTCGAGGCAGCATGGCTGAGGTATCCTCGAATTCGAGGGACGAGGCTTATTCTGCAAAGCACAAAGGCAACAGGCAGGCAACAGGCAACAGGCAGCAAGGCAACAGAGAGCAAGGCAACAGAGAGGTTACCCCAAAAGGGTGCGTGTGTGCAACATTCACGTGGTTATATTCAGATAATATTTATCTTGTAATTAGTGATTCTAAATTCAATTCATGGTTCCCACTCCCTATGTTACTAACCACGCAATAATATAAAGCAATAAAGGGGAAGGGGACAATGAAACCAGCGGATCCCCAATGGGGTTTGACACAAGTAATAATAATAAAAGGCAAAAAATAGGGTTTAGGGTTACCAACAACGTAGCTTTGGCAATTGACAAACCCTTTGCCTGACAGGGTTGAGGGCAAGGATTTGCCAGAAGCGTTGACTCTGACCATTGAGAACTGAAAGAAGAAACAACGAGGCGTGAGCGTATAAGCAGTTCATAGATATTTAAATTTAATCCTAATTTGTTAAGAAAACAAAATGAAATAGAAATGATTATTTAAACTAAATACGAAATAATACTTAGCTTTCGAATTTGATCTGATATGGTTAGAGTCGGAGGTTGCCTCGGAGGTAAACCCTGAAACAAGGGCAAAGGCAAAATAATAGAAAGTGAATGCATGCACTGTTCAGAAATATAAGGGCAAACCCTAAATATCAAAAAGGCAAATAAAATGGACTTTAAATTAAAAGGGTGTACTTAACTTTGGCTTTTGAATCAGGCGCGTAGTCGGAAGGCGTTTGAAAAGATAATCCTGAAAAAGGCACAGAAGAAGAAGATTTTTCAGTGTATGGACTGATCATCATAAACCCTAATCCCCTAATCCGGGTACAAGTTAGTCATGGTTAATAGAATAAATAAAATCGAATTAATTAATTAAATCGATGAAAATAAAATTTCAATTAAATTTTCTAACCTATTGGGTATTTTAATCAAAAAGTCTCTATAATTAATTAAGTAATTAAATAACCAAAATAATTTAATCATTCAATTAAAAAACTAAAATCAAATTATAAAAATAAATAATAGTTTTTATTACTTATAAAAATAATGAAATTTGGGAGAATATTTAAATTTAAATAAACAAATAAAATTATGATGAAAACTAAGTTATACAATAAAAATTAAAAAAAAATTGGCACTTAGCGTTATTGATCTGGTGTGGCTCGCGCTGAAAAAGACCATGGCAAGGAAGCATCTGCTGGGCATTAGATCTGGGCTTGTGGAGATCCTATGGTAGAGACGTGATGATGCGTCATGAAGCTGCGTCCACGAGAAGCACTGGATTCTTGTAACACAAGAATTAAACAAAAATAGTCCCCCAAGGATCGAACCGGTGACGTGAGGGACTATGGCATCAAGCACGCGCGCTACCGCTGGGTCATTGAATCTTCGCTGTCATAGTAACTAACACCAAGTAATATATGGAAAAAACTGATGACTCAAAATTAATAAAAAAAAACTCGCGCGCTGCATCGTCTTCCTTGCTGGTATTATGAAGAAAAAGGCAACGGTTTTGGCCACGGTTGTCACTCGTGGCCATAGCTTTTCGTTCCTAAACCTGCAAATAAACACGAATCGAAGCAGAACAATAATCCAGATCAATTCAGAAGGGCCTCACAGTCCCAAATAACCTGTTAATTGGACCTAAAATTGGCTCTAACTTAAAATCCCCTTTTTGAAACACAAGAACCCTAACAATGGCAATTCGTCATGTCTGCATCAAAACTTCAATTGAATGATTCAAATACGTTCTATGCATTCATACAAACATGTACATATCATCAAAACTCATTTATGATGCATAATATTAAGAATTCGATTCTTGGAAAGAAAACGCAAACCGTGGGGTTTTTATGCAGCGTTCTTGATGCTTTTGCGCTCGAAAACGATCTGAAATCACTCAATGGTAGTCCAGGAACGTTCTTGGATTGATCAAATGCCTCGAATTGGCTTGTGGTCCAAAATCAAGTTTGAGATTTTTCTTGAATCTTTGCACTCGGGTTTGAAGCTTTTGGCTGCAAAAACCTGAACCCTTACACTCTGAATGCGTTTTGCACTTATAGGAGATGGATTAGGGTTGATCATACTGAATAAAATCCAATCAAATCTTGATAATTGTTGTTTGGAAAATTTGATTTAAATCTTTCTATTATGGGCCAATTTCAATCTTTCTCAGCTCCATTCTTTATCACTGATTTTGCATTTGTTTATTTACCATTTATGAGATTATATTTGATTGGAAATAAAAACAAATATAATCTCCTTTTAATTTTATTGTTTTATATACTTAATTTTATTGATAAAATCATAAAAATAAATAATAAAACAAATAAAAATAAAAGGTAACTTGTTTTGGGGCGTGCATGGACTCAAAGTGAAGATTGGATTAGTAGAACATAAGCCCTTTTGGAAGATTTTAGATTTTGGGACTTTTCTCTTCACATTTCCCTCACAAAATAACCCAACTTTGACAAGGTGTATCTCCCTCAATTCTTGAGGTATGGAAGTGTTCTTGGACTTTTTGGAAACCTTAGAGAGTCCTATAACCAATGTCTTTGGTCTCATATCAAAAACATTTTTCATTCTCATTTTATGAGCTTTAAGAAAAAGTGTCTTTTTGTTGACCTTTGAAAAGGACCTGTAATGTATGAGGCCATAATTCTTAAACCATTGACCTGTGAGCTTTGATTCTTGGACCATTGGATAGAGGAATGAATTCTCTTCAAAATGAGCTTTGGTGGGAATTTTTCTGATGAAGTATGAATATTTGGTGAATTTTCAAAGTTTGGTTGACTTTTTCAGTTCATGCCTAAAAATAGTAACTCTTGACTTTTGACTTCTCTGATCTTTCCTTGCATGATCATGATCAACCCTTGATCAAATGATGATTTTAGGGTTATGAGGATGTTGTTTGACCAAATACTTTGAGTTTTGACTACATATTGACTTGAAATGACTGTTTTGCCCTTGAGAGTCGACTGTTGACCTAATCAGGATTTGAAGGACTAAATTTGCTCTGTTTGACTTGAAACTTTATATGGAGATACTCTGGGATGTTAGTGACCCTATGGAACCATCTTGAGCCATTGATTTAATGATTTACCATTGAGTTAATCAAACCCTAGTTCAGAACTTCTGTGTGGGAGACTGTGTTTTGGAGCTTTGTCTTTTGATTTGGTTTTGTGTATGAAAAATAGCATGGGCAAATTTTGGGGTATGACAGCTGCCCCTGTTCAATTATCTTAAACCTGAAGATGTAGAGTGGTTTGCGCGCCAGTCGGTATCTGAAGGTGGAAGATGATTGAACATAAGAATACCAAGAAATTTGCCCTATTTGAAGTAGGGACTTTTGTCGGAGATGGGCTTGTGGATGCCATCTGGTAGTTGAATTTTGAGAAGATGTTGTTTGCGCGTTGACCGTGTCATTACCGTTCGTGGTAGATGAATTAGATCCTTGGGAATTGATCGTGTCAGTATCGTTCGTGATACTTGAATTAGATCTTGGAAAGATGATCGTGTCTTCATCGTTCGTGATGATAGAATTAGATCTGAGGAGATAATCGTGTCTTCATCGTTCGTGATGATAGAATTAGATTCTCTTGTCGTGTCAGCACCGTTCGTAGTGACTGAATTAGACTGGGAAGGCCAGTGATCGTGTCCACACCATTCGTGATGATAGACTTAGACCTCTGAAATTTGATCGTGTCAGTACCGTTCGTAGTATCTGAATTAGATCTTCTGTCGTGTCAGTACCGTTCGTAGTAGCTGAATTAGACTGAGAAGGTCAGTGACCGTGTCTACACCGTTCGTGATGATAGAATTAGATCTCTGAGAGTTGACCGTGTCAGTACCGTTCGTAGTAACCGAATTAGATCTTTTGTCGTGTCAGTACTGTTCGTAGTAGCTGAATTAGACTTTGAAAGTGATCGTGTCATTACCGTTCGTGGTAAATGAATTAGATCTTCGAGCATTGATCGTGTCAGTACCATTCGTAGTAGCTGAATTAGATCTTGGAAAGTTGGAGATTTCGTTCATTTGTCGGTACCTGTATTCTGAAAAAGGTAAGGTTAATCTTTATGCAATGTCATGATGCATGGGTTATGTAATGAATCCCTCAAAATAAATGAGAGCTTTTGCATGTTATGTATGAGTTCATTATGAGGTAATGTATGCAGTGTATGAACATGTTTATGACATATGATATGTGAATATGATTTATGCTGTCTTTGATTAAGAAAGTAGATCTTTATGTCCTTGTAATTGTACTGTCTGATCTTGTCTTGAAGATGCTCAGCTGGGAATTTATGATTTCTGCTTGGGGATGATCAGTGACTTGATGTTCCCTGATTGGTGATAAAGATATTGATAAATCATGTTGGAGGAGAGCGACAGTGTTGAAGATGTAAACTCTGTTGGGCAGCCATGTCTCTATCGGGAGCGTTTGAAGATATCTTCTTAATGATTACTCTGTGGGGATATGATCTTGTGAACCCGGCTTTGTGGGGAGACATGGGTGAAAGTTGCCCCCAGTATTATAGTAACTACTACTTGATTTAGGACACGTCACTTAAAATGTCAAACTGGACTTGTATAGATTTGCCCCCAGTTAGCAGGAACTTTGGAAAGATTCGCCTTGCGAGGCCTTTTATAAGATGTGCACTTTAGGAGACATGCCCCTAGTAATCATATGCCCAATATGATGTCCTATGTTGGTTGAGAAGTAGCTTCAGATTTTCTTGGATGCGTGCCCCTGATTATTTTGGCATCCTTGAGAGGTTCTCGGAATCTTGACTTGATTGCCCCAGATTGTTTGGACAAATAGTTTGAAACCCACTTGAGGTGTATGCCTTTGATTGTTTGGCTTTTGAGAGATTCTTATAATCTTGACTGGATTGCCCCAGATTGGTTGAGCAAAGCATGCCATGCCCCTTGTATACGTAGGATACATTGCTTCTCGGCGTAATCTTGTCTGTCGGGATAACTTTCAGTCATTAGTTGTACCCTGTGCAAGTTCTTTCTGATGCTAACATTTGAAATTATGTAGCAGAATATGTTTAATAATGAATTCATGAGATGCAATGCATACGTTTGTCTTGAGTTTTTGCAAAACGTTAAAACAGGAGATGTAAAGGCGTGATATTTGTAAAAACATGATATTTGTAACAATGTGATGTTTGTAAAAACGTGATATCAACTCGGCATTTGTGGTAAACCTTAAGGAGTCAGGATACCTTTGTCGTGACAGTATGCTTTCGAACTAACCATGCTTCAGTTAGGACTTTTAAGGGTTGTAACGTGGCTTGGTTCACGGTTTAAGAAACAAAGGATAAAGGCTCAAAATTTGATTGTACCCACCCCTCTTCGTGATGATCTTCAGTCCTAAGCTCAGTTAATCCAACTTATGCTTTCAGGTTCCAAGAGACTTTTGGATTTGCACCTTTGATAATGATGATGGTTCACAAGCAAAGAGAACTTTTGAGATGGCAGTCACCTCTTCCTTTTGGTAGTCACAACATTGTGTTGTTCAGGAATTTATTGGCTTTTTCATTTTTTTGATATCCCTAACTTTTGCCTGAACTGTTTATTTTGAGCTTACAGTCAGCGGGATGCCTTGATTTTTTTTTGCCTAAGTCATCTTTTGATTTTGACTTAGCAGGCTTTTCTTTGTATATATGTTTTTTCATTTTTTTTTGAAAGATATTGACTGCCTTACTTAATGATTGATGAACCATCATTATCTTTTGATTGACATCTCCAACACTTCTTTGATGTGTGCGGATGAACGCTTGTGATTGAAACCTTTGTTGAAGGGAATTGAATATTTCTCTTGAAATAGAATGCACAGCCAAATTAACTAAGAACTACCCTGCCCCAGGTTATGATCAAGGGTTTTGATTAGTACAAGAAAGACACTTCTACTTCTTAGGCTCAAAGGGGTTGACGAGGGATTAACATCCTTATATCTCCACTGTTTAGGAATTGAAACAATGCCTGTACATCGTCAGCATAGTCTGTTCAAAAGCATATTGTATGAGGTTGCGGTATCGTTTTCGTCATCCTCCCTCAAAAGGCTTACAGCTTTAGCAGGAGTTGAGTATCGTGAAACATATGCAAAGTAGAGATGCAATTAAAATGAGTGATAGCGAAATAATTTTTTCAAGACAAATATATGCAATGCACTGATGATGATTACTAAAACAGATAATGTCTATCATGAGTCAAATGTTTAAACAAACAAAAAGGAGACTTGCAAACGAAAGTATATCTAATGATCCAAAAGTTTGTCCGTCTAGACGTCAATTAGTCTTGCCATGAGTAGGCATAGGAGCGGGGATCACCACAGGGGTTTCAGGAGGGTTGGATTTGATTTCTCTGTCATTGATCAGATCTTGAATCTTATTCTTTAATGTCCAGCAATTGTTTGTGTAATGTCCAAGAATGTTGGAATGGTACGCGCACCTCGCATTGGGATTATAGTCAGGAATGTAGGTGTTAGAATTCGTTGGCTCGATTGCCCTGAACGTCTGGATCACATGAGTGAATTGATTGTTGTGACTCAGTTGTCGTGATTCCATTATCGTGACTCAGTTGTCGTGATTCCATTATCGTGACTTAGTTGTCGTGACTTTGTTGTCGTGACTCAGTTGTCGTGATTCCATTATCGTGACTCAGTTGTCGTGATTCCATTATCATGACTCAGTTGTCGTGATTCCATTATCGTGACTCAGTTGTCGTGATTCCATTATCGTGACTCAGTTGTCGTGACTTCGTTGTCGTGATTCCATTATCGTGACTCAGTTGTCGTGATTCCATTATCGTGACTCAGTTGTCGTGACTTTGTTGTCATGACTCAGTTGTCGTGACTTCATTGTCGTGGTCTTTTCTGGTCTGAGTGTCATGATTAGATCTTTAATCGCATGCTTCAACGGTCTACCATCCTTTACACCATAACCAGGATTATTCGAATAATAAGCGCATCTCGCATTGTAATTATACCCCAAGAATAGGAGTGTCTTCAATTCTTCTTGCCCCTTAGGTGAGTTCAGAATCAAAGTCTGGGATCGGATATTCCGAGCCTGGAGGTGTTTGACTGATTGCTCGAAATCCATTTATGATGAAGTAAACAACAAGGGAGGATGAGATACTTGTTGTGAGAAACCTGTTATGCGATGTTATAAATGCAAATGCAATAATTTTCAAGGATCTTTAGGCATTTAGTTAGTAACATTAGAAAATGATTTGGTCGCGCCTTTGTCTGAAGAAATCTGAACCTTGTCTTGGAACGTCTTTCTTTGAGAATCAAGCTCACCAATCGAGTGGGTCATCGCCTCTGATTCGGGATACTTCTGAATTTGAAGACACATGGCTAGAGGAAAATAAATCCTCTTGCCCCTTGGCAGGTGCTAAGCCTTTGGGTTGGAAGGTATGTGGCTAGAGGAAGATAAATCCTCTTGCCCCTTGATAGGTACGGTGTCTCTGAACTGGAAGGCATACGACAAGAGTAAAATAAATCCTCTTGCCTCCTGATTAGGTACTCAGTCTTTGATTTGCAAGACAAATGGCCAGAGGAAAATAAATCCTCTTGCCCCTAGATAAGAATTCTGTCCTTGATAAGAGCACCTGAAATTGTGCGCCCTAAATCCCTAAGATCCTTGAAAGGGTTAGTTAATGTGCAATGTTATGATGTCATGCAGATGCAATGCCTTAAGTAAAGCATAGGGTAATAAGGACGAAATGTCCTACAAGCAAATCCTGCAAGGAAATAGAAAGGTAAACCATGAGGTAATAAGGACGAAATGTCCTACAAGCAAATCCTACAAGGAAATGAAGGTTAGTAGTAAACACAATAAGTCACACAAGTCATGCAAGTCACACAAGTCACACAATTTTTGGCTTAAGGCTTGCATGGAGTCTGATCAGGTGTCCTTCCCAAGGGTGTTTCTATGGATAAGGAGATTTCAGCAACGGGTTCTACAAGTTATCCAGAATTGTCAGCCCTTCTAAAGCACCCTCGGACATGATGCATTCGCACCATGCAATGATACTTTGAGAAAGAACCTATCTGAATTGTAGCATCGGGTAGCGACTAGTTCTTAACATTTGTCAAGAGTAGTCCCCCCACTACGTTCCTAAAGGCCAGGATGGGTTAAGGGTAACTAAAGGTCCTTGAGCTCCGGCGCACCCAAAGACACATACATAGACCTCCCTCATTTGAGAAAGGTGTGCATATGCTATGGAGTCCTAACTCAAGTGTGAACTTCATATTGACTCATCTCCCACATATGTGAAAGAGGTCGCCATGACTATGCCACTCCTAATCTTAAGTGTTCTTGAATCCGGGAATAGGATTCGTCCTTCATTTAATTCCCAAAATGCCCCTGAAAAATAAAACAAACAAAGCAAACAATAGAAAACAATTAAGTGAATCCTAAACTTTTAAGGTAACCCCTCTTTTATCGAAAAATCCCCAGCAGAGTCGCCAGTTCTGTAATACGGTGAACTGACTTTTTATCGATCGAAATGTCGCGGTTAAGCATGAGTCGCCACCGACTTTTATTTTATCCAAACAAATTCAGAAAGGCTAAAAGAAACAGAAAAAACCTTTTAAAGAAATCTAAGTTCGGGGGGTAATTTATGCAAAGGGAAGGTGTAAGGCACCCTTTGCATCCATGGTTTTCCATGGGCTCTTAATTGCTTTGCTTGCTCGTTTTTAGAAAATGTAGATGAAAGAGGAAAAAATGGACTTTAGCTCGTAAAATGAGCGTAGCCAGTTTTTGAAGAATTTTGAGAAAGAATATAGAAAATAGAGCATGGCAAGGCAATTAAGGGCAATTACCTTAAACTCAGATGATAGGTCTCTTTTTAGCCTTTCAGAATAAAAGGGTCTATCCTTGCCATAAGAGGGCAAGAAGCCTTTCGTTTGGAGGTAGAAGGGTCGTCGAAGCATCCTTTGCCATGAGACTGTCCCATGCCATAGAAGGGCAGGTAGTCTAAGGCAAGGATCAGAATAAGCCATTTCCGTTAGGCAGCCAGAAGATACCTCAGCCTTTTTCCGTAGGCAACATCCGAGGGTCGAGGTCATTTGCGTATCGAAGGCAGCATCATTTAGGGTCATATGACCTTTAGTATTCGAGGCAGCATGGCTGAGGTATCCTCGAATTCGAGGGACGAGGCTTATTCTGCAAAGCACAAAGGCAACAGGCAGGCAACAGGCAACAGGCAGCAAGGCAACAGAGAGCAAGGCAACAGAGAGGTTACCCCAAAAGGGTGCGTGTGTGCAACATTCACGTGGTTATATTCAGATAATATTTATCTTGTAATTAGTGATTCTAAATTCAATTCATGGTTCCCACTCCCTATGTTACTAACCACGCAATAATATAAAGCAATAAAGGGGAAGGGGACAATGAAACCAGCGGATCCCCAATGGGGTTTGACACAAGTAATAATAATAAAAGGCAAAAAATAGGGTTTAGGGTTACCAACAACGTAGCTTTGGCAATTGACAAACCCTTTGCCTGACAGGGTTGAGGGCAAGGATTTGCCAGAAGCGTTGACTCTGACCATTGAGAACTGAAAGAAGAAACAACGAGGCGTGAGCGTATAAGCAGTTCATAGATATTTAAATTTAATCCTAATTTGTTAAGAAAACAAAATGAAATAGAAATGATTATTTAAACTAAATACGAAATAATACTTAGCTTTCGAATTTGATCTGATATGGTTAGAGTCGGAGGTTGCCTCGGAGGTAAACCCTGAAACAAGGGCAAAGGCAAAATAATAGAAAGTGAATGCATGCACTGTTCAGAAATATAAGGGCAAACCCTAAATATCAAAAAGGCAAATAAAATGGACTTTAAATTAAAAGGGTGTACTTAACTTTGGCTTTTGAATCAGGCGCGTAGTCGGAAGGCGTTTGAAAAGATAATCCTGAAAAAGGCACAAAAGAAGAAGATTTTTCAGTGTATGGACTGATCATCATAAACCCTAATCCCCTAATCCGGGTACAAGTTAGTCATGGTTAATAGAATAAATAAAATCGAATTAATTAATTAAATCGATGAAAATAAAATTTCAATTAAATTTTCTAACCTATTGGGTATTTTAATCAAAAAGTCTCTATAATTAATTAAGTAATTAAATAACCAAAATAATTTAATCATTCAATTAAAAAACTAAAATCAAATTATAAAAATAAATAATAGTTTTTATTACTTATAAAAATAATGAAATTTGGGAGAATATTTAAATTTAAATAAACAAATAAAATTATGATGAAAACTAAGTTATACAATAAAAATTAAAAAAAAATTGGCACTTAGCGTTATTGATCTGGTGTGGCTCGCGCTGAAAAAGACCATGGCAAGGAAGCATCTGCTGGGCATTAGATCTGGGCTTGTGGAGATCCTATGGTAGAGACGTGATGATGCGTCATGAAGCTGCGTCCACGAGAAGCACTGGATTCTTGTAACACAAGAATTAAACAAAAATAGTCCCCCAAGGATCGAACCGGTGACGTGAGGGACTATGGCATCAAGCACGCGCGCTACCGCTGGGTCATTGAATCTTCGCTGTCATAGTAACTAACACCAAGTAATATATGGAAAAAACTGATGACTCAAAATTAATAAAAAAAAACTCGCGCGCTGCATCGTCTTCCTTGCTGGTATTATGAAGAAAAAGGCAACGGTTTTGGCCACGGTTGTCACTCGTGGCCATAGCTTTTCGTTCCTAAACCTGCAAATAAACACGAATCGAAGCAGAACAATAATCCAGATCAATTCAGAAGGGCCTCACAGTCCCAAATAACCTGTTAATTGGACCTAAAATTGGCTCTAACTTAAAATCCCCTTTTTGAAACACAAGAACCCTAACAATGGCAATTCGTCATGTCTGCATCAAAACTTCAATTGAATGATTCAAATACGTTCTATGCATTCATACAAACATGTACATATCATCAAAACTCATTTATGATGCATAATATTAAGAATTCGATTCTTGGAAAGAAAACGCAAACCGTGGGGTTTTTATGCAGCGTTCTTGATGCTTTTGCGCTCGAAAACGATCTGAAATCACTCAATGGTAGTCCAGGAACGTTCTTGGATTGATCAAATGCCTCGAATTGGCTTGTGGTCCAAAATCAAGTTTGAGATTTTTCTTGAATCTTTGCACTCGGGTTTGAAGCTTTTGGCTGCAAAAACCTGAACCCTTACACTCTGAATGCGTTTTGCACTTATAGGAGATGGATTAGGGTTGATCATACTGAATAAAATCCAATCAAATCTTGATAATTGTTGTTTGGAAAATTTGATTTAAATCTTTCTATTATGGGCCAATTTCAATCTTTCTCAGCTCCATTCTTTATCACTGATTTTGCATTTGTTTATTTACCATTTATGAGATTATATTTGATTGGAAATAAAAACAAATATAATCTCCTTTTAATTTTATTGTTTTATATACTTAATTTTATTGATAAAATCATAAAAATAAATAATAAAACAAATAAAAATAAAAGGTAACTTGTTTTGGGGCGTGCATGGACTCAAAGTGAAGATTGGATTAGTAGAACATAAGCCCTTTTGGAAGATTTTAGATTTTGGGACTTTTCTCTTCACATTTCCCTCACAAAATAACCCAACTTTGACAAGGTGTATCTCCCTCAATTCTTGAGGTATGGAAGTGTTCTTGGACTTTTTGGAAACCTTAGAGAGTCCTATAACCAATGTCTTTGGTCTCATATCAAAAACATTTTTCATTCTCATTTTATGAGCTTTAAGAAAAAGTGTCTTTTTGTTGACCTTTGAAAAGGACCTGTAATGTATGAGGCCATAATTCTTAAACCATTGACCTGTGAGCTTTGATTCTTGGACCATTGGATAGAGGAATGAATTCTCTTCAAAATGAGCTTTGGTGGGAATTTTTCTGATGAAGTATGAATATTTGGTGAATTTTCAAAGTTTGGTTGACTTTTTCAGTTCATGCCTAAAAATAGTAACTCTTGACTTTTGACTTCTCTGATCTTTCCTTGCATGATCATGATCAACCCTTGATCAAATGATGATTTTAGGGTTATGAGGATGTTGTTTGACCAAATACTTTGAGTTTTGACTACATATTGACTTGAAATGACTGTTTTGCCCTTGAGAGTCGACTGTTGACCTAATCAGGATTTGAAGGACTAAATTTGCTCTGTTTGACTTGAAACTTTATATGGAGATACTCTGGGATGTTAGTGACCCTATGGAACCATCTTGAGCCATTGATTTAATGATTTTCCATTGAGTTAATCAAACCCTAGTTCAGAACTTCTGTGTGGGAGACTGTGTTTTGGAGCTTTGTCTTTTGATTTGGTTTTGTGTATGAAAAATAGCATGGGCAAATTTTGGGGTATGACAAACAGATACGTGATCAAATGCAAGAATCCACATTGCCCATTCAAATGTAGAGCTTCAATTCGCAAGAAGAACTCCAAGTGGACGATAGGTAAGTTGAGTGGACCACATGTCTGCACAACCACTTCAATGTCGCAAGACCATAGACAACTTACATCAGATATTGTCTCTCACTGCATCAGGGATCTGGTTAACACCAACCCATCAATAAAGGTAAAGCTCATAATCTCTCATATTACAGGAAAGTATGGTTATAATATATCGTACAGGAAAGCGTGGATTGCAAAGGTAAAGGCCATATAATCCCTGTATGGAAACTGGGAGACATCTTACAATGACCTTCCACAATGGTTATTGGTAATGAAAACATATCTGCCTGGAATGATAATAGACTTGGAAACGTTACCTGCATTTTCAAACGAAGGAAGCCAGTTGGGTGATAAGATGATATTCCATCGTCTATTTTAGGCTTTTCAACCATGCATCCATGGTTTTGCTTATTGCAAGCCAATTGTTCAAGTCGGCGGAACATGGTTGTATGGAAGGTACAGAGGGACCTTGTTGATGGATGTGGCGCAGGATGGGAATGGTAACATTTTTCCAATTGCTTTCGCTATTGTCGAGGGTGAAACCAAGGATGCTTGGAGTTTTTTCCTTCGCAATCTAAGAAACCACGTGACACCCCAACCCAATCTATGCCTAATATCAGACATACATCCATCGATTAAAAGTTCCTATGATGATCCTGCAAATGGATGGCAAAATCCTCCATCTTCACATGTCTACTGCATTAGGCATATCGCGCAAAACTTTATGCGTGCGATTAGAGACAAGGAACTACGTAAAAAACTCGTCAACATGGGTAATAGTCTAATTTTATTAATAGTACATTTTTCAATTGATCTTTTTCGTTTTCTTGACATGTTTATTATTTGTAACAGGATATGCATTGACGGAGTCAACGTACAATACTATAGAACCGAAATTCGTCAGACATATAAAGATGCTTTGGAGTGGATTGAAAATATCCCCAGGGAGAAGTGGGCAAGGGCCTTTGATAAAGGGCAACAATGGGGACACATGACGACTATCCTTGCAGAAGCAATGAACTCTGTGCTAAAGGCAACCAAAAACCTTCCAGTAGCTTCTTTGGTATCAGCCATATATTTTCGGATGGGAGCATTATTTGGTCAACGTGGACATGAATGGACAAAGAGGTTGACATCAGGCCAAACTTTTTCAGACAAGTGTATCAAGGGGATGGCTGAAGAAGTCAACAAAGCAAGCAGTCATAATGTTTATCAGTTTGACCGGGAGAGATTCTATTTTATGGTGGCCGAAAGAATAAACCGCAACGATGGTCGATCAACTAGTACTTACGGTGTTGATCTACGAAAAAGAACCTGTGATTGCGGAAAATTTCAAGCGTTTCATTTGCCTTGCTCACATGTGATTGCAGCATGTGAAAGTATAAGCCAAGACTACACCATTCACATACCCGACATGTTCAAGATTCAGCATGTTTTTAAAGTCTACCAACAAAGCTTCCAGATCCTCCCACATCAAGACAATTGGCCGCAATATAGAGGAGCTACTCTTTGTCATGACGAAACTATGCGTAGGAAAAAAAGAGGTCGCCCAAATAGTACTCGGATTAGAACCGAAATGGACGACGTGGAAAAGGAAAAGAGAATGTGTGGGATATGCCGTGAAGTAGGCCATATCCGAAGTAAATGTCCAAATGTAGCAGGCCCGTCTAATAGGTCTTAATGTTTACTTCAACTAGCTTTATGAATGTAATATAATGTCTTTTTAATTGAGTTTGCAACCATCAATGACTAAAACAACATTTCACATTAAACATAACTAAAACAACATTTCACATTACTAAAACAACATTCAATGACAACGAAATAAAGACAGCCACAAATAAAACAACCACACAGGAAACAATTAAAACGACCTCACAGGAAACAAATAAAACATATTCTAAGAGATTACAACCATCAACACAATATCATGTGGTCCTAGCATCATCATAAGGACACCGACGTCATTTTTCACGGCTCTCCAAGAACGAGTTACTACTACATTTGAGCCTTTCTCCGTGACCTGCCTTTCAATTTTCCTTATCTTTTCACCCTCGAGAATGTTTCCGTCTAACCAGCCGATCAAGTGCCTCTGTAGATGCTCGAAAGTTTGCATGTTCCAGAGTTTGATCTTCAACGGAGGCTTTGTTGCTGCAAAAAATAATGTTGCATCTCTCTTCATAGGTGGAAACGTTGGAAGGGGTTCAGAAGACATCTCCAATAGTAACCCTAAGCCTTCAATTGTAACTGGTGTGAGTGCAAATGAGCAATACAATCTTATTTATAGGCAAAAAAAATAATAAAATATATGCGCTCAGCCATCTATTGGCCGAACCTACACATGCTCGTCCAACCATGCCTTACTCGTATTTTTAATTATTACAATTAATGTTTTTTTTTAATTTTTAATATATTTTAATCATTATATATAACAAAAAAACAATTATTATAATTTAAAAATCATTTAAAAAATTTAAAAAAAAAAAAAAAAGAAGTCCGGTTAAGGGTTGGCCAACCCTTGGCCGAACCCCAACTAGGGGAGAAAATTTCCACTTTTTCGTCCAACCCCTGGCCGAATGTGAGGAAGAAATGTGACATTCTGGTATTTTTTTTTCAATTCATGGTATTGTGGTATTATCTTTTTATTATAGTGGCAGGTTGGTAAAAAAATCCGAAAAATTATGTGTGAGGTCTTCTAAATTTGATCATTTTTTATGTGAGGTCCTTCACGTTTTTTCCTTCTCTATTGGTCCTTTATGTTGCATTACGTTTGCACTTTTAGCCTTTTTAATAAATCCAGCGAAGAAAAGGGCACATGATATATTAACATTATGATAACTCACATAGACAAGTTAAATTCACCTATTTTTAATTCCCTCTTCATGTATTCTTTAAATCTAAATTTCCAGGTCCAAAAACCTTATAATCATAGTACCTATTTTTTTGAAACGATATCTTGACACAAACCCAATATACTGAGTAATTCATATTTAGTGTAGGCGTGATGAATGGACACATGGATTTTGTTTATCTCTCTAGTTGTGGAATAAAAGTTGTGGTTCACATAGTCACAAAATATAACATAAAGGACAACAGTTCAATCAATGAGAGCATAAATTAAAGGCCAACGGTGCAGAAGTATAACATAAATGCCCAATTTAAGAGGGAAAAAATTTACCAAACCAAAATAAAAGAGAAACTTACATAACCGCATACAGGGTGGCCTTGAGTACGGGCTCGTGGGGCGGGAGTCCAGGGCCCCATAATTTTAAGGACACCAAAATTTTATTATATATATATATATATATATATATATATATATATATATATATATATATATATATATATATATATAGAGAGAGAGAGAGAGAGAGAGAGAGAGAGAATTTCTATTACAAAAATACTTGCTAAAGAGAATCTGGATTTGTAAATGCTAAGATTAGTGCTGAAAAGATTGAGAATGAAATAGAGATTGAATGTGTGTTTATTCAAAAACGTCAACTTAGTATAAAACAACACTATGATGAAAGTTTATCTCAACCCACACAACTGAATCTTGAGTCTTCTAAAGAGTCTTTTCGAAATCATTATTTCTTATGTATTGTAGATTTAACAATTAGCTAATTTGATAGAAGATTTGAGCAGTATAACACATATGAAAATATTTTTGGATTCTTGTTTAGTATTGAAAGACTTAGATCATTATTTAGGAACTTGAAATCATGTTGTAAAATCTTGAAACTTGTTTAAAATATGACGATTCTCTTGATCTTGATGGTAAAATTTTGTTTGAAGAATTGAAAGTTATTAGAGAAGTTTTAACAGTTGAATCAAAATCAAGCTATATGATATTGAGTTCTTCAAAGAATTTTAATTGTTTTACTAATGCATGCATAGATTATAGAGTAATATTGACTATTTCTATCAGTGTTGCATCTGTTGAAAGAAGTTTTTCTAAATTAAAATTATTAAAATCTTATTTGAGATCTACTATGTCACAAGATAGATTAAATAGTCTTGCATTGATTTCAATTGAAAGTAATTTTTTGAAGAACCTTGATTATGAACAAATTATTAACAATTTTGCAACAAAAAAATGCTAAGAGGATGATATTTAAATAATGTTAAAGGTTTGGTCAATTTATTTATAAGAAAAAAGACCGGATCAAGAAGAAGAATATTAAATCTCTTTATAGTGGTTCATGTTTTGATGTAGTATAAACATTGATTCAAACATTTATATTTCTATTCTTTTTGCACAGTGTCAAATGAAAATGTGTTTTTTATCCAATTATTTCTATCTTTATATATTTATTGTTAAAAAGTTATGGGGGCACCACTTTTTTCATTCGCCCAAGACACTTAAATTCAAAGGACCGACCCTGACTGCAGACATAGTTTTTTCAATTTTTTTTATTTTCACTTAAACACCTTTAAATTTAGTTCTATTAAGAAGCTCATTATATAATTTGGACTCATCCCACTCAGTCTCAGAACCATCAGCATCAACCACGACTCTCACGCCAGATAGTTGAGCTTGAGCATCCGGGCCCCGGGCCCCCTGGGAACGAGAAGTAGAGCCGGTCGAAACCTTCTTCTTCTCCTTCACCTCCTTCACTCCGCGAGAGCACGAAGTAGAGCCGGTCGAAACCTTCTTCTTCTCCTCCACCTCCTTTTTTCCCTTAGCGCCACCCATTCCTGCGTAAAAATGAAGAAAGAAAGGTCCATGAGACCTCCTTTTATAAAAGAAGAAAGGGGACAAAAACGCTTGGGAAACGGACAAGTCATTAAAGAACAAAGGAGGTGAAGCAGAACGCATGCACACAAACTTCAAAGAAACAGGCACAATAAACAAAGGCGTTAAAAATAAAGTACTTGCAAATTAAAACGGACACTCCCTACCCTGTGTAGCTGACGCAGTCTGGGTCTCCCTACCCTGTCTGATGCGTGCTGGTTGGTTGCCTGACATGTTCCTGTAAACAATTGAAATCGATTAATATGCGAGACAAAATAAAAAACTAAAAAATTTGAACTTCTGATACAATTCGGAAGTTCATTTCCGAAAACTGGGATGGAGGTGTTTTCGGAAATGAACTTCCGAAACATCCCTGCGATGGGGTTTTCTGAAACTTCCATGGCAGACCCCAAAATCAAACATAAAACCAATTCAAAAAGCTTCTAAACAACCTAAATACTACTAACAACCAGTCCATATATCATTTATGCAATTGAAACCCTAAATAACATGCATTTGAATAATGAATCTAACAAATTTAAAACTTACAAATTGAGTGATTTGTGGGCTTTTGAATGTTGTATAGCAATGTGATTGGAGCCTTGATGCAGCCTTGGAAGTGTGTTTGCACAAATTTTCTCCTTTGCTTGTTTTTGATTTGAGTTAGGGTAAATGAATGGGGCAGGGGGAGTGTTTTAATAAATCTGCAGAACGCGCAGTATTTCGGAAGTTCACTTCCGAAATGCTGTTTTCGGAAATGAACTTCCGAAATAAGACAATTTTTTCAAAAAAAAAGGCGTTTTCGGAGATGCATCTCCGAAAACACCTTTTTCTTGCATTTCGGAAATACATTTCCGAAGTCAGGGGTAGTATGGAGTTTTCACCAGAGGTGGACTAGAAGGTAGGGAGGTTGGCAAAGAAATTCTCAAAATTAAACATGCAAATATATAAGTAGGAATCTACCCTCACTTGTAAAAACTATGAAAATAGGCGTGAGATCCAATCCATATGTGTGCAAGATGAATATTAAGAACCCCCTATATCGCTAAAACTAACTTATGATTCTAAATTACATGTTTGAATAAAATTAAATGGTTCAAATTGTAAAATATTGAATATTATTCATTTTATTTAGATGAATGAGTTAGTTGAGATAACTATGAGTTGCTGAGAGTATAATTCAAATTGATGAGATAATTATGAATTGTTGAGACAACTATAGAGTATAGAGTATTGAGAGTATAACTCATATTATTTAAATAATTATGGATAGAGATAATTGTTTATTAAGGAAAACTAAAGATTAGGGTTTTAGATAAACTAAAATCTAGCATTATATATATATATATATATATATATATATATATATAGAGCTTGTAACACAGTAATCCAATCAATTCATAAAGACAAAAATAAAAGGAACTATATTCACTCTATAGTCGTAGAGGTAGGTACCATTAGCTGAACTGCGTGAACAAAGCTTTTTTGTGTTTTTTCCTACTGTGATTTGTATATGTATTACTGTTCCAACAATTGGTATCAGATGATGCTTAATCCTAGAGGTACGAAATTCGAAGTGACTCAGTTCGACGGAACGGGCAATTTCGATTTATGGAAAAGGAGAGTTAAGGATTTGTTGACTAAGCAAGGTTTATAGAATACACTTTGTGATGAGAAACCGACAAACATCGTAAGCATTGATTGGAACAAGATGAAGGAGAAGGCCGTAAGTTTGGTAAGACTTTGTGTTTCTGATGACGTGACGAATCATATCCTAAACGTTATAACTCTGAAGGTTGTCTGTGATAAATTGGAAAATCAGTACATGTCTAAGACGCTCATGAACAAATTGTTCGCAAAGCAACGTCTCTATAGCCTGAAGATGCATGAAGGAGGCGATTTACAGGATTATGTCAACGCTTTCAACAACAACCTCGTTGGTTTGACACGACTTGGTGTGAAGGTTGACGATGAGGATAAAGCCATTATTTTGTTGTGCTCTTTATCAATCTCTTGTGATCACTTGGTGACCACTTTCACATATGGGAAGGAAATAATCACGTTGGATTCTATTTCTCCTACCCTTTTGTAATACGCACAACATTGCCAAAATGTGGAGGAAGGTGGAGAAAGTTCAGGTGAAGGATTGTTTGTGAAGGGAGATCAAGATCGTGGTAGAGGCAAGGGTAAGGCAGTGTGTTCTAGAAATGGATTCTGGGTATCAACACTTAAAATGGCATGCTATCTAATCAACATATCTCCACGGTCTTCATTAAATGACAAAGTTGCAAAGGAAGTATGGACATGTAACCCCATCGATATGACTAATTTAAGGATTTTTGGGTATCCAACATATGTGCATATTTCTTGTGAAGATCACTCTAAATCGGACCTTTCATTTAGAACACCAAACTCCAATTTCTCGATCTCTCGCGGATCCATTGTAGCATATGTTCACGAACAATAAACTCTTCTTTATTTATAAATTATGCACATACATCTAACTCGACAACAACCGGCCGAGCACCAGTTTATCATCATTATTCACTTCACTCGATTAAACATCAACGTTCACCTCATCCAGTTTAACATCACGCTTCACTTCAACCGGTTTAATATCCACACTCACAATAGTTTTGAGAAACATATTTGGGTGCACCATATCTATTGCCATCAATAACAGAAAAACGATGTTAAAATCAAATTAACAGGACAATCCAAATATGTAGATCCAGACCACACCAAACTTCGTCTGAAGATGCATATCTGAATTCAACATTCATTTTTCAGCTCAAAAACTAGATTAATGCAAGGAGTGAAAATGAAATGAATGAACTTTTCTATCTTGTTTTGATCCCTTTGAAGTGATTAAATATGTTTTGGTGTTGACACTTTGATTGAGAATGAAAGAATTTTTTTTAAGGGTTTTAAGAATGAAGTGTTGTTTGAGCATGAAGAAGATTATGTAAGGTAGTATGTTATTCAACTTTCCGCTTGATATTTCTGGATATGCATCTCCGGAAACATCATTGAATCGTTAATTAAATCAGCTCAATGAATAAAAACACCATAAACGAATACATGAGACATTTAAAAGAGGTATCTTTAGATACATCCAAATAACGTACGAAGATATATCTCTTAACTTATTTTGTTCAAAATAGAGTGAATATCAAACGAGCATTCCCCTTTTTGGGGTCATGTTTAGGGCTGTTTGACTCTAGTTGAGATAGATAGTTTACCAGAACCTTCCGCGTGAATGGTCTGTGCGTGTGAACATCTTGATGAGAGGATTCTTAATCTTTGAGGAATTGGGCTTTGAGAAGTCAAAGATAGCAACAAGTGGATAAGAATGTATGTCTAACATAATCATTAAGTTTCTACTTTCTCTAGTAACTTCTACGCATATAAAACAGTAAGAATAAGACTTAGTAATATTATTATCCATGGCGGCAAAATAAGTTCATGGCTCTGAATTCAGAACGTGTCCTTATATCAACCAAATCATCCTTTATCGTAGTGGTGAAAGCATGAGTCGATAAGAAAACGGTGTTTATCGAACACGTTAGCTAGAAAGCTAATAAAGTGGTAGTGCATTTAGTAAGTGGTGATCAAAATCAAGGGAAAAAACTGAGTTAGTTGGACAATTAAGATTGATTGTGCTATTTTTCACTATATGGTATTAGTTTCAAATAATAATATAGAACTTCAATTGTTATATAATTGCAAACATAGACATCTTTGAACGAACAGTGTAAATAACAATCATGTTCATTGTCTTGTCATTTGTGGTCTTTTTTTTCTTCTTTTCAATTAATAATTGATATTAGATATCTATTAATCTTAATACAAAATTTGAAGTGATAAGATTTGACGGAAAAAACAATCATATTTATTTTTACTATGGCAAATGATAGTCAAGAATTTGATGGCACGATAGAGTTTAGTGAAACCATTGTGTGAGAGGAAATTGACAAACTAACAGGGAGACAATATAGAGATGAAGGGGAAATGTCACATGATTGATATAGCCATGCTAACTTTCAACATGATGATAATCAATCAATACATCACTAACCAATTTGAAATTCAGTTAAAGTTGGTCGTTCGGAATTAGTTACTCACTTCGTCCCATAATGAGTGATGGAAGGAGTACATACCAAAAGTTTTAATATCACTACAACACGTTGGGGCTTTAAAAGCGCTTTTTATGGGCTTTTAAAGCGCTGTGAAAGCCAGCGCTGGCGTAGATAACAAAAGCGCTTCAGAAAGAGCTCTGGTAGGCCCCCCCTATAAGAGCGCTTTTCTGGAAAAAGCGCTCTGGTAGGCCCCCCTATAAGAGCGCTTTCCTGGAAAAAGCGCTCTGGTAGACCCCCCTTTAAGAGCGCTTTTCCAAAAGCGCTTTCGTATGTTGCGTTTTTTTTATTTATTTTTTATGTTTTTTTATTAATCTTTGGCAGCGCTTTTACTAAGAAGCGCTTTTGTAGGTGGACCTTTAAGAGCGCTTTTTAAAAACGATGTCGTTGCTAAATGAGGTATTTTAATGTGCAGCCTGTAATTTAATCCTCCCAGTCGACCTGTAATATTTTCGACCTGTAATATGTTTTTAACCTGTAATATTTTCGACCTGTAATATATTTTCGACGACATAATTTCAGCCATCAGTAAGACAATATATATACTAATATAATACCATTATAATATCCAAAATTATATATATACATCATTACAACATCAATAATATTATAGTTCAAATCGACACAAATCCTACATGAAAAATTGCTTAATATAATATTGACACAAATCCTCTTTGATTTCTTCCAACTTAAGTCTCGGGTACCCAGCAGCACGGAATTCGTCAAGGTACTACAAAACAAAAACATAATATGAATGATATATTTAGTTAAATGTAATAAATTATATGAAATTATCTTAAGTTATAAAATCATACCGTGAGCGGAATCTCTAATTGATTCGCCTGAAGGATTTCTTTCATAAACCTCAAAACAAAGTATCCGCAATCTGAACTGTTTCGCTGTTGCGGACACTACATAGAAAAACAAATAAGATTTTATAGTTGTCTTGTTTTATCAAGTAGCATAAATATTATAAGCAAAATTGTGAAAAATAATGTACCTCCACTTTGATCCAAGTAATGTTGTTTGATTTAGTCCGGGATACCTGTGCGTCCTGTTGACTTCGGAACACTTGTATTGATCTAATTAACAAATATATAAAAGCATATGTTTAGATCAATCCCACAAATAAGTAAATATATAAATATACACGAATATTTAGAACGATCCCACTTACAAATCAACGATTTCCTTCATAGCCGGATAATTGGTCGAGTCACCATTTACCGAATTCAGATAATACACGACTTCTCTTATAGGGTTGATAGCAAGCAACAACCAGTGTGCTCTATAAATTAAAACAATAGGTTATATGAAAATTTTGCTATACACAAAAGAAACAGAGATTAGATGAACAAAGAATGAGAAACTAACCCTACTTGTCGGGTATTATACGCCCAAAGATGCAGACTTTCTGAATTGCCGGTGGACATGAATCTATCGACTAAGAGCTGTCTAACTGATTCCGGTTCCGAAGCAATTGCCATTCCACTGCAATGGGCGAAAGACACGAAACGGAATCTGTTAGACAATGCAGTCCCGCGCAACACTCTGTCATACAACAACCTTAAATAAAAACATAATAAACATTAGATTATTTTCATTGAAATGTGTAAATAAATTATATTGTGGGACTAATTAAATAATATATCGGATGAGTGAATATTACCGGATGTATGAGTGCATATTACCGACGCCTAGTTGTTCATGCGTAAAAATCTCTTCCAAGTCATCAATTGCAATATGTGACTTGAATTCAATACCGAAGACACTTTCATCCATATTGAATTCACGTAAAGCACCATCCTTCAAATCGGACATATCAACCATTGTTGCGAGCATCATCCGGTATCGAGGCACAAAAGCACCGCCTTTTTTTGCCGCTTGCTTCGGAGGACCAGTGGGTGGTACGCTACGAACTTGCTGCGTCACTTGTTGTGACTCCCGAGCGGATGCCTAAAAATCATATAAGTTAGGTAAAATAAAAAATCATGCAGATTTAGATTCAGATTATATATTAACACTTTAAATGTACCTCTTTTAGTGATGCAACAGACTCCTCCTCCTGTAAAATCCCTTTACCCTTAATTGCGGGTTTTATAGGAGCAGTCTAAAATTAAAATGTAAAAAATAATTAATAAACGGTTTAGAATTGACATTCGAAAACTAAATGATTCATAATCGTTTTCAATATACCTCATCACTAATGGTAATGAGCTCCGAGGGCCATACAACAAATGATCCTATTGCATCTCGCAGCAATGTCGTCTCTGAGACCATGTCAGGTACCGGTAGCATCGCATCATGATCTAATACAACATCCACCGATACTTTCAGGTGTCCATCCGGGAGCGGTCTATGGTGAAGTAAATCTCCCAAAGTGTTGTGCATTTTTCCCTTGCCAACTAGTCGATAATTCGGTGACGATAAGTATAGTTGGCAAGATGAAATGCCCTAAACCAATAGTAAATATAAAGTCATTATCATTAATAAAATAGAACAATTTGTAAGGAAAAAAATTTATAATTACCTCGGGAAATTTCCTTTGACAGTTGATACTAGCCTTATCACTAGTTTCTTTCACCGATGAAGTGTTGCACTTTTCTCTCATATACATATCTTTATCTCTTTGCAATTCAGAGACTTGTGCTTGCAATTCCTGCAACTTTTGCAACACTTCTTCATTGGTAAGATTTGATCTTCTCCTAGGACTCTTGTAAAAAGAGGTTGGAGTCACACCATGACCCTTACCCCTCACCCGACCGGGATACTCAGGAGCATCTAGTGCTCTACTAAGTACGCTCCCCTCACCGGTGGATACCGATTGCGACAAGGTCTCCTGTAATTCATTTACATTTCAATAATTATTAGTGGAGATAAAAAATCATTTATATATTAAAAGACATTTGATTTAATTAAAGACACAGTATTATACTTACACATTCAGTATAAACTCTCTGAACATCGGGATCGACAGCTTGATTCTTGCCCACACGAGCTTCCTTCCACAACACATGTACAGGAAGTGAAGTTTCCTCACTTTTAGTCTCCTCTAACTATGCATTGACACAAATGATAAAATCGTCAAATAAAACATGCACATTTAGACAATTAATTAAAACGCATTTCTATTTACTTACAATTTTATCCTCTAAGCGTGCATATCCCAAACGCCCTTTTTTGTATGGATACGCGGGTTTGGATGCTCTCGCACTATTCGTGGCACTCCTTTTCCGAAAATCTTCATCTCTTTGCTTTACAAACTCAGCCCAATCTTTTTCATCAATGAAGATCTCATACTTTTTTGGCCGTCCCTGTGCCTCTTCAAGAAAGTTTCCATCTTTATCCTTAAGATAGGTGTTTGTCAAAAAAGCTTTCGACCCTCTATATCTTTTGCCGGCCAAACTAAGTATGTAGCGTCTACGATCATCTGGTATCTCAAAAGTCCTCTGCAAAAAAACATATGCATACGAACAAGTGTACCAATATAACTTGTCAACTTTGCAGAATTAGGACCAATTGCTTGATTTTCAGAATTCCATTCCAATCGGTATACTAATCCTTGGTCTCTATGTCGAATGATTCCCTTCATAATGGTGATGCCTCGTGCAACTTCTTTTGCTTCAGTATCAGGTGGAGCATTTGTATCCGGAGCATCTCTTTCTTGAGCATCTCTTTCTTGTGAGTTTCCTTGTGAGTTTTCAGGTGGAGCATCTCTATCCGGAGCCATTGAACCTGTATCAAACAAACTAAAGCACATTAGTACACTATTAATAAGCTAACAATCTATACAAGTAAATCGGAAACGAAATCGGTACAAATCAAAATAAGCGTCAAAAAAGAAAGTTGTCGGAATTGAACGAAATTTACATGGCTATGGTAAAACGTCCCCACGGACTCAAAAATAAAGCCGGTTTTCCGAAATTCAGACCCTAAACCCGACTTTTGATTACGGGCAGAAGCAAAACCGATAAAAAAACAGTCCCGAAATGTAAAGATAAGTGCATGAGCAGCTCCGGAATCGTCAAAATAGTATAGTTACATGTAAAGAAGTCAACAAACGGATACATGGTTCAAAAGTTATGTACAAAACGAGAATATGCACCAAAATTGAATAAGTACTATACTATTGAATAAAACAATCGGTACAAATTGAATAAAGCAAATTTGTCGGAATATGTATACTATTACCTTTATCACTAACGTCTCTTTCTTTTCTTGGTAGGATTGTGTTCTACGCGTCTCTTAACAACGCAGACGGTTGGATTGATCCAAATACCCTCATTATGATCATTTATAGTACACGATTCATTCTCATTTTGATCGTTTCTTGTACAAGATTCAATGCCAACACCAATATCACCTTGATCATCAATGTTTTCATCAACTATTTTGTTAGATAAAAGCACTATAGACCATTTCGTACTTGTCGGATCATTGACATAGAACACTTGTTTAGCTTGAGAGGCTAGAATGAAAGGCTCATCTTTGTATCCTACCCTATTGAGATCCACTTGCAAAAATCCTGACTTATCCATTCGTATGCCACTATTATTTTCAACCCACTTGCAACCAAATACAGGAATCTGAAACTTCGCGTAATCAAACACCAAAATGCGCTCGATAACCCCAAAATATGACAAAATTGCAAATTTCGGATTTAAGTCATTCGCACTTGATATGTGCATTGCTTCAGCTACCAAGGTAACACCACTATTTTGCATAGTACTTTTATCATCCTGTTCTTTGGTATAAAATGTGTATCCATTAATTGCGTATGCGCTATAAGAAAGCACAATTACACTTGGACCATAGGCTAAACATCTCAACCTTTCTGTCACTAAAGCAGGATCTGAACGATAATTTGAATAAATATGATCCCTAAACCACGGTATTAAACTTCGATTGTGCTCTCGTACTATCCAGTTCTCATTTCTATTTGGATTTAAATCTCGGAGAACAACCTTGTGCATTTCAACATACGGCTCAACCTCAATCTCATTGTGCAGAACATACAAGTGCGCTTGATCCCGTTCGACCATTGATACTGTCACAACTTTATTTCCAATTAGCCTTTTTCCTTCTTTTTTTTCGACAATATGAGATTTGGGGAGTCCAATTGATTGAACATTTGACAGATATTTAGTACAAAACTCAACCGCTTCTTCAACAACGTATCGTTCGGCAATACAACCCTCCGGTCGACTTCTGTTTTTCACGTACCCTTTTAATATTTTCATATAACGTTCAGCAGGGTACATCCATCTCATATTCTCATATAAGCTGGTCCGCACAATTGTGTCTCTTTCACAAGATGAACGACTAGATGAACCATTATGTCAAAAAACGAGGGAGGAAAATACATTTCAAGATCACATAAAGTAACAACTATCTCTTTTTGCAATGTTGGTAAGATCGCGGGATCGACCACCTTACTGCAAATAGACCTGAAGAAGAAACACATCTTAGTTATTGCGCTTCTTACTTTTTCTGGCAGAATAGAACGTATACCTATTGGTAAAAAATGTTCCATTATAGCATGGCAATCATGCGTCTTCAAACTCTTTAACTTGAGGTCTTTCATGGACACAAGTCTTCTAATATCTGAAGAGTAGCCTTCTGGAACTTTAACTTCACTGAGGAACTTACACAATGTTTTCTTCTCCTTTCTAGATAGAGTGTAAACAGCAGGTGGCAGATATGTCCGTCTTCCTTTCGTCACGGGTCCCAATTCAGTTCTCATTCCCATGTTTACCATGTCCTTCCTTATGTTAAGGCCATCCTTAGACTTTCCTTGTATATTGAGTAACGTACCTATGACGCTGTCAAATACATTTTTTTCAATATGCATAACATCCAGGAAATGTCTTACGTACAACGACTTCCAATATGGAAGTTCAAAAAAAATTGACTTCTTCTTCCACCCACCCTTGACAAGTGAATGTGCAAAAGGCTTGCCAAACTGAGTGCTCATATCTTTCACCTTTTCAAAAACTTGATCACCTGACAAAAAAGGCGGGGCTGTACCATGTTCGGCCTTTCCATTGAATGCTTTTCTCCACCCACGGTAGTGATGATTAGAATTTAAGAATCTACGATGGCCGAGAAAGACATTCTTCTGACAAAGCTCCAATCGTGTCGTATCGGTTTCGTCTTCACAAACAGGACACGCCTTTTGACCTTTATTGCTGTACCCGGATAGATTTCCGTATGCTGGAAAATCATTAATTGTTCCAAACAACATCGCCCTCAAGTTGAAACTTTCCTTCCTATACCCATCGTAAACCTCCACACCGTTCTCCCAAAAAAACTTTAAATCTTCGATTAAGGGTGCCAAGTATACGTCTATGTCATTCCCTGGTTGTTTAGGCCCAGAAATTAGCATAGATAACATCATGTACTTACGCTTCATACATAGCCACGGAGGTAGGTTATAAATCATAAGAATCACAGGCCATGTGCTATGCGAGATACTTTGAATACCATGCGGGTTCATCCCATCAGTAGACAATGACAACCGAAGGTTTCTTGCTTCTTTTCCAAATTCAGGATAATCAGTATCAACTTTCATCCATTGTGGTGAGTCTGCCGGATGTCGCAACTTTCCATCAATAATTCTTTCATCTGCATGCCAAGTCAAGTGTCTTGAATCGGTCTCACTACGATACATGCGTCTAAATCTCGGAATTATAGGAAAATACCATAAGACTTTAGTAGGAGACAACTTTTTCTTATATCGAGGGGCACCACATTTAGGACACTCATTCAACGCTGCATACTCGTTTCGAAACAAAACGCAATCGTTTGGACATGCATGTATCTTATCATAGCTCATGCCAATAGAGGACAACATCTTTTTGGCTTCATACGTTCGATTGGGAAGAACATTATCCTTTGGTAGCATATCTTTCATAAGGGCTAATAACTATGTGAAACTTTTATCCGACCATCCATTGTCCGCCTTTAAGTTGTACAACTTTAACACCGCAGACAATCTTGTGAATTTTGAACAACCATCATACAACGGTTTCTTTGCATCGCTTACCAACCTCTCAAACATTTTGGGACAATCCGTAAGATCTTCTTCAAGCGCTTCTGCAATCTCTTCGACTCGATCGCAATCGTATGTGTCTGTGCAATCGTCGTTTGAAGCATACTTCCTATTACAACTCGACTCAGCATTCCCGTTACTTTTCTCACCATGCATTGTCCAACATGTATAACTTCTATCAATTCCAAACCGTAGTAAATGGGATGCCAACTTATTCCCGTCAACCTTACCCCCATAACAGCAACCCAAGCAAGGACACGGCATTCGAAGCGGGTCTTCGGAGTGCGCAACCGCAAACTCAACGAATTCCCATACCCCTTTCTCGTACTCTTTCGACAATCGGTTTGAATTCATCCATGTCTTATCCATGTCTTAATTAAGCTAAACAAAAACGGTCAAACTTTTACTCTTCACAAGTAACCCCTATGGCGAATTCAATTCACAAAGTTAGTAAGTTCATCACTTAACGATTAACGAAATTGACATCAAGAATATTCCATATGTCGGAATAATGAGTATTACTTAATATAATCTAAAAGTTACAAAGTTAGTAAGTTCATCACTTAAAAATCAGAGAATATTCCACATGTCGGAATAATAAGTATTACACTCATGTCTTAATTAATTAAGCTAATCAAAAACAACTAATTATTAAGGAACAGAACGGTATAATGCGTTTCTGTCAAAACGCAAAGGATACACGGAATGAATCAGAAGCAATAAAACGCAACATATTACTTTGGCGAGAGAGAACAATTAATTACCTGTATAGTAGTAAGCAACTTCTTGAATGAGATCAAACTTTCACTCTTCACAAGTATCCCCTATCTAGCAAAGATATTCCTAAAAAATATAAAATAAAAAACTTAATTGAAGAATATAAAAATTAGGTCATAATCCATAGCTTAAAAAAATCAGCATTGTATCATTATGTCAAATGCATTCAAATTCAAGTAAACTCACAAACTAACACAATTTTCAAACCAAAAATGAAACAAGATGCAAGAAGTCACATTGTACCATGAGAAATTGGGTTCAAAACAAGTTCTAAATCCCTAAACCAACATCCCGGACAGCCATGATATACGTATAAATTGGCTCTCAAAATTCACTTCAAACAAGTTCAAGATGAAAGAAAGTAAACTCAACCATAGCCAAAAGATCTATCGATCAACCAAAATCATGCATATTCAAATATCAAAGCTCAACGATGTCTTTAGAATCAAAATCAAATAATATCAATACAAAATATGAATTAATTCCACTTCAAAACATGAGATCAATTCCAACCACCTTTGAATCAATTAACTTATAAACCGGGAAGCCACTACACCAACCTATTAACGCATACTTAAGTTCACTTCAAACATGTCTACACAACGAACTCGGGCAGCCATGAACATGAACCAAAACCAAAACTCAAAGAGAAGCACAATATCATTCAAACCCAATCTAATACAATATATGGATTATCAAACACTTAGCAAAAAGAACCACCAATAGTTATACTCAAACCCGACACATAACTATGCTAATGTGAGTATTTCGAGCCATACAAAACATGAGAATTGAAGGCGTGCTCTAAAGTAAGGTTAGAAATACAACTGCCAAGTTCTTTATGTTATAGTAGTTAGCTTTATCGGAATTCTAATGAAAGAAAAGAGGGTTGAATTGGGTATCTTTAATCAAACAAAAACGTGGGATTTTGGTAACAGCAAAATTTACTTTAGAATAATAAAAGAAGAATTGTGGGTAAGGGATGTTTTACGAAGCACTGATACAGCATAACCAAATACAATTATTTTCTATCCCAACACTCCAATAGAGCCACACAGTCACCATTCGTAATTCATACAAGACTCAACCTTAGAGTTATCCAACAACCATTTCTACTTCGTAACAAAATACTAGGAGCTAAGTAGGGAAAATATATGCATTCCAAAACTCCTAAATAGTCTAAACCACAGAGTAGGTGAATTGAATGTATCTCAGAGAAAGAACCTTTACCTGTATGTGTCTCTCGAATAATCTGAACAAAAGCCCAGAGTTGAACAAGCGACGAGCAGTGCCGTCGAGAAGAAGACGATGAGAACAAGCAAAGAGCAGAAGACGATGAGAAGAAGACGATTGAGAACGGAGAATGGTGGCTCACGATTTTATGAGATGGTGAGTTTTCTGAGTTGAAATGGTGGGCAACGATGGAAACGATTTGAATTCGATTTTCAGATGAAACGATTTTCTGAGTTTTCTGAGTTCAAAGATTTTCAGTTTTCTGTGGGCAGCATTGAAGAAATTAGGGATTTGGAAACGATGAAGCGCGTTTAGTATAATTTGTTTTTAAAAATTTTAATTTTAAAAAGGGTATGACAGCGCTTTTGAAAAGCGCTTTCGTAACTAAGGCTATACCAGCGCTTTTTAGGATAAAAGCGCTCTTGTACCCCACCCCCTATAAGAGCGCTTTTGAAAGCGCTTTCATAAGCCCCCTATAAGAGCGCTTTCAGAAAGCGCTTTCGTACCCTCCCACTATAAGAGCGCTTTTTGAAAGCGCTTTCGTACCCCAGCCTATAAGAGCGCTTTTTGAAAGCGCTTTCGTAACCCCCCACCTTTAAGAGCGCTTTTTTAGCGTGTTTTTTTATTTTGTTTTTAGCGCAACCTATACCAGCGCTTTTTACTAAAAGCGCTTTAGTAGGGGTGCTGCTAAAAGACAAATTTGGTATAGTGTATGGTGTGCTAGGGTATAGCTTTTTATGGTGTAAGTTAAGAGTGTTTGTGGTGCAGTTTGAACGATTTTTATTCTATAAGTCATCCGGACTACAAGAGAAAAAAGTATGCGGTTTAATTTGGTGCGGTTGATTTTTAGAAATAAAATCGAACCAAAAACCAAACCAAACTAATGCAGTTTGAATTGATTTGATTTTTTTACAAAATAATTTATTGAGCTAAGATAACATAATTTTGTGTTTAGTCATAAAATAAAAGTTTATAATTTTTACAATAAACTTATAACTTAATACATAAATATAAATTATATCTTACAATTTTATATTATATCTAAAAAGATAATATACATGAAATTTTATTCTTAAATAAATTTTAAATACCATACTATACAGTTATAACCAAGTGCATGCATGCATGTAACTATGATATTAGTATCAATATGATATATATATATATATATATATATATATATATATATATATATATATATATATATATATATATATATATATATATATATATATATATATATATATATATATTAATAAAATTAATGTAAATAAATTTTTTCTTTTAATTTTATCCTCATTATCATCAACAAATTAAAAGTAAAAGAAAAAAATAAATATTATCAATTTCATTTCAAACAAAAATAATATTAGTATTTATAAATGAATAATATTTTATTTTTTAAATACATATATTAAATAAATATAATACAAAAAATACGATAAAATATACATATAACACTTGATTTCTCTATTTATAATTATTTGTAAGATTTTGTAACATAATGCAGTTTGGTTCGGTTTGTAAAATACAAACACCAAATCGAACCGAACCGTGCGATTTTGTTAAAAATTGATCCAAACACATCCGAACTAAATGTAATTTTTTTGCAGTTTTTAGTTTGGTTCAGTTCGGTTAGCGGTTTTCTATTAGTCTGATTCGGTTTTGAACACCCCTAGTGCAAGCCACCATGTGTGTATATAATGACCTAGCCTGTAACTTTTTTCTTTCAACGAGAATTCAAGCATTACCATGTTCATTTTGATTTATTAATATGGTATCAAGCACTAATCAATGAACAAGCTTCATATTCTCATTCAATTTTCATCTTGCAATTGAAGTTTCTTTAATTTCCTTCATCTTGCAATTGAAGTTTCTTCTTCTTCATCCCTCATTGATCTTTCCGGGTTCTCTGTTTCTGCAACTTCAGTGTTGGTGCAAAATTGCTCTCTTGCATGTAACATTGTTGTTTCATCATCTTTCTCATAGATCCACAATGCCTCTGCGTCTCACGATAAATTCCCCGCTTGATCTTGATTCGATATACAATATTCATCCAAGTGAAGGTCCAAATTCAGTCACCATTACTCCAAAGCTCGATGGTTCTAACTACCTCAGCTGGAACAAATCCATGCAGCATGAATTAGAAGCCAAGAACAAGTTAAAGTTCATCAATAGATCCATTGAAATTTTGGATGAAGATCACCTCAATTTCGATAAGTGGCAGCGATGCAATCATCCCATCCTCTCATGGATCATCAATTCAGTTAATGAACAAATTGCTTCAACTATTATTTTTCATGAAAATATTGTTGATGGTTGGAACGACCTGAATGAACGTTTTTGCAAAGCTGATTGTGTCGCATCTTGACTATGTGTTCTACCATCAACAATTTGAAGCAAAATTCAAGATCTGTTATGGAGTACTTTCTTGAGATTAAAGGAATATGGGAAGAACTTAATTTCATAGACCTTTGCCTATCTGTACTTGTGCTCATAGATGTCGCTGCATTGCAGTGCAAAAAGCTCAAGAACTTAGGCTTAAGGAGCAAGCTATCCAATTTCTCACCGGGATAAATGACAATTTTTCTACTTTTAAAACTCAAATCTTGATCATGGACCCTTTATCATCTATGAATCACATTTACTCTCTCGTGGTTCAAGAAGAGAGTCACCATAAGAAACTCACACCAGTTGGTGATGCATCTATTTTGGTTAATTCTTCTCAAAGATTCGATTACAAGCATAAGGGTCGATTTCACAATAATAAAAGTGCTCCCAGGGTTTGTACTTTTTGCAATAGGATTGGCCACACAGTTGATTTCTACAATAAAAATCATGGTCATCCCAACTTTAACAAGAACAAATATTTTGTGAATGTTAGTCAAGTTGAAAACTCCTCAATTGATTCTATTCAAGATACTTCTCATTCAAGCAGTCAGATGCCTATTTCTTAAGCTCAATATGACCAGCTCATTAGCTTGCTACAAAGCTCAATCATGCCCATTCATGTTTCTACATCCACCACCAATTCAAGTTTCCAATAGTCAAGTTTCAAATTATCAAATTTCTGGTATTTTTCGCAACATTACTTATCACACAAGCAATTTCCATCATACATGGATATTGGATTCTGGTGCAAATGATAATGTTTGCTCATCCTTGAACTTATTTAGCTCATACTACAGAATTAAACCTATTAAATTACTCTTCCTAATACATTAATCTTCTAAGAGAATCACTCAAATGTCAAAAATGTACTTTTCATTTGATTTTGATAATAATGCCACTTGTGATATTTTCATTTTGGCAAAGCAAAGAGAGTTGTCTTATCTTTCAAGTAACTCGATGCTTCTAGCAAATTTGAACTCTTACACTTTGATATTTGGGAACTCTTGTCAATACCATCCGTACACAACCACAAATATTTTTCAACAATCATTGATGACGACACACGATTTGTGTTGATAGTCTAGTTAAAATCTAAACCTGAGGTATCCACACAAGTTGAAAGCTTCATAACTATCTTTCGTAATCTACCAAGAAAACTTTACATACTTCCTGATCTTATTTCCCTTCCAAACCTGATAAACCCCCTAATCAAACCATATCAACATCACCTTAAATTTCCACACACCAACCAACATAGATTCACATGATGATTTACTTCACAATCCCTTAAGTAATACACCACTACCTGATCAACCTCCACACACTGACACAAATAAAATAGCTAACATTATTGCTGACCAGCCTAACAACATTGATAACCAACCTGCCATCACTGATGACCAGTCTCACATCAATGATAACCAGTATGCTTCCCCAACCTCACCTTCTACTTTAGCAAATGATTCACCATGTACTCTGATAACTGATGCACATGAAACTCCACTTCCTAGAACCTCTTCAAGACTGAGACATCATCCCTCTTACTTGCAAGATTATATATGCAATTCTCTTATTTCTTCAAATTAGGCTTCCAAAGGTATTCCTTATCCTTTGTCAAATTACATTTCACATGACTATTTGTCACCTTCATATTCCCATTATGCATTGTCTTTGGTTTCCAACATTGAACCTAAAACATATACCGAGGCATCCAAACATGAGTGTTGGAAGTAAGCTATGCAACTTGATTTTTTAGCTCTTGAAAAGACTGGCACTTGGAAGATTGTTGATCTCCCACTCAGTGTCAAGCCAATAGGCTGCTGATGGGTTTATAAGATCAAATACCATGTTGATGGTTCTATTGATAGATTTAAGGCATAAATAATAGCTAAGAGATATAATAAGATTGAGGGTCTTGACTATTTTGATACATACTCACCAATTGCCAAAATCACTACTGTGAGAACTATCTTTGCTTTAGCTTCATGCAAACAAAGGCATATTCACCAGCTTAATGTTAATAATGCGCTTTTACATAGATAAATTTCAAAGAATGTATATATGATCATCCCTCCCAGAGTTTCCACAAGCAAGCCTAGCCAAGTTTGCAAATTATTAAATCCTTATATGAACTTAAAATAGCCAGTAGAAGCTGGTATGAAAGGCTTACAACATTTCTTGTTGAGCACCACTACATACAAGCTTCTTTAGATCATTCACTATTTGTGAAAGCCACTAACAATTCCATCACAGTATTACTGGTGTATGTTGATGTTGTGATCTTAACAGGAAATGATTTCCAAGAATTATATTAGATCAAAACAACTTTGGACACTACATTCAAAATCAAGGACCTGTGAAAGTTAAAAAAATTCTAGGTATAGAAGTTGCTCATTCCTAATAAGGCATTCTTCTTTATCATTTTTAAAGCAATACTAATTTTAGATAAGAACCGGTTAACTTTAGAATTCAAAAGAATATAAATATCATGATTTGATAAATTCTTTAGTACCCATGAATTTAGTTGGATCCCAGTACCTTTAATGCATATTGTATTTTAATTTATTTTATTTGAAAATAAAATAAAATAAATAAGTGATGTGACATAGAATTTCACTATTTGATTGGACGAGGGTAGGGATGACAACGGGGGTTGGGTCTGAGACAATTATTACCTTCTCCAAACCTAAACTCGAATCCCCAAACAGTTTTCGTTCCCTACCCCAAACTCAAACGGAAATGGAGAATACCCGACCCAAACAGGCTCGGGTTGGGTTTGGTTTTTTCCGCTCCGCCACCGTCCATTTAGTGAAATCAATTTTTTAAAATATAAATACTAATTTTTTCCAAAATCAAATTACATTATAAATAATAAAATAAAACAATTTCAAAAAATTTCCTACATACATTTCAAATATTTTAAATAATAAATACAAATCAAAATATCCAAATTTTAGCCACATATTTAATATTCTAAATTATTAAAAATAAATAATAATATACATATTAAAATAAACAAGGTGAGTTTGGAGTGGGTACTAGTGACTCCATTATCCGACCCATCCCGATATTTTGTAATAAAGGAAAATTCAAACCTGAATTCAAACTCAATCAAAACAGATTTTTCTCGTCAACTTTAGAGCGGGTGCGGATGGATACCCGCATGTATGAGTTTTGTTGCCATGCTTGAGTGTTGGGTTTAAGTTATTATCTTAAATTATTGACAAATTGTTGGGTTTAAGTTATTATCTTAAATTATTGACAAATTGTTTACAGTTACATCATGAATATACATTATTTTACAAAAAGTACAATGCAAATGTGTATAT